>NC_139926.1:10707568-11115068 GCF_963514095.1 Eutrigla gurnardus
AATTACTTAAGTTCCTTGAGTAATTGTTTCAGTCCTAGTACATTCATCAACTCAGCATTCAATAAACTGTAAATTTGGCAGATTGGACCAAAGTTGAGGTGATGGAAATGTAGTCCTGAAGGCATGTTTCCCCAACTATGTAATTGCTAATGTGAAATAGTTGCATACAATGCACCCAATAAAATGACATTGTTTTGCGTCCATACTTGATCTTGAAATGATAAGATCTCTGACTAAAATATGTTCTAGCAATCTTTTCACTTCTCACTCAATTTGTACTATAGCTGACACTTCTTCAGGCCAGTTATACGTATATGTAACACAGATATGTTCTTGCTGATGCTTATAGGTGTCTACTTAGAAATGGTTCATGGACAATCCTAACTTCAACCTGACCAGAGCCCGAAGCTGCATGCGACAGCCCAAATCTACTTGAGTAGACAAACTCCGACTGATGATGGTACTCAGTGGTACATGCACTTTTAGTTTATCATCTGTGATTGCTGCACAGTTATAGCACCGAAGGAAGTCAGCTCCAGCAATAGCACAGCCATTCATCTTACACCTCAAAGCACCAAGGTTATCCTCCAAGCTCTACTTATGTTTGAGGATTGAAAAATTATTCAGGGATCATTGGCATTAGACCAGTAAGTCAGTTTTATGAGTCTTAGAACCACACTGCTATTGCACATGGTTCGGTTATATCATGCATTGTTTGCTTTAGCTGATTCTGTCTGATCTCACTGGCATAAGCCGCCTCCCTTCCACTAAAGAGCCTTAGAATCGTCAGTTGTACAGCAGGGCTGTGAAAGATTTATGCTGTGGTGGGGTGCCCCGTCGAATCGGAGATGTAGATTCTGTTTGTATGTAGCTTAAGTCCAGGCTCATCCTGTGCTGTTACATCTCCAGCTTGTCATAATTTCCATGTCTGAGGTTTGAGTACTTTGCGTCTTACTTAAATTTTAGCCTGATTCCTAAGAGAGATTCTTGATGAGCACAGGCACGTGTAACCTGCATATCATATTTTGTCATTGACCTTTTGGCTTTCTCATCAAACTGAGGACTTATATCTTAAAGATTGACATCACAGCCAGTTGGTATTAAACACTTGTTTTGTATTTCTTGCCTCATAATCATCTTGGAAACTTCCCCTGATGTTCGACTCAAATCAAAATAATACAGTATTTGCTCTATAACATTTATAGTTGACTACTTGTCGGATTGTTTTTCTAATGACTTAAATACTCTAATTAAATGTTTTTTTATTTGTGTTCCGGCTTGTTTGTGATACAATCAGGGCAGTGTCGGGCTGTGTATTTTGTAGAAGTCTGTAGACTGCTATTGTTACGCAAGGAATGCTTCTAATTTAAAGACTTGGCTTCACAAGGAAATTTTCAAAGGTTAATCTTTTACTAATACATAGACAATAATTCAAATTGTGTTAGGAAATAATAAATGCTAAAAGCAATTAGGAAGATGTCATAATTGTTTATCCCTATAGCATCTTAATAACTTGTTAAATCAATACTGACATGTAAGGCTGAGGTTAAGGTATTTTTTGACATTTCCAATCAAAGTCTAATCACACAGTTTCAACATTTTCATTCTTCCTGCTTGGTAAGAAATTCTACCGATGCCCTTTTTTTTTGCATGTTATCTGGAAACGCTAGATTTTCTGATATATTAAATTTCCATCTTTCATGCTTTGGCTCTACAGCACGGATGAACTGCTTAAGAAAGGAACCAGGAGTCCTTTGCGGGTCCTTTTTACTTTGTTCAAGTCTCTACAGCTGATACAATAGTTGCTATTTTTGTAACACAAAGTGCAGATGAATACAAAAAAAGTAAAAAATAAAAAATGATTGGACCTAAATCCTAATCTTAGTTCCCTTCATGCTTTTTATTTCCCCTAACAGTAGCTATAGTACATATTTCAACCATGTCATTATACCGCCCAGGTTAATGAACACACTGTTTTTACAGTTTGGGTTTCCATTGATTAATATATGCCATGGGTGCTGCCACTACCGTCATCACATGTACATCTGATCCAGTATTCTGGTCACACTGTCCTTACGTTCTGAGTATAAGTAGGCCACAGGCAGTGGTTCATTAAGAAAACACAATCTTTTTCATGTACAATCGTGTGTAGACAATGAACTTCATACAAGTGAAGTAATCAGATAAGTTTTTTGGAAATATTTTGTGAAACCATGGTGCAAAATAGGATTGTTTTATTGACTGTAATGATGGACATAATTCAGTTTTAAAGAAAAAGGACTCTGAACTCATCTTGACTCCATTAAAATTGCTCAAATAACATGTTTTGTATCGCAGTGCTGTTTCTACCCTCATAGTCCTCATGGAGTGCTTATATATGTTCTTTGTATTTTACAAATCTCGGCTAGGTGCCAAGTTAACATTTTTATTCTACATCATTTTCTCTAACCTAGATGGAAAGCCATCATTTCTTTGAGTCTATAATTATAGAAATACCATATCCGTTGCTGAGAGTCAAACACAAAAGAAAACGATGACAGCTGCCTGTCAATCCGTTGTACTTACAAGATCGAACAGGTCTGGATACAGGGAGCCAAACCTGCTTCCGAGCTCTGTTATATTCAACGTTTTTCATCAAACGTTCTGAAAAGCCGAGACGTGACATTAGGATATTCTGTTCATATTCTGAACTAAATAAATGTGTTGTACTTGAACACATCTTTGTGTCAGCACAGCAACACCACTGTTGTACTTGCTAACTTGCAAGAATCTTCAGCTTCTAATGGCATAGAATGTGATTGTCACATATTTAGCAGTTGTTTTGTTATGATTAACACATCCCGACCAGGCGTTGTGTCTCTATGGGAGTTGTGGTGGATTTAACCCCAGTAATAATTCTACCAATAATTTACCTACCTGTTGATTTATGCAGCAGCTGCTTATCAAGTTGTCCTCAACAAGCTTTCAGTTAAGAGAAGCAGGACAAATATTTTATTTTAGACATCCCCTGGGATATAAATCTGGTCGAATTAGGGCTTTTGTTATAAAAGCAACCTAAAAGGTTCAGTAAAAATATGACATTCAAAATGTTACTGAGGTGGTAAGGCATGACTTGCCAAATGTTGTTGTTGTGTGGGATAATTTAAGCTTCCACCATACACATTCCATCAGGGAATGTTTTGCTGTCCACCAAAGGATGCCGATGCTGTTCCTCCCACCGAATTGTCCATTCTTGAATCCGATTGAGGAACTCTTATCTGCATGGAGGTGGAAGGTGATCATCGGCCTCTCAAGCAAATATCTGCTGCCGCATTGGATACTGCTTTTGATGGCAGCGCAGCAGAAAACTGCAGTGGACGGTTGCGGCTGTCGAGAATATTTTTCCCCCGTTGCATCACAAGGAAAAATATCAGGTGTGATGCCTGTTTACTGTGGTGTAAGACAGTTGTGACGGCCTCTGGGCCTCAAGACCTATTTCCTGTTTGTTTGCTTGTTGGGATCTGGGGAGGGGCTTATTAGGAGGAATAGCTGACACCTGGGCTGAGGTGATAGCTCTCTCTCTCTCTCTCTCTCTCTCTCACTTTCTCTCTCTCTCTCTCTGGGTTGTTGGTCGGTTTGTGGACTTTGGTTGGTTTTGTATTTTGTTTTAGTCATATTCACACATATTCATTCTCCCCTGCGCTGTACACATTACAGAGGAAATTACTGCATAATTAATTATAATGCATTTTCTTAAATAATAAATGTATTTTTACTTTAAAGAATCATGTGTGGTCTCCACATTTTGTCCTTCCTATGAGCCAGGTCGCGACACAAATTGCTTTACATGAATAAAAATACAGTAACAATTTCCATGAAAAAGTGTGTATTCTTGAAATAGGCATCTGTATCATATTCATTTTCATACACAATAGCAGTCAGTTAACTTGACAAAAATAGCATTCTAATACAGTAAACATTCAGTGTCAATTTAAAAAATAGGACAAACCTGAAATGTGGCTTTAAGCAATAAGGTCCACTGTCGTCCTGAAAAAAACCTCTAAACATTTTGACCACCATTGTTTACACAATGCCAAACGAACTTCTCATTTTTAGGGCAGTGATTTTTTATGAGACAATAATTTTTTTTTTAAGCGAGTTAGAGGTTTTGAGTGAGTTGTGACCTTTTGCAGGTGAGTCATGGTGTTGTGTTGTACCATTTCAGCTATTTTGACAAATGACACATCAGGCTTTAAACATCAGTGTTTCAAGACATGAGCAAAAGCAATAGAGAAAACACTTCTACTTCAGCTTAAACACTTACACTGTATGCATTCTCAAAACAAGTAATACATGTGGGTTTGTAAAAGGGATTACAGGAAGAGAGACTATGGAGAGGCAGACAAGGCCATGTATAAAATCATGGATAAACTGTAAAAAGAATACTTGAGATCAAGGAAACAAATGAATTTGAAGATGCTTTTAAAAATGTGTTTTGCCTCTCTGAGACTTTGTAGAATCTACAGGAGGCTATTTTCATTTAAGTCATGAAGCAACGACAGCGAAAGCATGATAGCAATCACCATCCACTTACTGTTGCAAAGAGATTCAGCCGTAGTGTGAGTATGGAAGACTGCAGCCGATCATCTACCAGGAAGACATGAGTGATGATGTTTCCATCATTCAAGAGTGCCACCCTCTCCTGTCATCATTATGTTGCTATGATCCACACACTAATCTTCACAAATGATTGTGTATTCTTTCAAAAACCCTGCAAGACAGGAAGACAATTCCTATCAAATGCTCACACGCTCGGCAAAGGGCCTAATTGTAGCTGCCAAAACATTGTCTGTGTACCCAATACGAGTAGGCACTTATTCCATTTCATGTTACACCCGACATTAACATCCGTAGAGTGAGTGACAAATTGCATGCTATCGCCTCCATTTCCTGCTCATCAGCCTGGTGTGGTGCCAACACTTGTGAGTGACATCCGTTATCTTATTGGTGGGCTAACAGAACGGGTGAGGGGAAATGTAACAGCTGTCTTGACATTAGCGTCGTTCCCCCTGTATCCACACTGGCAAAGTGAACTGGATCAATACAAGGTTAAGGTTTAATCCCTGGAACACCCATCAATCAATACAGGAAGTCACCCGTTTGAGTGCCTTTTCCTCTACATGGAACCATGATTCCCAGTAACAGACGCCGGGCCAACCTCCTCTCATCATCTCTGCCCTCCTTTCCACCCATGGCTGCACTCTGATAATCCACACAGCATCCATCCCGCATCCAGTCTCTCAGACAGCCTCTCTCTGTTGTCCTGAGCCCTTATCTCCCGGCACAATACTGGTGCCTCCTTTGAGCACAAAGCGCCAACGTGTCTCCCCTCAACCCGCAAAATGTGAACTTTGAGCTCTGATGCAGTGGAGCTTAGACTGTCCATTTTTAAGATTTCAGAAGTTCCTGTGTGTGTGTGTGTGTGTGTGTGGGCATGTTAGCTGTCTTTGCCTATTACCACGTCTGAATGTTGTCATCGATTGGAATTTGTGTTCGGTGGCAGGGAGAATCAAACCAACATTTCTGTTGGTGCCTACGCATTGGTTCTGTAAATGTTTGTTCCAGTTTGACAAACCAAAGACATAAACTATTGCGAATGTCTGCACATAGGAGACATCTGATGAAGTGTCTTTTCAATTAGGTGAAAAACAACTCTGCATTCCTCATGTGTGCACCTTCTCTCTTTTAATCCCCCACACAGTTTTCGATTGGTATCACACACACACACACACACACACACACACACACACACACACGCACACACTTGCATGTTGTCTTTCAGCACATTAATAAAGAATAGGTCATTGCATAGCAATTGGCTCATTGTTTGAAGTATGTAGATAGCACAGTATGAGCTAGAGACATAGCTGTGCGTGTCTAGGTTATTAGTGCTGCTTGCAGTGTTGATAGGTTAGCAAAGGTCAGTGAACAAAGTGAACATAATGTTCTGACATTTAGAACTGATAGAGTGCCAAAGATAATAATAATGTTTTTGATGACTCAAAATACCAAAGTGGAGCCTTTATGCATGAACTGAAGTCTTGTCTTAGAATCTGAAAGGTAATGCTTCAGTATCAAGCCCTAACTTTTTTCAAATCCTTTTGTTTGTTTTGTTTGCAGCATTAATTGTCTGTGAACTCTCTTGTGTTGTTTGGCCTGTTGTGGCCTTGCTGTCACTCGCCCAATTTTCAAATCTTTGCAGCGTCTCAGCTGTGCCTTGATCTAAAACTGTGCGATATTGCTTTAAAGACTAAAATGTACACGTTTATTATGCAAAGCCTTCTTTGAAGTGGCTTTGGGGAATTGAGCCATACAGTCGTTTACTTTTACTGTTATTGTCAGACAGAGGCACATTATATTCGAGTCTGATCTATTCAAAGAAAATAAAACCAGTGAAAGCCTTTTGTTAATTGGTAATAGTGTGTTGATTGATGACAGAAGCTGCATCGTCTTGTGTTAAACTAGCAGTAGTGTTCATTTCATTTTCAAACAAAGGATGCAACAACTTATTTCTTCAACACGCTGGAACATCTGAACTTCTTAACTTTTTTAAATGAAACTCAGATTAATACGATTCTGGTGAAGACTTCACATTGTCACCACTTTCACAAGAACTTGGCTTTTAATTTCACCCATGGTTCCCCTCTCTTCGACATTTCCCCGTCTGTATAATTGACTTTTCGCAGGCTTCAGCCATCTCTGGACATCTTCTGTAAGCTAGGCAGGTGCTGTACCACACACAAACACACAGACACACAGACAAATACACACACGCTCTGAGTACATTAACAGCTCTTTTCCAGAGAGACATTCGTGGCTTCAGGGTCCAGGTGTCTCTGCAACTGCTGACCCATGTTATCAGCCCGCCTCAGCAAGCAGGCCTCCTCAAAATTAATCCTGACGCCGTCACGCCTCCCCCCTCGCTCACACTTGATGGCTCCCTCTTTGGCTGACAACCCCCTCTGGATCCTCACCAGCCGGGACTCAGACATGCTCACCTGCATACCCCAGTCCCACGGGACACTCATATCAATTGAAAAGGGAAAACAGAGTGACTAGGATTACAGCCACTGCTGCGTTAATTATAAGCTTTTATAATGAATGGGAGGTAGGAGGCCAGGTGGAACAGCCACATAGGACAAATCCGATTATGCAGGAGCAGTTGATGCTCTTTCAAGCTCTCCATCTCCCTCATTCTGTCTTTTGTGGAATAATTTCTCTCTAGCTCTGCTACAGAAAGCAGACATTTGTTTTTGGTGTCTGTTTCTGCTCCAAATCCTTTTTTTTTTTGCTGTCTTTTGCCCATGCTGTCCCAGCTTCTTAGGAGGTGTAGTTACTTTATTTGTACTGAAGATGAATGCTTGACACATAACCAATTAATTCTGCATACGGAAGATGAGAGATGTCTTTTCACCTCAAGCAACTTTAGCCGTTTCCATATTTTTTCCTCGGAGACATGTCTTTTTCTTATCGAGCATGTTCACAGCAATAAATAGACAAAAAAAAAAACCTTATCATTTTGCAGCTTTTGTTCTGCTATTGTTCTGTGCTAATTTGACATCCGCAGAGATCCCTTTTCATGTCTGATGAAATATTTATAGATTAAAAAAAATATTCAGTGAGAATTATCTGGCTAAGAACACAATGCTCTGTGGCTTCGTTTTAGGCACCGCATCAATTTGCGTCACTTTACTCTAAAGGCTATTGATTTGCTTTGAACATGGGAATGTGTGAGAGAGTAAATGGTGCATGAATATCTACCTAAAATGAAACACCTTTCACATCCTTAACGCAGCTTTGATGCATAATTCTACGTTTTACACCAGGGTCCCTTAACATTAAACTGCATCAATCTAATCTTTTAAATGCGTGCTTGTCCCTGAATGACTCTGGATTGTTTTGGTACACTGTCCATACGAGGTTGAACTGCAATACATCATATTTAACACTGATTGTTTGTCACACATTTGATTCTCAACAACATGGTGGAAGAACTTGTATGTTAACCGAGCTGCGGAGTTCACCTTTGCCTTGTTTGATTTTCCCTTTCATCAGCTGTTAATCATTTACCAAGAATTACTGCAAGTGAAATGAAGTAGAAATGTGCAGTTTGTGATCCAAAATCAAAAATACACTTATGTTTAGTGAGGTAAAAATGTCCCCTCAGTAATAGTATGTGACATAACTAATTTGATTCCGAGATTCTCTGAAGCTCGTCCATATTTAAACATCCTGGTGCCACAGTTCTGCCGTTTCCAAATTTACCCTGTCCGATCACATTTGCTTTGTAATTAATCACTGCAATTCAGCAATCTTCTAAAAACATATGTGCTTCCAGGCCAGCTAATTCAATGATTCAATTCTCCAATGCAACCAATTAACTTAAAAATAAATATTCAGAAACGATCACAATCTAGAGATTAAAAATATTTTAAACCAAACTAAAACCAATTCCCCAATATCGTGAAAAAAGGAGCAGATTGATGGTATCAGTTAAGTGATCTTTGTGTGGTGAGGCAAGGCGCCACGGATGAGTTAAAATTCTCTCCCAAGCCCTTATCAATGCCGTGACCCTGTCAGCTTACTTAACTACTGCACCTACTGTGCATGGAGGTGGGCAGAAAGAGCCATAGTATGTTCGGTGCCACAACGATAAACATGCAGCTGATTGAGTTCACAACCCTGGCTTCAGATGCATCCAGACTACCAGACTGTTTGAACCATTGGCAGAGTATAGCTACGTCTCTCTGTCAAATACAGTGCCATTCAACATCTTAACCCTTTAACTTGTTTTCCATTCCTGGAAGGATTGCATAATGCATATAATGTGTTTTAGTGATGATTATTGCACGTTTGACATTTGTCTGCTGGTGTGGGAAGTGTCTGGAAGGTGTGAGTCAGTGAATACAGCCAAGACTGTTTGGAGGCATTCAGCTGACATGAGAGTTTGCAACAGTGAATTGTAAGAAATGGCAACTAGAAATTATTTGACAGATGGTAATGTGCTGGAGACGGTCAAGTTCAACATCCACCTACACAAGCAGAATATTTTCACAAAAACATTTTACATTATTGTAAAGTAGTTCATACCACTTTAAACTAGTCACTAGTTTGTCTTACAGCCTGACATCAAATGAAAATAGTACATTTTACAGCTTTATTTTCACATTTACCAAACATTCAACTCACAAAAAGGCAAAACAGTTCAGAAAAGGGATTCACGTCGAAAACCGAGAACAGCAGGAAGGAAGATTGATCAATCCCCTAAATGCATGCTTTTTGTTTGAGTCACCTTTTTGTTTCAACCATCAGTCTGTTTGAACATGTCAGTTTTACACACCTAGATTGGGGGAAATATGTCCATTCTGACTGCTCCGTTCAAGTAAATGTATAGATTTTCTATCAGATTCAGATCGGAGCTCTGACATGACCTGTGGCCACTTAAGTATGTTCACCTTCCACCTTAAGTCACTGCATTTTTTCCCGTCGTGTGTTCAAGGTCGTTCATGTTGGAAGGTGAACCGCCTGCCCATCTTCAGCTGTCTAGCAGGAGGCAGCTACCCTGACATCGCCTGACCGATAGCAAATGCGAATTAGTCTGGAAGACCTCAGTTCATTATTGATTGGTTACCAACCTGTGACTTAATGCTCATCTAGTGACCAGGTCCGCCTTGTGTAGATGGCCAATCACAGCACATTAGGGTGGGAGTTGGCATAAAAGCTGGGGGGAAGAAAATAACACCTGAGCAACATGTAAATGTAAAGCTGCAGTTTATGAGTTGGTATGTTCAAAAGTACAGCAAACAAGGCAAATAAAACATGAGCTTGCAGATTTGTTCAGATCCCGGGCAAGAAGAATGCAAGTTTTCATCCAAAATGTCCTGACTAACTGCCCAGTCCATGAAGATGATGATGAGTATAAAATGGTTTATCGAAGCGTTGATCATATATCCATACCAGGTATACATGAATTGCATTGTGATATTTTTGCATTATTTAAAAACAGTCATTTTCACTTTGGTGTTAATAGGTTACAATGTGTCAACGCAGTTGGGGGAAATATTGACAATATCTATATACATTTTTTTTATTTACAGGGTGCAATGTGACATAAGGTACATCGAGGATTTTGACAGACCATTTCCTATAAGCACTGTAACGGACCTACACTATCAGCCAGCTTTGTAGCGTTGGACTTGATCTCCCAAAATAATGCGTGTGGCAGCCCTGGAAGAAATCCCAGCTTTCGCTTTGATGCAGTGTTTACACAGGTTGTTTGTATTAATTGTACAGGTTGTCATATTAGCATCCGTTCTGAGCTGGGCAATGTTCAGGTTTTGTCAGCTTGTTTTGTACCAACTTGCAGAGGTTTTAAAAGAAAAAAAAATGTCTCACAACTACAATGCATGTGCAGTGAGACGGCAGACTAGACACACCGCGGAGGATACATGGCTAATGACACACTCTGGGATGGATATTAAAGAAATCAATTCTTGTGATGTCGAGCACAAGCTTGTGTAGTTGTATTTAGGGGGCTTTTGGCTGTGGGACTGGAGGACATTGCTAAGTCATGTGAAGTACCCATCTCTTGAAGGAAGGTGTGAAGCATGAGGCAGGTGGAGGTTAGAGGCCAATGTTGTCACAACAGAGGTTGGCATACACTTCTGTCTTTTGGCAGAAATCTGTGGGCTTGAGCAGAGAAAGCTGGAGAACACAGGCTTGTACAGGCTATGCTGTCCCAGGTGGACATGGTAGGATAAGTTAAAATAAGATATAGGCACAACTAGCTTACACTTATCCTAATACCCTTTTGTAAATCCTACCTTTAGAAGCTGAGAGAGGTGTCGATTCAAATTGCTGCTTATTTTGGAGGCAGTTTGTGGTGCTGCTGGATTGAATATTATGTCTTTACTTATTTATATTAATGTGGTAGACAAATTATTTGATCCACTCTGCTTCTGTAAAATGCAATACAACTCGACAGAATGACAACCTACAGTCTTGACCACAAAATGACCATAATATTGAATTAGCACCTCTTTAAATCAGTAAAGCTGACTTTATCCTGTGACTGTGTGGCTGTTGTATTTGGTGAGGTGCTAATAAACTGCCAACTGATAAATAATTCATGATATTCTTGACTGAAATTACCTTTTGCTTATTGAGTAGGTATAATTCGATGAGGAATCTACATGCTGTCGTCCCCTGTGAGACTGCACTTATAGTATAGCTGTGCTTCGAGCTACATTTAAATGTCAGTATGCTTACATGCTCACAGACAGTAACACAATGTTAGCATGGTGATGTTCCACACTCGCAGAGTTGTGTAATTGCGACTTCATGACATTTCATAAAATGAACAATGTACATAGCAGAAACCATGACAATCCTTTCAACATTTATTGAGATATTTCAGCCTGGACAACGTCTGAAAAGTGAAGCCAATGAAGAAGTGCCTTAAACTTGCATTCTTTCTCATTGCCAGTCAAAGGCATCTCCTCTGGCTCAAAAGTCAGTGTGATTGAATACAATTCAATTACATTCAAACACATTATTCTGGTTTTAAATGTTGTCTTTTTTGTCATTGCAATACCAACTCTAACTAGATGCAGAAATCCACTAGAGGTGAGAAAACAGTGGTGGAGCACACACTTGGACTGTAATAGAAGTCTAAAGTTGAGATTGAATAAAGATTAAATGAATTGCTTGTCCTTACTTGAAACTGCATGTTCACAATTGATTTTGCTCCATCCTCCAGGAGCACCTTTCTTCCATCCTATTTGTTGGCTTTTATGTAGTAAGCAGCCAGCTAAGGTAGGAGAAGTGCAGCTACTGAGACAAGCTCATTTGAGCCACCATGGAATGGCAAGGCAAAGCACTTAAAAGCCTTGGGAAATAAGGTCTGGGTCACTAGGATCCGGGGTTTTCAGGAGCGTGGCTCGGAAGATCAATAAGGGAGTGGAGCTTAGAGGTTCGGGCAAGTGGGGAAGGGGTTGGAGGTGGTCGAGAGACAAGGGCAGGAGGTGTTAATAGAATCAAAGTTTCCCCTGGATGAGCTCTCAGAACAGGCTTGGCTGGAAGGTTGACATGTAATCATTGAATGTCATAGGAGAGCAAAACACAAGCTGCTACTCTTGGACTGCACTCATGTCTGTGATATTACTGTCAGAATGTGACACAGGCAGCAACAAATCCTGACCATAAGCCTTGCAGTTTAATATTATATATACAATTTAGAAACAGCAACCAACCCTTTGCTAATACAATCCATAAATGACGTTGCCCTTCTATTGTATTACCGCAGCAAATAAAAATATAAAAATCCTTTCCGATGCAGAGAAACGTTCTTTGAGATCTTCCCGCTAAGATGAATATTAGAATGAATGAGACAGAATGGATGATATTTTTATCTTTTGCAATGCAAAATAGCTATCATGCATCATGTGGAAAAAATATAACCATGAGTTTCATTGTGTGAAGTGACAGATTATACTTTACTGTGGTGTCAGAAGTTTTTAATCAATGTCTCTTTTTTTGTTTTCCTCTACCTCAGACCCTGTAGCCCAGACTCTTTTGCCGGCCCTGGTGGGGACATCAGTGGGGACTAACTGCTGCTGGAGGAGTGACACAGTCCCAGGCCTCTGCACATTGATTCACACAGGATTAAGCCACTGCATGATGCTTCAGGCGGAAGGCCTGGTACAGCTTATTTACTGTCCCTGTCAGACCTAACATCTTTGGAGGCCTTCTTTGCCTTTCTCCCGTCTTCTGAGGAAGGACTGAAGAAAAGCATCTGCCACTGTACCAACCGGCTCACCTAAAGGGATGCCTGGCAGTCATCTGGCTCAGGTACCTGCAAATTATAATTTTTTTTTTTAGCAAATGTCATATTTTATTCTAGGGTGCTGCTAGATTGCAATGCAAAAATTGTTCATTTCATCAAAGAAAACAATGATACAGATAATAGTTGGAAGACATTCTGTCACAAATGTCTGAAACAAGAACAAACCCGATGTACCAAAAATGTGACAATGTGAGATATTTTCCATCAACAAATTAAAATATCAACACAAAACAATGTTGTATTATACAAAATAATAACATGCTCCAGCCCCCCCGTGACCCTAAATACAGGATAAGCGGTAGAAAATGGATGGATGGATGGATAAATAAAATATGGACTAATGGACAAATAACTATTTTGCTTACTGTTTTAATGCAAACTCCAATCCAACGATCTGCATGCAGAATCACACACTGTAGCCTCAGGCTGAGTAAAACATGATTCTGCACCACTTGGGTATCGCTTGTTCAGATGTTGATACATCTCCCGGACCTTTTGCACTACACTTAATAAAAAGAATCTTCCATTGCGGTAACATAACTGTCTCACTAATGTTATCAAGATCAGAAATATTTGGATCAAAAAGATTTATGTACTAAGTTCATCTACAACCCACTAAAAATCAGACAATATCAGCAACAAAATAAATGGGAAAAAAATACAAAATGTATGTCATTTTGACGTCACTCTTAGAAGTCTATCTTTCATGCTACCATCTAAATCTTCCTTGAGATATCTGCTCAAGAAATAGCTTATCACAATTGTTTTGGCTCCACTTTTCAAACTAAACCCAGGCAATGAACAATGTTTCAGTGAACAAGTGTGTGAATCCACTTCTGAGTGATTCGCTGCTCCGCGGTGGAGAGCAGACGCCGCTGGGGTAATGCTCCTTGAGCAAGCTTGACAGAGAGACAGCGGTTCTGTTCAAACAGCCAGAGTTTGATAATGATTACGGGATTAACTGAGGTGAGTCTGTCTGTTAATGCAGAGCAGAGTGACACAGACACTGTATGCAAGCAAGGCCCATCATGAAGGTTATGATATTGTAGCCGTACAATAACCCTCTATTGGGTAATACATTCCTCCAGTCTCGACCATGCGTTTTCTTGAGGCGTGGACATTTCTTGATTCTGAGAAGCACGGGGATGCAGAACGACTCAGAGAGAACACAATCTTGACTGTGTTTTGCTATGATTTACTTTATGCTTGTATCTCTTCTCTCCTCTCTCTCACTCTCTCACTCCTGTCCTCTGATCGCTGTTTTACCGAGGGCAGCATTTACACTCACTCCTTGGGAGCTGAGACACACTCAGCAGCAGTCTGCTGGATTCTTGCTCTTGCTACCAATATTAGCTGCTCTATTGCCAACAATATTGGGCTGAAATAAAAGTGCATTTAGGCTGGAATTCAATCGTAGTATTTGTAACCCTGTCAGAAGATGCAGTGACTTAAACAGAGTATAGTTATAGTAGAGCTTTGAGTAAGTACAAGGCTCATTCGTGCAATGCAAAATGCTGTAGGCATTCAGTGCCCTACTCATTCCGTTTCTAAGCTATCCTACACCCTCTTTGGCCAGTGGCAGAGGCCCCTACTACACCCATATGGTCCAGTAAAAGGCTCTGTCTGTGCTAATATAACTCTGGTTAGAGAGTACAGCCCACACTATTGAGACGCTAAGACATGATGATTTCTGTTCCGTCCTGTAATGGGAATTTTGGATGTTTGTACTTTATAATCAGAATATTTGTCAGGCTGACTCGATCTGCATCTCCTCATCTGACTGTTATGCTATGACGAAAATGAATGCCTGTTTGTAGATGATATGAACATGAGTGCCACATTGACATAAGATAATTTCAGGACTATGACGCCTGTGTTCTGTAAATCTTGACCTTGCCTGTACATCTTGTCTTTGTAAGATAGGACATGATCCGTCCTTTGTCCATGGTTCCTCCTCCTTAAAAGGGAGATTGTTGTTGGACTCATGGTCGTTCCTGCTGATTCTGAACCTTTGCATCAGAAGGCAAGGGGTGAACCTCCTCTGCAGATGAGAATACTTAGTGGAATAAACCTCGGAGAAAAAGCTGATCCTGGTTGTTGATCTTTATTGGGCAGATTCATTTTTCCACAACAGTCCGCTCCAAGCAGAACCCCTCTGTTGACCCCTTCATCCACCTCGGCCACATGGAGGGTGATGCTGGGAGAATTGGAGGCCTCCAGGAGCATTGGTTCCCTCTCTATTACTCACATCACATTTTTTTCTGAGGGTGGCCGAGCGTCATCTGATTTCTCCTCCTCCAGACGTTGCAGGTCTGTGATGGGCCAAAAACTCTGCAAACTTGCTACATGCCCATCCACCACCCCGTTACAAGTTGCCTCACTATAGATAGGTAGGGCAAACTACTTCCTGCTCCGGCACTCATTGGCACTGTATGCCTTTTTGTTGTACAATCATGATGAAAAGTCATAAGAGGCAAGAAATGGCAATACACATAAGCTGTCAGCATTTGGTTCAGCCAACACATTCTGAAGGCTCTTTTGTTGCTATTCTGAATAGAAAAAACAGGAACTGTATCAGAGGAATTCAGGAATAAAATGGAGATGGAATACCATATTGTCAACTATCAGTCCATACAGCGACAGATGAATCCACCCACAAGCCTGTGATCAAAGGAAACAAAGAACTGTGTTTCACATTGCATTTCCGATTGCCATTATGGCCATCTCTGCCAATGAAAACATCTGCAAAATCAGCCTCTTTTAAGTGAGAGTGGATTTCTCTTTTTATATTGCCAAACCCAATCAAAAACAATTTCATGCACGACAACATGGTAAAAATACTCACAGCTGTGTTCACCTGAATATACTGGATGCAGTACTCAAAGAACAGAACAGGGATATGGGCAGGATGTGAAGAGAGAATGAGCCGGTTGGCTACATAATTATGTGGAAATCCAGGGAACAGTTTGGCATTATTGGGAAAAAAACGTACTGGGATCAAATGCCTTTGTTTCTACTCCAGACAGAACTGGCTGTTTGGCTTATTTAAAGAGAGGCTGGAGGATAGCATGTGGATTGTTCAGAGACTTGGCATACCAAATTAGCTTTTGCCATTCATTTGGAGAGATCTAATCAAACATTAATTATTGTGGCCACCTGTGAAAGAGAGGGCTGTGGAGGGTTGCTCGTTGTTCCCGTATGGTAGCTGCATCCAGCGAGCTGCTACCAAACAAGAAACCACAGGAGACAAAGAAGCAGCTTGCATTCCATCAGATCATGGAGTATCTAATAGGATGCACAGCAGCATCTGAGCCATGCTGCTGTTTGCCAGGTTTTCTGTGACCACTGAGAGTCTGGCATGATTCCTTTGACCCAGATATTTAGCGGCTTAAGAGCTTTTCTTTTTTGAGATTTTCAGGATAGTCTGTATTTTCGCTCTACTGACAGGCACAGACTGGATGAGTCCAAGCCTGAGCTGTATGAACACAATTGCCAACTCTTTAAACCGATGGGCTTGAAGAAAAAAGCAACCCATATCTAACACTATGGTAATCTCAATGTCTGTCTTTGAAAAACAATAGTGATATGCCTTGGGGTCATGCTTGTTTTTATTGCTTGCTTTTTGTTCAGGACAGTGTTTCCCAATCAGTTGGGACATGTTCTGTGAGCCTATGGAGAGCGCTGCTTGTCCCATGAATAGACAAATTAGGCTGGCTAGAGGGAGGATGTAATCTGGGTGCAGTCAGGTATGGCTTCCAGAGCAGTACAGCCCAAGAGGTTGGCTAGTAATCAGCAACCAGAGGTGTCTAATTGGCATATGGCTGTGTAAGTGCCAGACCACTCTGCTCATTCATCCAAGTAGAATGAGTTCTCTGGTCATTACAGAATGTGAGACAAAGGCAGCTTTCATAAAACAAAATCAAAAAAGTAGCATTCATTATATTCAAAGTGAATGAGTCCTTTAAATCAGAGAGAACAAATAACCCTATCACTATTCTTTGGGTTTATGGAATTCAAATCATGTGTGACATACTGTAAGTGTCTGTATAGTATGTGTGAAACAAACGCTGCAGGGGCATTGAGGATAGATACAAACAAGAGCTGTACGTCGAAATGCCAAACCCTGAATTTGAGCTTAAAGGTGAAATGCATAATGTATAATGCCTAGCCATGTGCTCCCATAAGAGGCAGCATTTCACCCCCATAGGGAAGTATATTCATGTGTAAAGCCAACTCCTATTAACATCAGGGCAAGGATACGTAGAATTGGACCAAACTCGAGAGCGAGTCAAAATAACATCACTATCTTATAATATTCACGTACGGCGTCATCGATGCGTTAACTGTAGTGCTTACTGGGAATGGTGCATTTTAGTTTAGCTCGTTTGTTGCCTTGGGTCCTGCGTGGCACAAATGAGGGACAAATGTTTTCATTTCGTCCTCCCCGCTCACAGGGGACTGCTTTGCTGGGAGGGGAGCCTTCTGCAGGGAACAGTGCTTAATGGCGGCTGTGGCGGCTCAAATTTGGCTGGTGTAAAACCCAGAGCTGGGAATCACAGTGGGCTGGTGGAGCACATGACTAACCTGTGTGACCTCAGCAACAGAAAGTTTGCTGATCCAGTCAGGGCAGACTCCTGGGATGAGGGCCTGGAGCTGGGGTTTGCACTGCTGGCAGAATTCCTAGCTAAATGCTAACTGGGGATCTATCTCCAAGCAAAGTAGTGTCCTAGTGGTGGGGAGATTTTTGCCACTTTGGGTTAAATCCAAAAACTAACAAAACAAACAAAACTACTGTGAAAACGTACGTGGACCATGGATGTGTTATTGACATGCTGCTTTTCTTCTTTGTTCTCTGGACTGAGGGCAGGCTGGTACTACAGTGACTCACTATTGCCTAAAGTAGTATTACATGAAAGGATGGGCTAGTCGGTTAGTACGCTCATTTCTGTAGAATTCTCTGCAAAACATCTTTGACATAACATCAACACTGTAACCTCACATTTTGTTGATAATGTTAGTTCTTTTTCAAACTAGAATTCTCTCCACACATTTTTTTTCCCTCCCACATTGCACATTTAAAAGCCCCTTTGTCATGAAGAGACCAACACACTTTAGAATATAGAATAACACATCAAACCCGGACAAAAATGGGAGACTCCATCAAAAACTGAGCATCTGGCAGCCCCTTTCCAGGCACCAAGCCATCTCCATCCTGCCATTGTTTTTCATTAAGCAATTTTTGCCCTCACCGAAACACAGCTAAAGCATAAACGTCAATATCTAATTTCCCTGAATGAAATCAAGCAAGAAAAAATCAAGCACCCAGCGCTTTCAGACACACCATGTGTAAATAATCTTAAATCTCAAAGGCCCACTGCCTCTCAGTAGTAAATCTACCATCAAATACCCTCTATGATGCTGCGTTATCACCAGGAAATGTAAACTCAATGGGTTGTGGTGATCTGAAACATCAAAAGAATAATTCAATTACTAACATATTTTCATATTGTCATGCTGTACTTTATTATTAAGGTCAGGTTATTGTTTACTATTGCTATCTTAGAAACAGTATCTCAATATAAATTCTCATTAAATTCACCAGCTGACATGAGTTTATCTCTGATACCATTTTATGAATATCAGTATCTCTGCAGAAACTTATTTCTTTCAATCAACTCTTCTCAATTGTTTTTTTGTTGTTGTATTTTTTGTGCACTACCAAATTCATGGCATGATTGCAGAATGACAAGAAATGTGCGGGAAGGCTCTGTGGGATGATATGTCATTAATAACAAACGTCAGATTACCCAAGTGCTACATTGCAGCAAAATGTGTTTTTGGAAAACAAATCACCACATTCATGAAGACCATAACATCAGTCTCATGAAAAGCATTAGGTGTTACGGATTCAATTCCATATTCATTTATTTTGCTGTTGGTGCAACCCGATGGAAGCCCAGAGGCAAGTAAGGCAAAATTATTCTTTATTTTTTAAGACTGATCGTAATTGTTTTCTCACCTGAGCTTAAGATATAAGAACACCTAAAAAAAGAAGTTTTGCCAAAAAAACTTTCAAAGTTTTTTTTACTTTTAAAGTTTATTTTATTTTCAAGTGATGGTTCGGAGTGAAATGTACCCGGGGTAATTTCCACCATGACATCCAGCCAAATACCCCCACGGAAGCATTTTTAGCGATGGTCAGCATTGGTCAAGATAGCCGCTATCAGCCGAATGGCTTAGTACTAGCGCTATGGTACTGGGGGTATATCTAGTAAATTACCCCACTAATAATGCATGAAATGTTACCAAATTTCAGAAATTATATATATATACAGTATAGGTTCTGTACTCACAAAATATATGCTATGCTACTGCAGCGTATACGCCACTTCCGTGTTTACCCAGCCTATGAAACTATGAGAAAAGTTTCGCTAAATGTTTATAAATGCTTGTATTATCAGGTCAACACTTGTCAACACTTGTTGACCTAATAATACAAGCATTTATAAAAATGTGTTGACCCGATAATACAAGCATTTATAAAATCTCAGCGAAACTTTTTCATACTCTCACGTGAAACTCGCGTCACAGCATCGGCTAGGTAAGCACGGAAGTGGCGTCTACGCTGCGGTAGCATAGCAGCCGAGGATAGAAGCTATCAGGCAAGTGTTCTTTTAAATAAACTCCTGGTGTACTTACAAACTTTCAAATGCCTCGTTTTGTGAGTAGCCTACAGACCCTATGTGTACTACTGCAGAAGTTTGGTAACATTCCATGCATTATTAGTGGGGTAATTTACGAGATATACCCCCAGTACCATAGCGCTAGTACTAAGCCATTCGGCTGATAGCGGCTATCTTGACCAATGCTGACCATGGTTAAAAATGCTTCCGAAGGGGTATTTGGCTGGATGTCATGGTGGAAATTACCTCGGGTGCATTTTACTCCGAACCATCACTTTAAATAGTTAAAAAAATGTTTTAATAATCATTTTGGCCACTAGAGGCACCACCGCCCCATGCTTTAAACTAAACACGCTTTCTTCCAGGTGTGTTTAAATTCACAAAACCTGTTAACACAAAATATATGTATCCTGTGTTTGGAACGTTGCCTATTCTTTTTTAACACCTGTTTCACAGCTGGAAATAAAATGAGCTGTTTTAACCTATTTTTAATTCATGAGCAAAGCAGAGAAAACAATTTAGATTAGACTTAAAACATGTATCACCAGAATTTTTCTTAATTTGCCTCTCAGGGCTTCCGTACAACACAATTAGAGGCCTAGCGAATCCAGGACTAATCCCTAACACTCCTAGGACATGAATCACAGTAGCAGGAGATAGGAATAAATGAGCTGCAATAAAAAGGTACTAATACCCTGTATTACGCTAAGCTTAAAGTCTCCCCCTTCCTGCAATACATGTGTCCACTTCTACCTTGGGAGGCTGAGATTCTCAAGCCTCTCCAACTAATTATGTTTGGTCTATGTGGGTGGAGGAGCAGACATGTCATCACACTCGTATGCTGAATTTGAAAATAAAGGAAAGAAAAGAAGAGGAGGAAGAAGGAGATGCTATGATTCATGTGCGAGAGAGTGTTATGCACTTTTGAAGGTGACTGAAAGTCACATTTCTGGGTTGGAGGTTTCAGTGGGACATTTTTTCAGCAGCACCCGTAGTGTCTGACACCTTCTCCACTTTCCCCATTTTTAAAGAGCTTACACACATTCTCTTCAGCTGGTTTCTCCAGCCCACTTCTCTCTCCATTTTTATGAGTGGCTTACTGATGAATTTCATGTTCTTCCCACAGGAGTAAGAGAGGAAGCAATGGGCTGGACTATGACTCTAAAAGATGACTTTGGGGTCATTGCCTGGACGTGGCAAGCTGGGAACTACCTCAGCCTCTTCCTCTTCTTGTCCCTCTTTTCCTTTTCAGTCCAATCAGACATTGTGTTTCCGAAGGACCATCATTTCTCATGGAAAGCAGGTAAAATATTTTATTATTTTTCTTTTTTCCTATTAATGTTTTAATCAACGCCCCATTCTATAGAGTGTATTCAAATAGAATCATTTAGGTATTTTAGGGAAATCACCGGATGTGGTGAATTATAAAGTAATTCCACACATTTAGTTATACAACTCCACTCACCTGCTGGCCATGGCCATTTGCCAAGATTGTTCCAATGATTTTTTTTTTTTTACGATTCCAAGGATTTAACAAGACAGATCTCTGTGAACCTGTTCATGTTCTTACAGTATAGTACAGTTGGATATGCTGATAAGTGTCAGCACCCTCCAGTATACAGACTGTATACTGACTGTACATGCACACATACCAGAGTCAGCCAAACAGTCATTACTACTTCTCATTATAGGAGAATAATACTAAATTCATTATCAGTGCAGCCAGTTCTGCAGGGAAAGTAATCCTTCTCTTTCTGACACACATTGTTGGGGAGCATAAACTACAGGCTGCTTTTGGACATCATCAAGCCGGGAGGGCCATACGCCTGGGCAGTTACCATAATAACACCTTCTTTCTGACGGACTATCCACCCCCAGCTCTGTGGAGACAAGCAGAGCTGGGATTGTTACCATAATGATGTGTTTGCTGTGGTTATGTGACATGGTTAATGACACATTGGTGCATAGGAAATAATCATGGCCTGGTATGTACAGCAGTTGATTTGCCCTATAGTTAGTTTTCAATGGCTACACATTTATGCAATGTTGAGTCTTAAGATATGGATTTTTGAAGTTTTTTTTTTTAATATAAATCTGCCTCTACAGTATGTGCAATATTTTATCTCCAAAAATATATTACATTTTTGGGAGAATCATGTTTGGATAACTGTATTGAAAGATGGTGTCATAAGTCACTCCCTTTATGAAAAAATAAATCTCACAATTTAGCCTTCGCTTGCTTAACAAATTGAATATAAAATGCATTTTCAAAGCAGCGTCGGGAGGAAAACTTGCCTGCCCACACATACGCCCCACTTGCTGTGCGATAAGCACTTTCATTGCACTCTGTGGTTGGGTAATGACACTGCTCAAGTGACAAAGACATTGATTAATTTCACTTGAAGGAGCGTATGTTCGAATGGGTTGTAACTGGAACATGAGTGAGGATTTGACACCCTTGCTGGACTAAGATGGCTTATGAGTTGTTGCTTCAGTTGCTTCTCGAAAATGAAAACTACTTTCGTAAGAAAGGAAATCGCAACCTTAACATGCCTCACCTGTGAATACACCACCTCCGGCAGACTGTATCTCCGTGCTTTTGAAGTGAAACTTCAGTTAAAAATCAGTCAGTTGTACATTAAGACGTGTTGCGGTACAGAACAAAAACATATTTGTTACAGTTTGGTTCATATAGCAAAGAAAGAGCCACACGTGTCTCACATTCCCTGTCTCTGAAGGATCTTCAGGCTTTATATCACATGCCTGATGATCACGTTCATGTTGGCATATATTGATTTCACTTCTGCAGCTCCACCATGGACATAATATATTTGAATACTTCATTTGGCTGACACGATCCCTTTTAATTTTGGACTTGTCAATGTAGGAAAGATGCGCTCTAAATTATGCACAGCCACCCCATTGTGTGTTTGGTGTGTCTATCTAGGCCAGCAGCATTGTGGGGTAAATCTTTTGTGTGAGCCAGTTCCCAGAGCTGTAGCTAAGCTGGGAGTCTCTGGCTCAAACAGAGAGCTGGAGCCATTTAAGCCTGACCTTCATCAGTGTCTTGGAGACCAGAATGGAGCACTGGAACTCTGCAGCTAATGGGGCTATTATTTAAATCTTTAACGTGACTGCTGAAAGACAAACCCTTTTAAACGGCCCCACTTGCCCTTTTTTAACAGCGAGGCATACATTTACTCCACATTTACAGCATTAACTCAGAGCACATTGAAAAGTTTCAGAATACTGTGGGATGGTAATAATAGTTGAGTTAAAAGCACCATAGAAATAGTCTCTTTTTTTTAAACTACAGAAGGAAGCACGGCGTATCACATATGACAGGGCCTGGAGGTTTATCCTTACATCATTACTGTGTGTTTGATTCCATTCCATTAGTGCTGTTGCACTGCTGTAGATTACGTACAACTAGTTTATGTGTTGGGGAAATTGATTTAGGAATATAACGGCAAGTGAGTGAAAGTTTGCAAATAGTAACTTTTACCTTTTGAATGTAGTTTTTGAAATTTAAGGGATTATATACATCAGAATGCTGATATACTCCAAAACAGAGCGTTGAAATTGGATTTATTTCAACTTCCATAAGCGGCTGCATTTAAACACGACAGCAAGATGCAGTGCTCATCCTGTGTCAGGTTTAGTCTACCGAAGAAGTAAGATCCTGTCTCTCAGGTTTTTATTTCCTGTCTTGGAAATGAGTGTAGGTTTTCAGTAGAAAGTTTTCAAATTGCTTGAATCCACCTTTCATAAGTAATTTGTGTTTTACAGCTTAGTTTCACAAACAGGAAAATGGCTGCTTTATTCTTAGCTGCATCCCAGATGGGGCTGTGTTGTGCATCAAAGCATTTCTCTCTGAAAAAAAGGAATAAACCCTAAATTCTTATTGTCTGTATTATGTGTCTTTGAGGTAATCCAACTCGTCTGGATGAGGTAGCTCTGTCTCTGAGGGTAAAAAAGAATGGTATTCCAAAATAACTTTAATACATTTGAGACTGTTCACAGTTTTAAGACTGCAGCAGGTACTTTGATTCGAAGAATTGATTGAAGCGACTATGTATTTCAAAATTTCGCTTGTTTCATTCACATTTCCTCCGTTTTCGGCTCTAAAAATGAAATCACATGTGTCGTTTTGATAAATCGTGTCAGTGGTCTCGAGAGGATTGAATAATTAAGCTGCCTGCTCATCTAAATTATGTGGGAACTTTCAGCTGCAAGAATCAGCTGAGGGGCAATGATTTTCAAAAGATTGAGAAATCAATAAAGGTTTTCCTTAATGAGACGGATTGCTCTGAGCTCCTGCTGGATTATTCAAACAATTTACGCGACTGAAGCTCCAGGACCTAGTCTTACCCAGAGCCTTGTGGCTTTAAGAATAAATACACCCATATGTGGAAAGATACAGTCAGGCAACATTTCATTTCAGGCTCTGGGTATATTTATAAGCAATTTCACCATACTGTTGCAGCATCAAAGCTGAAATCAAACATCAGTGCTGCAGCGAGATTCTCTTGTTTCTGAAAAATAAGCTCAAAGAAGGCAGTGTTCTAACACCCAGTCGACCAGGATTTCACATTTAACCAAATTGTGCTGAATAATTTACAGAGGGCTTTTTCTCTTTAACAGGAACAAAGAAAAAAAGAAATTATATTAGTCAAATGCATGTTTTATCCAGTTAGCATCACTGGATAAACTGTTGCAAGCGGAGAATATTTAGTTACCTTCATACAGGCTTCGTCTGGCTGCAAAGGTAAATGCACTGCCCTGTCAGCCGTTAGTTTAACTGCCAATATAGTAGCTTGTGGGTGATAGAATTGGCTTATAAAAGGAGTCAAAGCTTGTCACGACAGGCATGCTGGAGAGCAGCTTCCTTTCTGTTGTGAGCAGTGTAGGGCAAGTTACTTCAAAAGCGTAATGCATTATTTATTACTTGTTACTGTCATTTCAAAGTAATTAGTTACATTACAATATTACTGTCTTTGAATTGTAAGGCATTACACTACTTTTACATTACTTTTGCATTACTTTTCGCCAAAATAAAAGGAAATATGGATTTTTTTGTTCCCAATAGATCTTCTTGTGTTCAATGCAGCTCATTACACAGCAGGATGTGATGTTTTTCGCTTCAAAATAAAAGAACGAAAAACGGAAAATGACTCGTATCCCGTTATTCGTTTTAAAAACAGAAAACGACTCGTTAACTGATATTAGATATTGTGTTCATGAATGGGATGCATTACAGTAATGCATTACTTTTGTAACGCGTTACTCCCAACACTGGTTGTGAGCACGAATAAACACCATAATTGTTAAGTACGACCAGGAGATTTGTTCATTTGAAATTTGAGACTGAAAGAAAATACAGAATACATAATTAACATATGTATTTATTTTCTTACAGCCAAAACTGTAAGACAAAATGTCACCAACATTTGCAGCAACTCCAACCTAATTCTGAGTTACATAAAATGAGACTACTGGCGACCTGTCCAGGGTGTACCCTGCCTTCGCCCAATGACAGCTGGGATCGGCTCCAGCCCCCCCGTTACCCTGAATACAGGATAAGCGGTAGAAAATGGATGGATGGAATAAAATGAGACTCATTGACCCCAAGGTGGCGCTGTAACAATCACGTTTACGTTTTCACAATTATCTAAAAAAAGGCTTGGTTTAGAGTCTAACTTATTTCTCACAAACCTATTTGCATGACTGAGACCAAAACTTTTGTCATGAACATCTATGGACTTTGCTGATTTAATATATATACAGTATATATATACTTTATAGAGTGCATTTTCATTGTAACCATATATCAGGACAAATGAAGTCACTTAATGTTCAAGCGGCAACCTCTTATTTAATCAACTGGACTATCCACTCCATGCCATGCAGCATTTCCATGGCATTAACAAGCTGTTGTTCCAGCTAATAATCACTTGAACAAATCGGTTTCATCTGTAATTCTATCCACTTATCCAACATTTCTTACATAACTTACTAGAGCACTTTCCGCACTCTGCTTGACAGTTGCATGATGGTAATGTCTATGTACAGGTTTAAGATCCCTATATATATATATTCACAAGTGCGTATTCTTGCCTATAGCTAAAACCTTACATTATAAAGTATTGTAGGGGACTAAGCTTCATTGCTAGAAGTGATCTCCATACTTCTCAGCTGGTATCGCAATAACCCTTATTTGCTGATGTCGATAGAACAGGTTTTACATTCGGTCATTCATTATTCAGTCTGACTTTTTTATTAGCACGACTGCGGACGCAATGCATTTGAAATGGCACAGTTGTGAACTTTTTAGAAGATACCTTCTCAGAACTCCCTTTTTTTATTTACATGTAATCGCAAGGATGACTGTTGCCAGTTGATTTGTCTTGTGAGCTTTGCAGTTGTCAGCAGTGTGACAACAGCTGCTTATCAAAGAGGGATTTCTGCTGCTGCATACTGGAGGAGCTTTAATGGTAAATAAGCAACGATTCACACTGGGCCGTCACAGCATCGCATGACAGGCATTTAAAAAAAGACAAATTAACAAAAACAAATTGAGCTATGGTACAATTTCAAGCTCAAGATTAGGAATACACTCATAGTACTATTTCAGTCCATACGACACATCGACATCGATACCAAGTAACGATCCGACGCGAATGACTGGGATCATTCTGTAATGAAGGCAACATCAGGCCTGATGTCAATATTGTTTTTGTACTTTCTAAAACTATATGATAGATGGATTACATTTATTGAGTTGTTATTGAGAATTCAAATAGTTAATCATATTCCAGCAACTAATAAACTCTTAGAAATGAAAATGTACAATTGAAGTGAAACGTTTTTTTTTTATGCAGCAAATTGATCAAAACAGCACAAATTAAAATTCCAGTGTTTAATTAGTAGTATAATAGTATACAAACATAGTGAATTGATGTGATTGGCCCTGTTGTGACAGATTCCCTTATTGGGTGACAAATAAACATGCCTCCAAACAAAGGACAGCAGCTTTGTGTTTAAAACATTACTTTCTCCTCTTTTTGGCATGTTATTGATCGGGAAGTTGGGCTAAGATGCTAGCGGTAGTTTTCACTTGTTGTCATAGCTACGGCAAACATCCGGTGTTAGCGGAACCAAGCAACTCGGCTATGTACACGTTCGAATATATTCAACAATCATTTTGTAGTAGGCCTACATCAAAATAAACTCACGTCCCATTGCATGTAAACGTGAATACATTTGCCACTTCATAAACTCGCAAATTAGCATTTTTTTTTCTCTGAATATTGCCCCCCTCTCTTGGCTCTGTTTTTTTTTCCTACAGTGGCCCTAATACGCCCTCGTAGATATGATGAATCGAAATACGTTCAGGCTACAAATACTAGTATGTATCATAGGTAAGCATTCATATGTACGTCAAAGAGTGAGCTGGTTTTCTCTATAATGAGGACTGTTAAAAACCATCACCGTCAATATAAACACTTGACTTCTGAAGAGGTTGCAGAGAACACTTTCATCCAGCTGAGCTTCTGTTTCCTCACACAAAATGTTTGAGGTGACACACTTCATTTCAATGTTTTCTTCAGGCATTTTGTAAACACTATAAAGCCTTCAAGATGTGTTATCTTCTTCTATCCATATACTACCAATTATTTAGCTTGACATTACAATTCCTTAAATTTCATGCAGGAATTCATAATCTCATTAAAATGAAATATAAAAAGCAGTGTTTTTTCATCTGATTCCACGCTAAGCTCCCTTGGGTGGCTAAATCTAGTACACCAAGGCTGATTAGGATCAAGGTGAATCAAATTCAAAGTTCTGGTATTGATCTGAGGCTGAAAGACGTTACTCCACATATGTATTCAACCTCTCAAGCTTTTTAAAAACCCAAACACATTTACTCTGAATTTTTCAAATAGTCCTTTGGGTTTACTTAACCACTGTCAGAAAACACAAACAATGAAAAGTCAATGACAAATGGATGTTCTCCTTGGTTTAATTAAAACTTTGTCAGCATTGCAAGCACCATATTTATAATGTTAAACTGAGTATTCCAGCTATCAAAGCGACTTTGACGGCATTTGACGCGTCCGTTCAAAAGCCCATTACATTGATTATTCAATTGCCATCTCATTTTGAACTCGTGTCCCTCCTCCTGACTGGCAGGGAACCGATTGAGGCTGTCAAAAAAGCCGGCGGCTTGTCTCATGAGAGCCACAAGGCACGAGATTCCGAGCAGTCAGATCCCTAATCCCAGGAGAATATTCTCGCAGAAAAGTTAGCTTTCAGAACGGCTCTTCTCTCTGACGTCTCTTTCAAGCAGTGCAGGGTTTTCTCATCGCCCTTGTACAAAACGTTCTGGACAAATCTCCCACAGTCAAATTGTACCATTAGAGGCTTGAAGGAGGACCAGGGGAGGACACACGGCCGTGACAAAGTAATTATCAAGAGTTTCATAGCTGCTGGGACTATCCAGCCTGATGTGCCATTATTTGAATGATGGGAATCAAAGACAGAAGGTCATCTCATTACTGAATGACTCCTGCAGGTTTAATTAATACTAATATTGAAAGACATAAAATCCATCTCTTGAGCTTCTATTTTGTGTTTAATAAGGCCCATTTATGCTGAATGGTTTCCCTAATACCCACCCATCCATCTATCATCTGTAAACGCTTCTCCTATTCAGGGTCGCAGGGGGGCTGGAGCCGATCCCAGCTGACATTAGGCGAAGGCGGGGTACACCCTGGACAGGTTCCCAGGCTGTCACAGGGCCGACATGTAGAGACAGACATCATTCAAACTCACATTCACACCTGAAGGCAATTAAGAGGCATTTATTGACCTAATTAATCTAACCTGCATGTCTATGGACTGTGGGAGGAACCCAGAAAAACCCAGGTTAACACAAGGTAGTATGATGGCAGTTGAAAAATGCCATGTGAATTCATGAATTTTATAGTTTTTTTTTTAGAGACCCTCTGCACTTGTACATGAAGGAAAACAAAGACGGTACAAGGGCAGTAATACAATTATATAAAAAGCTCAATTAAAAGTAGTTATTTAGAAGGAATGTTATGAATACAGTTGTACCTCCCAAGCCCCCCCCCCCCCAAAAAAAAAAAAAAGATTGGATGAGTCAACGACTTCAGTTCCTTTTAATGCAAATGAGAATAAACCTGCTGACGAGAGCTTCTCCAGTTCCGCTGCTGGAAACTGGCCCAAGTGCAAAGATTTGAGTAAATCAGCAGCAAGGATGGCCGGGGAGGAGCATATCCTCTTCTTTGACGCCTTAGTAGAAGATGGGAATGTTGAGGTTTTGTTTTCAATGCCCTTATAGTTTTTTAGGATATGTCAGTGTGAAGGTCGGGCACATAAAACGAGTGTAAAAGCAGTTTGTCACTGCATAGACTGAACTTCAGGACAAAGCACCCGCCATCCTCTGCTGAACACAACAAAATAAAAGAAGCCTCGACGTTACATGGCGTTATAACTCTATCATTCAATTCCTCATGTCTGTCAGGGTTTCATGCTCTATGAATGCTCTCGAGTGAAGGAGCTTTATTGTAATTCCTGTTCATAAAAAAAGGCTAAATTAACAAAACATGACACGCCTGTTCTAATTACAATAGTTTTAATAGGATGAACTCCTCTTTGCTTTAGAAAAATAACTGTCCAGAGAGAAGCTAAAGAATATGCAGGAGGAACTAAAACCTTAATGCTGAAAATAAAAAAAACTCTGCTGTGATCATCTTCTTCATGATGCGGTTTCCGTGACAAGCTGCTCTCCACGCTGGAGTGCTCTCCCTTTGTCACCACAACCGCTAACACCCCCCACTGCAGATAGAGCTGGAAGTAAATGGGTCAACTGATACGATTTGTCATTTCTTCTAGGTAGTCCCACTCTATTTTTATCACTATGTCCTCCATTGTTTGATAATTAATGGCATGATTTGTTTCCTGCTGTGGGTGTTTCACTCCTCTTAGAAAATCTCCTCCAAAAAATGGCGGATGGAGACTCCAGTGATGTGCACTTGGAAAAGTAAAATAATTATGTTCTACCGTATGTGTTAGAAATGCAGCCTCTGCTGAGACCTGTTAAAATAGCCTGCTCTGTTTACTGAGTGTTTGACCCAGTGGGGGAGACACTGGAGACACGACGGGGTGAAATTAAATGAATTTTATTCTTACCTGAGAGAAACTCCCATATGAGTCATTTTGTGATTGCAGCGCACTGTCTATCAAGATCGCTTGCTTTATTCTAGCCTTTGATCAGCGGCTGTGCTGGAACAGACTCGTAAGAACAGAGGATGTGCAGCGGGAGACGAGGAGGAGAGAGGCTGTGAGGACAACATGTGAGGAAGGAATTGCGGCGGGGTTATCCTGACAGTATTTATGCGGTAGTCGCTGCTAAATAATGCATTTTTGAATTATGACCAATGTCACTCATCTGACAGAAAATGTAGGATTGAAAAGTATGCATGTGCAGGATGGAGGCTCTGTTTCAAGAAGATGTATGGGGCTATCTGAATGACTGAGTAGCCCTGTACCAATCCAGTCTCCTAGGAATTGTGTTTTTATGCTACTAATATGCTACAGCAAGTTAAAAAGGAAACATAATGGATCGTGTTTTGTAGATGGACAATGTGTTTAATTTGTCAGCACTTAAGAGTATGGAAAGATCTCCTTGTACGCCCACCATCCACCATAAACACCCCCTTATGATTTATGTATGGTACAAAAAGCTTCCTTCACTTAAAATATATTGCCTGTGAGCGTAGATGTTTCACCATGACATCATTGGGAAAACAAATTGATATTTTACAAACATATCTAGGAGACAAGCAGGTTGGCTACAATTTGATAACTAAAAAGCCCTGCACACCCACACAAGCGTTTTCACTCATGGCTGATTAGCAACTGCTCAGGCTAAGCAAATTACATAATGTCAGCAGGCTCCATGTACACTATGAAGATGCGGTCAGATGAGATTTACTCTCATTATCATCTACCACCTTTCAGCATCCCCCTTTTCTCGGCTGCTTTTATAATTTCACCACACAGCTAAAAAGTAATTCCTAATCCCACCTACTTTCTCAGACTGAATAAAGATGTTGATTCTTTTTATTTAATTGTTTTTATTTTAGTCCAACCTGTAGTTTATTACAACCCAGAGATGGACCCCGAATTCCTTGATTCTAGCGTGGCTGATACAGAGTTTGGTGGCACATTGTTTAACTATAATTCACATCACACACTTATATAAATTATACATCTGAGTCATAAATCTGCTGCCATGACAGTCGCTGCAACAGAATATACTCTAAATACTCAAAATACACTCTAATACACATGCGGCAATCATTTATATGATGAATATTGGTACAGAGGGCATTTGATTTGGCTAACTCAGACTGCTGAAGACTCAGATAGGCTTTGGCTGAAGGTTTGGAAGCATTGTATGAATTGTGTATTTTGTCTTTCGGAGTTTATGTGGGCACACGAGTGCATTAAGACATTCTTGAACCAGTCTGATCTTTTGATTTAGAATGTTTGCTTAAACTATAGTTGCATTTTAATGGTTTGAACGCACACCTCACAATCACAGATTAGTATTCAGGCCATGCATCTTCTATTTGTGAAGCTGCTTCAGTTTAGTGTTCCTCTTTTTATTTACTGGAGGACAGTTCTGCCCGTTCTCCAGCATCAGACAATAAAATGAACTAAACAGAACTAAATGCTAATGACAGCATACTACTGTTAACATGTTGGTGCTAAGCCGGAATACGTTTTACCACGTTCATCATCTTTTGACCAACGTAGCGGGCCATTAATTCCATGGTTGAAAACAAGCTTTTCTACACAATATTGCAGTTATTTTACTTACTGTTAAAATAAGAGCAGTTTAAATATCCTTACCTAAAAATTGCAATTATGTTGAAATAATACCAAGTTACAGACCTTACTAAGTTTCCCAATGTCTTTAGGGGAAGTTGGCATAAATGGTTTTTATAATTATTCATCCCAGCAAAGTGACTTTACCTCAGGACTCCCTCTCCCCAGCCTTCAAACCCTGGATCCTGTTGAAAAAAGGATTATTGAATTTCACAAACCTGAAGTTGTAATGTTGAACTTATATAGAAGTCAAGTGGGAATGTGGTTCACAGAGATTTAAATGAGGCGCTCACAAAGTTGCATTTCAATAAGGTGTATCTGGGGGAGAGAACACTAGCGTAATGATAAACAGGCAGCGATGGGAAAAAGGGTGCTGGTAGGGTTTTGCGGTAAGGTTGCTTGGGGGGCTTTCCTTGATCAGGGATCATGCTCTCAGACTGGCTGATTTGGCAGTGTGAGTCGAAGAATGGCAGAAAGCAACTCAATTACAAAAGTTGGAGCATCCAAAAAGCTAATCATCAAAAATGAAGTGAGGCCTGAACAGAGGCTGAAAAGTTAGTAAAGCTGTACATCAGCCTCATGTGTCAGCTGAGCTTGTCTACTGCGTCACTAAAGAGCATTCTGGTTAAAGCCCCTACATATAGAATTTGAAATTAATCAACTCCTGAGACTCTTTTAATCCCTATGTCATTATTTTCCAGTAAGTATTGAAAATCAACCCACTCCTCCATACACTTATAAACAAATAGGTGATGACATTGAACAACAATAATAACAATAGCATGTATGAGATGGATTAAGAGAACAATATGATAATCTCTGCCATTGCCTTTTCTGTGCACAGATTTATCAAGAATACAGTTTGTGTGAAACAATGTACTCTTGCTCTGTGTTGATATTAAACAGTCCTGATACGCGAGCATGACCTTTTTGACACATCTACACAGGCTCACATTCAGCAGTTGGTCTTTTGACTTCAAACATATATATTTTTTTTAAATACCATTCGATGGATAATCTCATCTAGAGCGTCACTATTCATGATTAAACCACCAGCAACGGATTAAGATGCTGGTGGCAACCAGATCATCCTGGCCTTTAGCTGACCATAGGGGCTACCCGGACTGAACCTGTGGGCTGATTCAACAAACTGAGTTTATCATAACAGAAATATAGCCTGTCCATACGGTGCAGCCTTTCTGTTTGGGTTAGGCACTCTTGACAAGTAAAATAGTAACAGAGCATACAGACAAAGTTTCAAGAAAGCCAAGAGTGAATGTGATTAATTTACACTAGGGAGCAACTATGTTAATTTCTCTGTAATTTTCTTGATTTAATATGAATTGAAAAACAATATTTTTTTAGTGGTAGTGGTATCGTCCTCCCATTCCATCGCTATTGGAGTACAAATAACACAAACGCTAATGCACTTCAAATGTGGTTCCCATAATGCTAATGTCCTGAATTCATCAGAAAATCTCAAAAGATCCCCAGCCCACCATCCCCCAGACAGTCATTATCAATACTCCTGAGAAGCCGTGAACACACATTCTTCATCACATCGTCTGAAATTATGTTGGGTTATTCTGTGAAAATGCTAAATTTGGGAAAGCTGCTTAAGCACGAGTTTGCAGGATGTGAAATGTGCAAGAAACTCATAGCACATAATTAATATAAGTTGGATACGCCATGCATCATTTTCCAAGCCCAAACGCCCAGCACTTAATCATGAGGAGAGAAGCCAGGTGAACTTTTAATTAGGATTTGCAGAGTGATGTTTGATCTTCTCTTAGCTTTTGCCATGGATGTAATGTGATGGCTTCTGCCTTTCTGTGCATATCAAACACTGGCTGTGAACGTCGATGTTCCCAAGAGGAAGACATTTTTGGAGTTTAATGACCATATCACTTTTACTTGATGCCACCAAGAGTCCAATCTAATGACCGTACACTTGAATTATTGGTCATATAGGTACAATATTTGCGCAGGCCTGCTGCTTTGATGAAAAGTCGTGATATCAACTCCATGACCTTTCTTCTGGGGACAGTAAAAATGACAGTGCATAACTTAAAATCTCAAGCCATCACTAAGTAGCATGTGGTATTGCCAGCTTGAATCCAGAAACAGTCTTTGCTTGCAGAAACTGATATATAATAATAGCTGTTCTGAAGTTGTCAAGTCTTCCTTTTGGGTAATGTGCTCAGTGTATTGGGGAGGAACTGAAAATAAAATGACAAGTCATGTTCTTTTTAGGGTAAGCCACTGGGAAACAGCAGCTGCTACCTCCAAATCAGAGAGGGATATTTTAGACTTTTTATTATCCGACTGTCTTTGACTTATTATGACATGATGGCTGCAGATTTCCAACAGAGGACAGAGGGAATCTGTGGAAGGTCCCAGTAGAAGAGCCCTCAAACACATAATTGACTCTAAAACTCTCTGCCCAGCTGGGTGAGAAAATTGGTCAGGGGGTTTCTCTTATCTTTTAATCAGTAACTACTGCAGAAATGTCCCTGATTAATGTTCAATGGGACCTAAAATGACAGCAGAAATATTAAGTCCCCTCTCTCTGTCCCTGGTTATTTTAAATCAGCCTTGGTAGGTGGTAAACAGGTAAAAGGTATGTGTCTCAATGTCACAATGCCTGACTCAAGACTTATTGAGAATTACGCTCTAATTCCATTCATTTCTTTTAAATTTGATACCAATATCAAACAAACAGTATTTTTCATCATTATGTGTTTCTGTTTTTTCCCCCCCAAAATTTTACATGTCTTTATTTAAGAAAAGATTGCATTTTAACAATATTCTCTTAAAGGAATACATGAATCTGTATCTATTTATTGGGTCACATGTAGTCAAAATGTAAAATAAATTTTGAATTTGGTGCCTTCTTGACCGAGAAAAGGCAGACAAGACGGATGAAAGACAACAATTCCCACAATGCACAGCTCCACAGGCCTCTCCCACTGATCTGTCCCCCGCGGACCGACCGGTGGCGGCCAGCGGAACTACATTTTTATTATAAAAGGATCGGTCCAGTTCCGCTCACACCCCGAGTCTGAAGTGAGGTCCTACCACTGATCTGTGATAGGTCTGTAGCCTCAGTGGGTCACTCCCCCTATAGACGGGTTGAAAACATGTAGTGTTATAGTCTTAGTCTAATCAATTGCACTTCAATAATCAAGGCAACAGCGATACAAATTAATATATTTAAGTTTTGAGCACTCTGTTATGTGTGTTCAAGGCCCTCCCTCTCAGCATAACCTTTTCTCCTTCACCGGCGCATGTATCTTTTCTTCTACGATGTCTCGTCTTCTACATGTCCTCAGTGACTACAGCGTCCCTGTGTTGTTAACGCTTTCATTTACCCATTTCCTTTTGTTATATAACAATGGCCTGACTTTTTGGGCCAATCAACTGACCGGGGCCTTCGGAAATTCTCTTGGTGCTTCCAATGTGAGCTACAAAATCACATTTTTTTCCAGTTTTCGTGTGGCTGCATAGGCATCAGTAAATATATTTTTTCCTGTTGCGTACAAAGCTTTTTGCCCCTTATGGATTCCCATTGAAAGCAAACAAGTCCCAATAGTTTTCTTCTGATGTCTTCTTCTATTCTCCTATCTGTGCAGAGAACAGTGTGAGAACAGAAAGGTGCTAGAAAGCCTCAGTAAGTCCAAGCAACATTGACGTATTCCCCCCTGTACCATGTCAATGGGAAATGTGAACACTGAGTGTTGCTGCCGGTAGTATCACGGCTGAAGCCAGATTTATGTTCACACGGCTGAGATTGGATACCTCTAGATGTGGATTTTGTGGCTGTGCCTCAGTGAGACAAAGTTGAGCCCTAAGAGTGTTCACATCCGACAGATAACAACACCCTGCGGGACGTGCTAGGTCACATTAAAAAGACAGCTTAAGATAACCAATAGTCATTTCAAATATCTTAAAAAAAAAAAAAAAAAAAACTGTAACACTGTACAATTCACCAGCACTGCCTACAGAAACTGAAATACTGTGTGATACTTCATACAAGTAGGATTTACTGCAGGTCTGTTGCATTAAAGGTGTACCTAATAATCTTGTGGCATTCAATTCATCCTCAGAGCTGGTCTCAATTTCTGCCTTGAGTTATGAGCCACACATTCCAAGCCACACAGCTGCTTTTCGGGCTGGGCTGGGCTGCACCAGGCTTAATGTCATTTTCAAATCCGTACATCACACCCGTGCCTCTCACTTAATGCATGCACATGCTTACATAACCTCATTTTGTGTGTGTTTAAGAATGAAGAAGACAATGATCTGATCAGATCTGTGAAGAACTAAATTCACGTTGCATCGCAGATAGGTGAAGGATGTGCAGCGGAGGTTACATTTACAGGCTACAGATTATAATACAGTTTTTTTTTTCATTTCTATCTTTTGGCCCTGAATGGATGCACTGTTGTGTCACCAGTTTTGTCAGGAATGCTTGACCGTATGGCAACAATTGTCATGATATCTACTGCCATAAATCTAAAGGCTTATGTACAGTTGTCCCTCCGCATAGATGTGACCTGCAGTGTATTGTTTCCTGTAAAGTCTTTTTTCTACATTTACATGTGCAACTAGCATGATTGAAAATGGGCCCCTGGAGTGCTCCCTTGAATGCATCCTCTCTACACAATAATGTAGGATTTAAGCAGCTGATGCTGCGCTACCAACAAAACACTGTCATTATCAGAGGTGGGAAAAACGAATACTTAACTGTACTTAAGTCAAATTTTCAGGTATCTGTACTTTATTTGAGTATTTCATTTTATGACAACTTTTAGCTGTTAAAAACAGGCTTGTTACTTGTTTAATGCACTTGTGGGGGAGTTATCGATTATTTTTGTCCTTTTTAATATGACACGAGATTCAGTTAGCCTTGCAAAATAACAGAAGAAGAATTGTCCTTGTTCCTTCACTTGAGCAAAGACGTTGAATCAGTATTTCTACATTTACCAGAGTCTTTGAACACAAGTATCTGTATTTCAACTTGAGTATAGAATGTCTGGTCATTATGCAGTGTGCGTAGGTTAGTTGATCAATTGAACCGAGTAACAGAACAGACAAAAATAACAAAAGTAATTCATGCCATTCATACATTTTTCCGTTAAATCTGACTTTGGTTTATTTGCACACCACAGCCAGAAGGTCCTCAGTGTTATCTGAGGGAGATGAAGGAAGGTTCACCTCCAAGTATCCGAACTCCCAAACTACCCATTAGTTTTCTGTCCCTTCCTATAAGTCTCCCAGAGGAATGGAGTCGGAGGTGTCTGCACATTTCTAATGGACTCGGTGATAACAAGTGATACTGCGGCTGCACAGTGGCTGATGGCTTTGTCTGGATCTCTGATAAAGACAGGCCAGAGCCTGTCGTGTATCGAGGGATCGCGTGGTTATCAATGTACGGCAGCATACAGAGGCCTCGCAGAGTATATTAAGCAATTTTTCAATTTCACATTTGAAAGCATATATTATTTTCTTCATTGCACTTTCACTACGAGGTGCAACATAGAAACAAAGTGGGTTTCTGGTAGCTCAACACTGAGCTTTAGCTGACTATGGCATCAGGAAAAGTCTTCTGTAATGTGTGGTTTCTACATTCATTTGCGATGTATTCACATTGTTGGAATGAGCAGTGATAGCGATGCTTGTACATTTGATTTTGTCCAGTCTTTCCATTTTTTTGGCCTCGCACAGATGACCATAACACAAGCGAGCATCTGATTAATAACTGAGGGGCAAAGGGATCACAGATGACAGATGGAGAATAAGTGAAGTATATAGCCTCTGCAAGCTACCTGACTCGGGTAATTACTTCTTCTGTTAGAGAAATCCTCTTGGCTCAGGGTCAACATTGAATTGGCCCTCAACTCAGCTTGAGGGCCATTTTCTGGTTGATTAAAGGAAAACAACAAATTGCTGCACAGTAAACTGTAGTCATTACCAGTGACAGAGAGGCAGTATTATACATGAGTATCATTAAAATGCATATACATGTATGTAGGTGTGTATATTTGGTAGAGCAATATGTTCTGTGTATCTAGAAACAGAGACTTGTTGAAGTGACTGTTTTTGGTCTTTGGTTTGTGTTGTGGAAAAATGAATCTGCCCAATAAAGATCAACAACCAGGATCAGCTTTTTCTCCGAGGTTTATTCCACTAAGTTTTCTCATCTGCAGAAGAAAGTACTGTTCACCCCTGCCTTCTGATGCAAAGGTTCAGAATCAGCATGAACGACCCTGAGTCCAACAACAATCTCCCTTTTAAGGAGGAGGAACCATGTACAAAGGACGGATCATGTCCTATCTTACAAAGACAAGATGTACAGGCAAGGTCAAGATTTACAGAACACAGGTGTCATAGTCCTGAAATTATCTTATGTCAATGTGGCACTCATGTTCATATCATCTACAAACAGGCATTCATTTTCGTCATAGCATAACAATCAGATGAGGAGATGCGGATCGACGTCTGGCCTGACAAATATTCTGATTATAAAGTACAAACATCCAAATTCCCATTACATTTGTTTCTTTGGTGAGTTATTATTGTGCACTGCTTGTTCGGTCATTAATGTAACTCAAGAAAAGATTCAATCTAGGCTAAAGGATGAAGCCTACATAGACTGTAGTGCTACACTGTGCTAAAGGTGTAGTACACTCAATTTGCTATGTTGGGATAATTTAATATTTAACTATATCCCGTTTCCTTTTCTTTTTTTAAGTGACCCAAGATAAATAACATTCATTTAATTAGAGTTTAACTATAGAAGTAATTTGGGATAAAGAACCTCTCTATGTAGTTTATTATACCATTATGAACAAATGATCGAAAACAAAGACATATGTTAGATTCTCTCTTAATTGTAAAGCCAATATTCCCTAAAAGCACTATTTATTGATGTCTTGGCTACATCAAAACTTTAAACTGAATTTGTTATGGTGAATGTTTTATGGTTTACACACCAAGCAGACATGGGGGATCTTGGTCTTATATAAACATATTGATAAGCATTAACCGTTTGGCTTAAGTCACTTGCCGTGACCTTAATCAAGTCATTTTAGTTGTATAAATGTAACTTTGTAATAGATGCAACAGAAAAAAGTTTACTGATGCACGTCTTTTTTCCTCTTCTTTCTTTTGAGCATTTGCTGGTTTACAATATTCTGGTAGATAAAACCTGCCTGCTTCAATTTGTGGTGCTTTCACCTCACACTTGAACAAAAGCAGCACTTTAAGAATTGCTGCTCAATCTGAGAGACGCTCAAGTCAAACCTCTGCAGTGCATCAGCAATCAGCTCTCAAACAAAATTCCATGTTCAAACATGAAGGCTACCTTGTCAAGGCTCTAAACACACATGACAAGTTTTACTCCTTGTGGTCCCTTTAATTCCCCATTTTCTTTCAGTTATTTTTAAACCAGCGCATACATTTCTCTTTGCTTTCTCTTTTCTTTTCAAGTTCATCATAATTCCAACAACCAGAATTCATAAATATTAGTTCAAGCGTTGAATACATTGCTGAGGTTTATGCCAATTTACGCTCAGGTGTAAATACATAAATATGTTTACATAGTTCTTCTTACAGTGGTGTTCGGTGGGTATGGTGTATGATCTGTGCTGCACTATTTGTGTCGCTCATCCCACGGTCCTCATCACCTTATTATCAAAACCCCTGGGTCTTTCCATGAGGTTGCTACCTGTAGATTTGGCCATTAGTTCTGCTCCCGTGTTTACAGCAGAGAAATCCCAGGTCAGCAGAAGACGGTGAGACACTGGAGTGAATGACATCTTATCCAATTACTTGTCACCTCTACACAGGCTTGGTGTAGGGACGACAGCAGACCACATGAGACAAGCAATTACAGAGAAAAAGATCCTGATCACCACAGAGGTATGGCACACCTCTGCCTGGTCCCTGCTGTAATCTTCATGTCTTAAAGTGATTCTGAATAAAGTACTCCGGAGGCATTTTCTTGCCTAAAATCAAAGTGGGTTCTATGTGTATAAACAAGATCTTAGGGGGAAATGCAATATCAGCTATGTAGCATATCTCCCGAAGCAGCCGAACAGCCTTATTAACCACTAACATATTTTCAGCCACACAGCATAACACACCAATATAAATTTGTATTGGGGAGCGTACCATAATACTTGAACATGGTAAATTTCCACTATTAGGATAACCCTGAATATCATCAGCAGTGACTTTAAAAATCTGACTGGCTCACTATCATGGAAAAGAAGTAAAACATAGAGTTTTTAAATAAAAATATGACACCCATCAACTTCAACTTCAACTTCAACTTTACTTTATTTATAGAGCACTTTACATAGACATGTAACACAAAGTGCTTTACACACATAAAAGGAAAATAGAAAAAACAATTACAAATAAAGCCCCTCCCTCCCACCCTCCATACTACACACGCGCACACGCACACACGCACACGCACACACACACAAACATACACACACACCTGCACACTCTCACTACTGACAATAGGGAGACATGGCATGACACTGATGATTGAGGAAACGCTATATTTGGGGCCATCCACACTGGGAGGAGTCGCAAGCTGTGCCACAGGGGGCACCAGTGCCCAGGCCCCCCAAGCCCGACAGACAACAGTCAGCCGAGCCGAAGGGACCCAGGGACAGCGCCCCCAGCAGCAGCCCAGACACAGCTCCCAGTGTGAAAGACCCCCCTGAGGAAACACTGGAGTTAAAGCTAAAAACTAAAAGCATAAAATAGGATTAAAAAAACATGAAAAAATAAGTAAATAGAGTGACCAGCTTAAAAGGATAAAAATATATAAGATAATAAAATAAAACAATACCAATGATAAGTAAAACAACTAAAATTATTTAAGATCAATATCATCTTAAAAACAAGATAGAAGCAAAAATATAAAATAAGATAGAATCACATAAGAACATAAGAATAATTTAAAATACTAGTTAAAAGCCTGATTAAAAAGGTGTGTTTTTAACCTTCCTTTGAAAATATCAACTGTCTCTGCGGTCCTGAGGCTCTCTGGCAGGCTGTTCCACAGGTGGAGGCCATAGTAGCTAAATGCCGCCTCACCATGGGTTTTAGTTCGGGGTTTTGGTATGGATAAAAGGCCGGTGCCGGAGGACCTCAGGGTCCGTGAGGGTTGATATGGTAAAAGCAGGTCAGCTAAATAAGAGGGCGCAAGGCCGTTAAGACATTTAAAAACTAGTAAAAGAACCTTAAAATCGATCCTGAAGCGTACGGGGAGCCAATGCAGCGACGCTAAAACTGGTGTAATGTGCTCCCGCCCTCTGGTCCTCATCAGCACGCGTGCGGCTGAGTTCTGTAATCATTTTTGATTTAAAATACTCTTTTTGGGAAGACCAGAGAGCAGGGCATTACAATAATCTAAACGACAGATAAAAGCATGCATCAGCACCTCCGTACTGGCCTGGGAGAGAAACGGGCGGATTCTGGCTATGTTCTTAAGATGATAAAAACCTATTTTCGTCATATTTTTGATATGTGGAATAAAATTCAGCTCAGAGTCAAAAACCACGCCCAGATTTTTTACTGACTGTGCTGGTTTAAGATCTTGTAGTTTTGGTAAAAGTTTCTCTCTCTGGCCTTCAGGACCTATAACTAGAACCTCAGTCTTGTCCTGGTTGAGCTGTAGGAAATTCTCTGCCATCCATGACTTAATGTCTAAAATACAGTTAAAAAGGGCGTCAATTGGCCCTGTGTCATCAGGAGACACGGCGATGTACAGTTGCGTATCGTCAGCATAACTATGGAAGCTGATGCCGTGCCTCCTGATGATGTCTCCAAGGGGCAGCATGTAAAGATTAAAAAGAAGTGGACCTCAAATTGACCCTTGGGGAACCCCACATCCAATTTCATGGGTTCCTGAGGAACATGTATCCATACTTACATAAAAGCATCGGTCTGTGAGATAAGAACAAAACCAGTTAAGAACAGTACCAGAGATGCCCACCAGGTGTCTGAGCCTATTTAATAAAATGTGATGGTCTACTGTATCAAAAGCTGCGCTTAGATCCAGTAGAACCAACACTGTGAGCTTTTTATTATCAAAATTCCACCTGATTACCGTTTAAAATCTTTAAAAGTGCTGACTCGGTACTGTGGTTTTTCCTAAAACCAGACTGATGCTTCTCTAAAAACTGTTCCTCGAAGTATCCATAAAACGATTTTAAAAGTGATGTGGGAATGGGATCTAAAAGGCAGGTTGTTGGGTTTACTTGGGAGAAAACTCGACCAAGTGTCCTTGCATCAACCAGGGCAAAACTCTCCAGTGTTACCTCAGGCAAGGACAACAGTTCAGTGTTAACAGATAAAACTTGATGGGATAAAAGGCAGGATCTGATGTCCTTGATTTTGGTTCTGAAGTGGTCTGCAAAGTTCTCACAAAGATTATCTGTTGGTGTCTTAAAAACTTTATTAGAATTAGTGCCTGTTAAAATATCAAAAGTGGAGAAGAGGAACCGGAGGTTGTTTTTATTGATGGTGATGAGTTGTGAGAACTGTGAAATTCGTGCCTTTTTGACTGTATTATTGTAGGTTTTGAGTTGTTGACGTAAAATCTCGTAATGAATTGTCAGTTTACTTTTCCTCCATCTTCTCTCGGCACTCCTGCATTTTCTTTTCAGTTCATTGCTTTCAATGTTTTTTCTCCACGGGGGTATAGGTTTTCTTTTTATTGTTTTTGTTAAAAGTGGAGCTACTGAGTCCAAAGTTGACTTCAGTCTACTGTTAAAATTATCAACGATAAAATCACAAGGTGCAGGTAAAATTTCAGCAGGAGTGCTCTGTAAAATCTCCATAAAATTTGCAGCCACTTCAGAAGTAAGGTAGCGCCTCCTCACCGTTCTCACCGGGGCCTCCTCTGGGGCCATCATATAAGAACGAACAGACTCACACATTGTTTCTATTCTTATTTATTTATCCACTTATTTATGCAGTGTATTCTTTGTTATGTGTGCTTAGTGTTACATAAAAGTCTAAACAGAAATATTGCTTTGGATATACGTTAATTGTTTGACATACTGCAGCCCTATTGTGTATATTTGTAAGTATTATTTGTTTGTTTGAAAAGTCAATCTTCCTTGGCACATATCAAGTACTAAATAGACTTAAAAGATGTGTCTTACTCTGGTTTTAAATGATATATGGATAAAAATGACAGTTTTCATTGGCATAATTATGCTGCAGGGCACATCACTGTGTAATGTGTTTTTGCCGGAGCCAAAGGGGGAAACATGGTGTGAGTCCACCTTCTTACTATTCTCTGACTGCTGTGCAATTTTAATACAGTTCCTACCCCACACAGTGATAACTCTCTGAAGGAATCATGCTAACACTGACTAAAGATTATCGATTAGGCACTTAGAAGTCTTCAAGCTGGTATTAAAATGATCCTCTTTATGATTTACCGCATTATGGATTTGAGATAAATCAGAGCAGAGGAGCTTGCAGGTCCTGCACGATGCTTTATAGAGTGTGAGACTGGCTCCTTGAACCGTCACACAGGAAATCAGGCTGCAGACTCTGGATCAGTCCCGGTCTGTGTGTTTATTTGTCTGTCCGTTTATCGTGCATTATGTCTTGGACACTATTCAGATTCTCCCTGATGGAAGAAAACGAGTCTCATTGCGGCACCTCGGCATATTAAAATGGCATTATTTGGCTAAAAAGGCATTCAATTGTTTATGTGGGGAGTTACTGATTGGCCCAAATAGGGATTACATTACTTAATGGGCACAACATGTGTTAGCGTTGTCTTGTTTACTGCTGGCCTTTCAGTTTGAGATTATGCATTCAAGAACAGTGGGTCTGGCTGGTGGTGCGGGACTGAATGCTAAATTATAACAAAGGCCCTTTGGGGCCATGTGTATAGTAGTGTAGCCCCAAGGTGGGTAATTCATTATTGTGGGATATTGAAACGGCCTTTGATGCTTTTCCTCAGGATAATGCAAGCTGCCGTAAGTATCTCATTGTTAAGCCAAAGCACCAATCCTATAATGCATTCACTTATTGAGCATTTATGGAAATATATGATTAATATTCTCACAGTAGCTGCACTTTTTTTTTAATCATCACACAAACTTTATTTTTAGCTGCAGGTGATTCGTTTTATTTTTTTTTTGTTTTTTGTTGCTTAATTTGCTTGTGAATTGTCCCTTGGCGCTTTTTTTCTTTCTTCTCACTTTTTGCTAAATTGCTGCTCCATGAACACTTAGTTAAAATAAGCTGATTCAGGGCTTCTGGAGATGGATTGACTGCCTGATGATAATCTGATGAATTTCTCCATATATGGACGTCGTAATTGAGGATGCACCTCACTGCTCATAAATTACAACTGATGGAAGTGTGGCATGGGGGACTGCTCCGTGCATAATGAGGCGCAGTGGCATAGGTATCATTTAATTAAAAAGTGTTATGACAAAGGACGCATGTATCCAAATAGTCAAACATAACACGGGCAGAGAAGTCGAAGATGGATGGTGAGTAAACTCAGCAGATGTTTGTGAGGAAAATGCTACAAAAAAATAACTGCGGCGTAGAGAGAAAAAGAGCATGTGCTTTCTGTATCTCATCACCATAAAGTGGGTCTGAGTCTGAGTCTGACATCTATGTGTAGTCAAAACTCCTTGATGTTCAAGTTTCAGGAACACATTTGTTAACAGAGAAGTCTCTTCAGAACTGAGGTAGTTGATGCATTTTATGATACAAGCAAAAAAAAAAGTGTTTGGGACACCGTAGATAGATAGATCAATGTGATCAATAAATGCTCAGAAAAGATTTGTCTCCTCTTTCGACATGTTGACGCAGAATGAACGGCTGAGAGAAGCACCTTCAGGTGGCGTGAAATCGAGCCGTTCTGGCGTAAGAGATTAAAGCAGCAGAAGTAAATATTGAACATAAACACCCCCGAAAATGGTGGCATGAAGTCAGAAAACGCAAAGAATTCAGTGACGATCTTACCAAATGTAATTAAAGAGACCAGAGAGGCGAGGGATTGAGCACTTTTCTCTTGAGGGAGCGCCGCTGTTTAAGAGACAGTTTACTGCTTCGCTGTTTGCTCCTCCTTTGTCTCCATCTGTCTGGTTTCGGGGCGCAGTGAAGATTGCTTTTCTTCTGTTACTTGTTATTTGTCGTACGGCTTTGCTATCACTTGTCCGACTGAAGAGTTCAACCGAACAATACCGAAAAAGAGAAGTTGTGTTCCGTCACGCTACGCCGTCTAAGTTGAATTCCTCTTGTCAATTGACTTTTTTTTCTCCTTCCTCTTAAATGCGGATGCAAATGCAATAGTAAATACAGCAGGGGCCCCCAGGAGGCCCCCCCAGGGGGTGGTTGCAAGCAAGGCGACCGAGTGCGTCAGGAATGGAGCTGTAGGTGACCGGTTCCTCCTGAGGGGCTGACAGATGCTGATGCTGACAGATCGAGAGAGTGATTATTCCGAGCTGAGGAGATAGTGCTCGTGTTAGCCGACTCCCATGGCAGCGGAATCACTCCCAATCACACAGCCATAAATCAGGCACACACATCCTCTCACAGCATGAAAACAGCAATGCCGAGCAAAGGTGGTCACGCCGATGAAAGCGTGGTTATAAGGAGGAAGCGCCATTGGCGACCACAAGAGCGGTGCACTCAGTGGCTCGGTGTTGATACTCAAGGTCTTGGAGTTCAGCCGTGAATTGCTGCTCATATCTTTTATCCGTGGAGGGCTTTTCATGTCTATTTTAGGGTGCAACTCATTTAAGATGTTCTTACGTCGAGGCATTGAGAATGCCTCTTTAAACGCAGCGCTGAGCTGGAATGTTTGAAGTGGAGTGAAGCACACTTTTTCAAAATGAACGTCTACTGATATCTACTGTCTAAAGTGTATAATTCAAATGTTTGCGCTCACGCAGATGTTTTCCTGGCCGTGAGTGTTCTCGGGTAGCCTCTTTTGTCTTCTGACAGACAACATGTGTCTCCTGTTCAAAGCACTTTGAGTGGCATTGAGGTCGTAAACAAATAGCCCGACAGTTCATATCATCTTAAGCCGGAGATCAAACTGTCAATTCAAACTGAGGCAAAGTCATGTAAGCTCAGTTTAATACAATCTGCTGCTGCCTTAATGTGCTTTCAGAAATACAGATACATGACTGAAAATGTGAAGGGTAGTCAATTACACTGTGGTGGGGGTCTGAACAAAAGGAGTGCACATTGGTTCCACGTTTGGCAAAACAAAATATTAGTTAGCAAAATAATTTAAGACAAGTTGAACTGACTACGGCAATGTCAATGTTGCTGAGCTGATCCAGGTAGGCATATGCACCTTTGTTGCTAGTTTAAATTATTTTCCTGTTGCCTTCAAGTGTCTAAAAATGGATCTCTTAATAGAGCTCTATTATCATAAAGCCACATGTTTTGTTAGTTGTCAGTATGTTGAATTTTATTGACTGCTGTCCCCAGTCTAGTTTTTATGGATTTCTCTACCTGTTAATACTGACATCCTGTTAAAGACAAATAACATAATTGCTCAAAGAAACACTGACAACTACAATTTGAATGGATCAATACACGCAGGTTTGTACCACGTTTCCATATCTTTCATACCAAACATCTTGGACATCTTCATCGTCTTACCTAGTTTCTAAAACTGAAGCCAAATGACAAATCATTAATCCTCTTTCCATTGTTCGGCTTTCTCTAAGACAAAAAGATCACATGAACATAATGATGTTAGTCACGCTGTAAGCCCCCATTAACATTGCAAAGCCAAGACGAATCAACTCAATGATGTGCTTCGGTGAACTATGAAGCCATTCAGCAGTTTGAAATGTTGCTCCCTTAAGCAAAAAGCAACAGCTTCAGTGTTGTCGTGTCTGTGAATGGCCAGGAAACACAGTGTTAACAGATTTCACTGGCGCAAAAAGGCACAGAACTGATTCAGCGAGTCGTCATTCAAAAGCAATTTGGGAAGCAGTCGGATCTCATTATTACATCAATTTAATTCCAATTAGAAGAAATGAATCAAATTATCCCTTTCATGGCATGTGGCAAAATAACTGGATGAGAAGTGAATGAGACTGATGAAGATAACGGAATCACATCAGCAAAGTGATTTCATATTTTTCTTTCTCTGATGTATGTCTACTTTAACTAAAGGTCAAAAATTTAATTAATGGGGAAATAAATTCATTTTTTGGGGGTTGGGTTTTATGAATCAAAAATATCTCGCATTGTATGAAATTACAATTCAGTTAGCTTTTCTAATAACCTACATGTTTTGCAGCTTTTATAACAACCATTTCATCATAGCATGTTCTGGTAAAGATTTGAGGACATAATAGATAAAACTGAATTCAAGCCCTCAACCAAATGATCATTATTATTCAGCAGGTGCTCCAGGCAAAAAAAAAAAAATCAATGAGATAAATCCACTTCATGAAAGAATTTCAATGACAAACAGAGCTGTAGGTGCATTTACATGACTGACCACCATTTTCATAACGTGGAACATCAGTTTGCGTTGCATCTTTCTTGAGAGGAGGAAATAAACGGAGCAACTTGTGTGGGAACAGACAACAGCAACATTTCGTAATGACACAACCGAATTATGGAGTTGCCCACTCGGAAATGCACATGAACCCTCAAGGTGTAATTACGAGTGGGAAACTCAGATATCATTTTCATACCCGAGTTTTATCCGTGCAGCAACTATTAGCTGCTCAGGAGCCTCATGTTGGGACTCTAACATTGATTCTAATGAAACCCCCTCCCCATGAATAAATAAGACAATCAGTTTTCTTTTCATCATATCTGAAATCTAGCTTTTTATGAGTATCATATCCTCACCATCTGTAGACTCGGCTGCGGGACGTTTGTAGCTCGCTTGTTCACAGAAAAAGGAGGTGTGTGGTGATCCGTGAATCCATGTAAATGTTACATCTTAAGCTGCAATATGATGCCGATGCAAGTTTTCACAGCGGGAAAACAAGTTTCAGCGATTCCGTTCCCTCTCTGACTGCAGTGCTCCGATGCTCCTTTTACACTTTTTGTTAGAGGTGGGAAATCACTGTGGTTTTGTCACATACGGAACAACACCACTCAGATATAATGATGAAACCTGAAAATGAAGTTGCCACTCTCTTTCAAAATTGAACTTTTTCCATGTGGAGTGGAAACATGATTTTGTACCTTTGTAAGCATAGCTTAGCTTGGCTAATAAGGTTTTAGTTGCCTAAACTTCTAAAGTCAACATTAATGATCATTATGTTCACAATATCTATGGGCTGTTTGTTGCATCAAATGTAACCAGAGCAAATAATAGATTTATATTTCAGGATGCTTAATTATTTATGAGGATGATGTATTTTTGAAGCAGCCGTGACAAACAGATCAGCCTCACCACCACACTTTTTAAAACCTCTATCTATGCAAAGAGAACTATTAGATATCAACTGAATGAACTTTCAGAACTTGTGAGATACGACATATAATTATGCATGTTGAATTTTTCTGATATATTGATATTGTAAGCAGTACCTAAAGCAATCAAGCTATTTGAACTTTTACTCTGCATTGAAAATTACACATGAAAAGCAGTTAGATGTAATTATATGTATTTTCTCTTTTGCAATTCCTTTACTGATGGAATTGACTTCAGGTTGCGATTGTGTTCTTAAATTAAAGTGTGGTAAAGTTTGCACATATAACCAATATATCCACAGTGTGTGGTGAGTAAGACACCAGAAAAAAATGTTTTCTTCTTAAACCCCACTTCTGCAATTTTCACAAAGAATCTGACATTATTTTGTGTCAGATTTGTTCTTAGGTAAGAATAAATTAAATGCAAGCACTATGGTATTTTAAAATAGAAAGAAACACTACACTAACACATTAATTCCTATATTATTACTAAATGGTTCTATTGGTTTGCACCTTGAACAAGCTGGAGACGCATGGCTCATAAACGCACCTTTGAGTGTTTCATTATAAATCCCAGCACCAGCGGGCTCTTTTCCTATAATAACCTATTTTATTAGAAGATGAAGGATATACTCTGGCCCTCTGGTTGATGAGGTGTCGTTCAATCAGCGGTACGCATGTACACCTCCGCCATCGAGCACACAATCGGCATCTTAATAGAACGGATGTGTTTGGACGAGCTGCTTTACAAACCAGAGAAGTTCTCCATAAATACGACTGAATTTTTTTTTATTCTTGCAAAAACAATACAGCCTTTAGAGTCAGAGGACCTCAGCCGAATGCAACATCACCATGAAACACGCTGGAACATTAATTTAATAACAAACTTGATAAGCTATTGGTGAATGAGGCCGATTGTGCAGCTCAGCAACGTATTATCATAACTTAACAGCAACTGACCAGCCTTGTGTTACGTGGTCTAAGATTCTGATCCATTTGTGAAGTGATTCTAGTCTTTGTGACAGAGAATCGAACCATGTGTTTTTTATTTTGACGTTCGCCAGTGGTTTGATTACTTTCCTTTATTCCTTAGTTCATGAATAAAGCAATCACGGAGGTTAAGTGAATGTTATTGAATTGATTGCAAGCTGCCAGATAGCAGCACTTTAAATCATCTTTTTTTTCTTCTGAAGCTCCAGGTTTTTAATGAAAATGTGTCTTTTCTTGGTTGCAGGCCAGTGGGGTCAGTGTATCGGGGAGGACTGTGGTTCTGGTGGGGTTCAGGCAAGGACGATATGGTGTGTCCACATGGAGGGCTGGACCACCCACCATTCCCACTGCCAGCACATGGACAAGCCAGAAAGCCAGCGTCACTGCTTTAAGGTCTGCGACTGGCACCAGAACCTCTTTGAGTGGGAGGTGTCAGACTGGGGGGGATGTCTTCTCGTCCCTTTCTTTTCCAATGAGCTCAAGCTGAGGACAGCTGAGTGCGTTACAGCACAGCATGGCATTCAGCGCCGCAAAGTCCATTGTGTGCGCACTTCAAACCATACCACAGTAACCTTGAGGATATGCGAGTTCTTTTCCCAGAAACCACCTGTGGAGCAGGCGTGCCTCATCCCCTGCCCCCAGGACTGTGTAGTTTCGGACTTCACACCCTGGTCCAGTTGCAGCAAAACATGCGGCACTGGCCTGCAGCATCGGACTCGACATGTCCTGGCCACGCCAATGTACGGAGGCGCGAATTGCCCCAACTTGACCGAGACCAGAACTTGTTCCAGCTTTGTTGGCTGCCCCGCTGGAGAGGGCGAGTACCAGTACAGCCTTAAAGTGGGGGCCTGGAGTGAGTGCCGACTAGCCCAGCACAAGGATGCCCTGTTAAGTGGCAGGACCACAGTGGACTTCAGCACCAGCTCCAGCGAGAACAACACAGTCACATTGCACACGCAGGCTTCTCACCACCACTCCGATCACCACCGCCACCGGCATCGCCATGCGCACACGCACCCGATGTCATGGGAACTGGAGGTGGGATACCAGACACGACAAGTGCGCTGCACACGGACTGATGGAAAGAATGCTATGCTGAGGTAAGCCAATCACAAGTACACCTTAATACAGCAAGAATTACCCCAATGATAATGAATGTTCCTAATGCAGAGGTGCATTCAGGAAGATTACATGTTTTTTTTTCATGCCAGTTATTTATTCAATTATAACTGGATTATGTGAGAGCTGTTGCTTCAGCATCATATTAGCATGGTGGTGAGGCACTGTTGTGGTAAATGTCAAGTGCTGCTCCCCTCCTGTCCCTGCTTTTTGAGCGAACCCTGGTATTTAGATTTGATAAAAATGGATTTTAGTGCACACACACACACACACACACACACACACACACACACACACACACACACACACACACACACACACACACACACTTCTATCTTGTGCTCTTTTCAAGCTACTTTGTGTGAAGTGACACTATTGTCCGATTATGACTGTCTGAATCAATTGGTGACTGCCATTCATGGAAGCTATGGTGTCAGAAACCACTCATCAGTAGACTCTTTTACAGCAGACGTCTTCATTTTGCGGAGGCAAAAGAAAGGAAAGACTGGAGACAAACAAATCCCCTCAGAGTAGTGGGCTTATGTTATACATCGAAAATATCATCTTGCTATTGTTGGGTGCCAAAATCAATACGAGAGATGATAAACAGTGATTCTTGGCTATAGTAAGCTACAATATCGATGCAGTTTTTTAAGAGATGTTGGGAAAATGTTTAGCCTAGCCCTCTGCTAACCCTCTCGTTTTCTGAAACCAGTGCAGCACCAGGGCACATATGTATGTATATATATGTATATATATGTATATATATATATATATATATATACACACACACACACACACACACACATACATTAAGGGAACCCTTAGTTATCCCAGCACAACACCAAGTCAGTTAAACATCATGGATATCAACTAGGGCTGTAACGATACACCAAACTCACGATTCGGTTTGTATCACGATTTTTGACCCACGGTTCGATACACATTTCGATATTATTATTTTTTTTTAATTAAACATTTGATTTATGTAAGATGCAGATTTGGCGTGGAGGGCGTGTCTATCTGATGGTCTGTTAACTGCACAGGTCCCTCACTCAACTTACTACAGAGAAATGTCCCACAAAGCAACGTTGCAGAACCAAACTAAGGTAACGTAGTAACTGTTACTGTCTTTAGCAACGGGGAAACAAATACCGCAGCTGTACGTGGAGAAGCGTCCTTCCTCCCGCCCGTCCTAACGACTCCTACTCACATTTCTGCCCGATAAACAGCGTCTGTCACCGGCAAAAAAAACTTTAACTCACCGAGTGTTTATGATGAAAAAAATCTCTGCGACGGTCAGCCCTCCGGACCGAGACTTCAGTGAACTTTAGCCTCCGTCGAGTTTTGAGTGACAGGGAGACTCCAGGGAAACCCCTTGAAAACGCACACACGTCATCATCATGACGTGTAGCGGGACGTCTCTTTGTGCTGCTTTCTGTGAATTACACAGCGGTTCGTCTTTACTCCAGCGGTGCTTCGCTCCGTGTGAACGAACAACGGCGGAAAATTAGCGAACGACCGCTGCGGTGTTAATGTGGTGTTACGTACAGCTCATAGTGCTGATCTGGACCGGAAGTTGTGTCGCGATTCTCCCTTCTCGTGGCGCGAGACAGGTTCGTGGATCTGAGTGTCGCAATTTCAGCTTCGATACGTGTATCGTTACAGCCCTAATATCAACCTGTCCAACGTGATTGTGGGTCGATTTCACCTGCTGTGGTGAAAATGAATGTGACACGGAGAGGCAAAAGCCAGACAACCCCCCAAAAGGGAATGGTGGTCAGACACAGTTGCTCTCTCCTTCTCCTTCCTGACTGATTCTTCTCTCGTCTTGTGTTCTACTGGAGTCCTTGTCACTACTTATAGCATGATGTCGTACCTGCAGGCCAATCATGTTCACAGGTAGTCCAGCTCCTACAGGATCCACATCCATGCTAGAGGTCACAAGAAGGTTTGATGTGTCTCCCAACACAGTCTCAAGAGCCAACGGTACCCTGACTGCTGTTAGGTACCGGCACAAAATCCTCAGAGAGATTGTAAGATGTTACACGGGTGCAGTGGGCCCAGGGTTCCTCCTGGTGCAGTGGGCCCTCGGTTCCTCCTGGTGCAGGACTGGCCCGGCTCAGGTTTCCAGAGTGTGTAGGCAGTTGAATGATGAAGGCATTGATACCATTGACTGGCCCTCAAGTTCCCCCCCCCCCCCCACCTAAATCCAGTTTTATACCTTTGGGACGTTATGTTTTGTTGCATCCAATGCTGTTAAGTACCGCCACAGACTGTCCAGGAGCTCACTGATGTACACCCTCCTCCAATCATCAGGAGCAGCCCAGATGTTGTGATCGGGCCAAACACAACCCTGAGTCACATTTTGAGTTGTAGTGCTAAAATTAACGCAATTTGTTTTTTACTTTGATTTTTTGTGTGATTTTGAATCCAGCCAAGGAATCCAGAATTCCATTGGCCTTGTTACATCATTTATTTATATACACACACACACACACACACACACACACACACACACACACACACACACACACACACACACACACACACTATATTGCACTATATATACACCTGCCTTGACTTCGTATGAATTTAAGTGACATCCCATTCTTAATCCATAGGGTTAAATATGACATCAGCACCCTTTGAAGCTATAAAAGCTTCAAATGTTCTGGGAAGGCTTTCCACAAGGTTTAGGAGTGTGATTATGGGACTTTTTGAGCATTCTTCCAGAAGCGCATTTGTGAGGTCACACACTGATTTTGGACGGAAAGGCCTGGCTCTCAGTCTCCACTCTAATTCATCCCAAAGGTGTTCTATCGAGTTGAGGTCAGGACTCTGTGCAGGCCAGTCAAGTTCATCCACACCAAACTCTCTCATCCATGTCTTTATGGACCTTGCTTTGTGCACTGGTGCACAGTCATGTTGGAACAGGAAGGGGCAATCCTTTTCGCACAAAGTTGGGAGCATGGAATTGTCCAACATCTCTTGGTATGCTGAAGTATTCAGAGTTCCTTTCGCTGGAAGTAAGGGGCCAAGGCCAGCTCCTGATAAACTATCCCACACCATAATCCCCCCTCCACCAAACTTTACACATGGCACAATGCAGTCAGACAAGTACCGTTCTCCTGGCAACCGCCAAACACAGACTCGTCCATCAGATTGCCAGATGGAGAAGCATGATTCATCACTCGAGAGAACGTGTCTCCACTGCTCTAGAGTCCAGTGGTGGCGTGCTTTACACCACTGCATCCGACGCTTTGCATAGCACTTGCTGATATATGGCTTGAATGAAGCTACTCGACCATGGAAACCCATTCCATGAAGCTCTCTACTGTTCTTGAGTTAATCTGGCCACATGAAGTTTGGAGGTCTGTTGTGATTGACTCTGTAGAAAGTTGGCGACCTCTGCGCACTATGTGCCTCAGCATCCGCTGACCCCACTTCTTGGCTGAGTTGCTGTTGTTCCCAATCACTTCCACTTTGTTATAATCCCACTGATAGTTGATTGTGGAATATTTAGGAGTGAGGAAATTTCTCGACTGGACTTGTTGCACAGGTGGCATCCTATCACAGTACCACGCTGGAATTCACTGAGCTCCTGAGAGCGACCCATTCTTTCACAAATGTTTGTAGAAACAGTCTGCATGCTTTAGTGCTTGCTTTTATACCCCTGTAGCCATGGAAGTGATTGGAACACCTGATTTAAATTATTAGGATGGGTGAGTGAATACTTTTGATAGTATAGTGTATATGCAGTGCATATATATGCAGTGCATTACAGTTGTATATCGCTAAATAAAAATTAAGCAGTGTTAGCTTTAGTGATTTCAGAATGTCATTATTGAATTAACTATCATGCCAGTTTTGATGTGATGGCTTTGGTTCATGCTATGCTGTTTTTCAATAAAGGGGCTTAAAATTAGGTATCATGTTATGTGTTTGCTATTTGAATGTTATTATCCACAACAAGGTAGATTCACTGGCTTCATGACTTGAGTATGAAGGGACCATTTACAGTACAGTGCCTGATTAGCATGGTATTACTAAAAACTGTGATTGGGGCTTTTGAATATGCATTTCCCACCTGAGTTCTGCCTCATTCTGCTTTTCTAATTACAGCCTAATTATAAAGTAAAATTCTTAAATGAGCATTGTTCTCACATCTTAATAACCTACTTAATTAGATTGTCCAAATTAAACAATGGAATTGTAATTACATGACTGTGTTTCATATTTTGATGTAAGCATATCTTTGTATTATTTCTTTACAGACTGACTTTATGTCTATTTTCTGTGATATTATGAGGTATCATAGCTTAATATATTGCCTTGTAGAAGTAGAATCTGCAAAGGTAATTTGTTTTTTAAGAAATCAATACATCAACTATAGGTTCACCAAGTAGATGGTATTTCTTACAATTGATGCCATATATTTAATCTGTCTGCAAATGTTTTTGAATTCCAAACACACTTAACATCTGTCATGCTTTGGTCTGTCTTACTCTCTATAAGCCGACTGTAAAAACTTTGACGGGAATACAAAGATGTTATCTTATGAAATTAAGTTTCTTTAATGTTCCTCCGTTGTTATATTCTTCTTACATCTTTTCTTCTTCTCACTCTGCAGTCTCTGTACCAAGGACAACTCCCCCCTGACCTTACAAGCTTGTGTGATGCCCAAAGACTGTCAGACATCTGATTGGTCATCGTGGAGTCCGTGCTCTAAGACCTGCCGGTCCACCGACCTGTCTCCTGGTTACCGCCTCCGGTCACGGATCATGACGCAGATCCCGGTTGGAGGGGGACAACGATGTCCTGCCCTTGAGGAAAAAGAAGCTTGCAACATCATGGGAGATTTACTTCCAAACTGCCCCAGGTAGTTCTTAACAATGGTGATTATCGTCTCATTTTGCGCTCACAATCCTCAGAAACAAAAGCTTTGTCCACAGGTAATCTCCCGATGCAGATTTTTATGCATAAAATGACAAAGTCTCAAACCAAATAACAATTTTTGATTGTATTGCTCTGAGCTTTATGAATGATTATGTGTTGAAGCCTTGAGGGTCCAAATATTCATGATTTGTCTGTTGAATTAATCATATTTTAGGGCATTACCTTAATTACCCTGTGCCACCTACAATATGATGTCGTACTGCTGGGAGCTCCTGACCCAATGGAAATTACATGGATGACAGACGGTGTTTGACAGAACCTCATTGTTTTAGGGGCCTTTGAGTTAAGATAGGCTTTGGCTAACATGACATACTGTAAACAAAGTAGTCAATAGATAATTATTTCCCCTGCTGGTAGATTTGGTTTTATTTGCTGAATCTACATGGAGTGCCTGAGAGCAGAGGATTTACATGATTAGAGAAAACTCATTAAGGAAATTAAGCATTTGATAGATTACTAGGGGCTGTTGTTATGGTAAACTCCTCCAATATTACTGTTTTCTGCACCACTGCATTTTTCATAGTTCAAACCAAACATTTGTTTAGAAGGTTTGAAATCAAAATAATCATGCCTCCCTCCTCCTGACATATGTGCGAGGCTCTTGCCAGAGACTGCTCTCATTAATTTGTCTTTTGCTTTGTGCAACTTTTCTAAAACAACTGCCACTGCTGTGTGTATGCTGACACGTTATGCTTTTTTTTTTTTTTTTTAAAGACATCCATTTATCAATTGTTTCTGAATGGATTGTAGTTGTGTTAGGGTTCGAAAATAACAAAAACAATTGTGCGCTCTGTCAGGTATGTTTGGAGGACCACCAACTGGGGCGAATGCCGCATCCTTCCCTTACTGAGCCAACAGGACCGGCGGCTGGCTAACGTCAGTATTCTGTGTGGAAGGGGAATCCAGACCAGGAAGACCTACTGTGTTCAAGTCCCTGATCACTCAGGACCACATCACAGGAAGGCGGGTAAGAATAAAAAAACGCCTTCAACCCACTTGACTAAGGGCTCGCTGGAAGATAGAGAGACAGACCACAAATACATTCCAAGTGAACTCAGTGGGGTGTTCTGATATAAGATGTAGCATAACTTAAAGTAAAAGTTAGGAGCAGAGCTTTATGTTCATTATGTCGGACATAAAACTAAACAAAAGCATGCTGTGTTGCTTTAGCTAAAGCATGTTTAATGTGTAGGCAAGAAGAATCTTCATTTTATTCAGACAGTGTTTTCTTGAGCTACAATCCACTGCATACCATAGGGACCCAGTCTGCATCTGAAATAGTTTTTAATTTTAAGGGTTGCAGCTACTTTGTATCGGCCCACCACAGAGAAGTATGGCAATAGATTGATAGCAGTTTAAATGAATAGTTCCTCACCTACACAGCTAAGCAGTAAAGCTGCACTGGATTTAAGCTGATCAGGAATAGTTTGACATTTTGGGAAATACAAACAAATGTTTACTGACAGTTATATGAAAAGATGCACTGCTCTCATGTACGGTAAATATGAAGCTACAGCCAGCAGAAGCCTCACTTAGTCTAGCACAAAGACTCGGAGGGGAAACAGCTGGCCTTACTCTTCGCTGTTGGAAGTTAAAAACACCCGCCTACCAATGTGTTGTATAACACATTATTTTTCTTCTGTTTAATCCATATGGAACCGACGTGTGGTTGTGTGTGCAAGATTATTTCCTGTATTTCCTGCTGTCTTGACATCATTAGGAAGTTGCAAGTGAACCAGCAGTGACACACGGACGTGACTGTGCTGGGTCATTAAATCTGTAGCAATGCTGGCGGCATTGTGAGGCAGAAAGGTTCACACAAGAAAATAATGAATTAATAATTGAGCAAAACAACAACAACAACAACAACAACAACAATAATAATAATAATAATAATAATACTAATAATAATACACTTTATTTGTAAAGCACCTTTTAAAACAAAAGTTGAAGTGGTTTGATGGACAAAGCAAAAGCACAGTATACATATACCTACACACACACACACACACACACATGAAATACAATATATAGACACCTTTAGGACATTGCAAACAGCAAATGAATAACTAAAAATTAAATGAAGTCTATAAAAATGAGGAGGCACGATCAACTCGGGTTGTGAGCCTCGACTTTGGAATGGTTAGAAGGGCCCCACCCAAGGGTCTAAGGTTGCAAACAAGGGTCTAAGGTTGCAAACAGGCTCGTATGGAGTCAGTATTTCTGTAATGTAGGTCTAGACCCTGACAAGCTTTAAAAGAGATCAGTAAAATCACAATTTCAGTGCTGTGTGAAACTCTAAAACTGGATTGAAATGTATCAAATAATTTGTTTTCTAAAACTTTTGATGAAAAATGAAAGTTTAGAAATTGACCATGGATTAAATAACTGTTAAATAATGTATAAAATACTGGGTCCAACTGTGTTAAAAACCTCTTGAAGAAACTTGGTGGGAATAAAATCAAGAATCAGTGAAAACCAGACGATGAAGGGCTTTGTCATGCTCCAGCTCCACATCATTGATAATAATTATATTTTTTTGTAGATCCTTATCCAAAGAATTACAATGAAACCAAAAGTAGAGCTTGTTGGAGGATGATTATACATTACAGAGAAGGGAAATAAGTGTACCTTTAGTATAACATTTTACAAAAACAGGCATTGTTAAAGCCTAGGTTTAAAAGTGGTATTAACTTTCATGTTTTCAGTTTTACCTCTTTTTCACATTAATATTATTGTCTAACTAACTATTGTCTAACTAACAGCATTATATATTACAATTACAAGTTTGTGTATTTGTGTCTGGTCTGGATTATAGGAGAAAATGTGCATTTTAATTTCATGAAGTTGAGAAATATTGCTTTTACAGACTTGCAGGACAATGTATTTTCATATTGGATCAAATTCAACGTGTCAGCTATTGTATCAAAGGTGTTAAATTGATTTACAGCAACTTGATGACGCCTGCAGATTGAACAAGCTGTAATAAAATGTAGGTAGCATAAATCTATGAAGTCAGTCTCAAGTTACAAAGGCTGTTCATCTCATGTTGTGGTTAAACTAAGTGCTGAATGTCTGGTCAGATTCATATTTGTGTAGTCAAATACAGTAATATACAGTAAATAGAATTGAAAAAGCCAGAATCACCGAGTCAAACAGTTTTAAGACATGTTGAACTACAAATGGCAGTGTTAAAAGAAGCTACAATGATTTGTTGAATTCCAATTAAACAAAATGAAACTTTGAGACTTAGAAAATCAATCATCAGAAGAAAAAAACTGCATGCATACCAAGTATTTAATTTATCTTTTTTAATTAAGCTCAGTGGGTGGTTTTAATGACTTTCAGCTAACGTCCTCCTTTGCAATCACACTCTTTCCTGCCTAATAAACATAACCATTAATTTAATTACTAAATATTAATTTGTCCTCTTCCATATGTTCTTATAATGCCGACTTGATGAGTCCTGGGTGGCTTCATGTCATAGCTGAGATGTTTTGGCAGTTGCTCATCAGGGAAATGCTACATCAGAGGTGTATTTGGACAGCAAATATGTTACTTGAAAATTAGATCAACTCTTTGAGCCAATGATGTGAGGGACAAAAATCACTTTGTCACCTGTAATGTTAACATTGATGTGACCTGAACAGCGTTAGCTAATGCAAATGCGTGTCTGGAGAGCTAAGTTTTTGTGATGTGGAAAACAATTTGCTCCAATGTCTACTGCAGAAAAACGGATTACGGAACAGCGGAGAAAGATCTCCACTTCTCACTTTATGAATGTGGTTAAGCAAGCATTTCATTTGTACAAAAATATATCAAACACCCTGTAAATGACTTTTGTTAAAAAGACAAAATGCACAATGGACATTTAGTGAATTTCTCTTTGGGCTCTCATTTATATGGAAATTTGCCACTCAATGATGTGCGGAGTTGCATCAAAAGTTAATATTAGATATTAGATCCCTGTGTTGTTGAATAGCAACACATGAGAGACTAATGTCGGAGCTCATTACAGATTGCTGAGTTTCTGTGATGGACGAATGATAAATAGTGAATAGTTCATACCATGTCTTGCTTCAATATCTTCCTGTTCAGCTCCTGTTTACTCCCTTTGCTGGTCGCTGCTCTCTATTTAATATTCTCCTGAGCCACACATGAGATGAGAAGAGTTTTCATTCTGTTCTCTTTTTTTCTTTGCTTTCTTTCTTTTTTTTCTTTTTTTTTACCCTGCGCCTCACCACAGTGCACAACATTGGAAACTGTAGCCTTTACGAATAAATACTCTCCTGTCTTCAGCGTCAGGACTGATCTACATTCATTCTGTTCAATCGGATCACTGTGATGCTTCTTCAATCTGCCCCCCCCCCCACACACACACACACACACCAACGCTGTCTGAGCTTGACTTATATCCCCTTACCTGTGTTCCTTTTGTGTGTTCAGTGTCCAGGCCTGTGAATGCCAGGCTGTGCGCTGGAGAAGAGCCCCCCTTGGCTGTCCAGCATTGCTCCGTCCCTTGCCAGCACCGCTGCCTGCTCTCTCAGTGGTCACTCTGGGGTGCCTGCCTACATGACAACTGCAAAGAACCCCAGGGGAAGAAAGGTAGGATTGAGTAAATTGGATACAAGACTGAACAAGCTTTGGCTTTTGAATGATTTGCGGAGCCACATGTCAATGTGCCAACAGCGTTATGTCATTAAGGACAGTAGTAAGTGTGCCATAATATATCAAATGGTGTGAGCTTTGCACGTGTCACCTTGCAGCAACAATGTCTGGTGCCACAAAGTTGTTACAACTGCAGACCACTGCGCGAGCAGAAGTTAGAATCAGCTGGTTCGTGAGCAAATTAGAAGAAACATGATCGCTACTGTGACAAGATGTAACCACACTCTGAAAAAGTAGATTGGGGCATTATTTTAAATGCCAAAACATATTCCAAGATGCATCATCCTGTCTTTGTTAGCAGCACACTGTTCTCTTAGAATCATGTTTGACAGATGAACGGACAGAGGGATGGACACAGGCCAGCCAAAACATACTATGGATGGCTAAAACTAATGAGCTGATATGATTAAAAACTTAAACTGATAATTGCACAGATGGGCCAGTGGTGAAATCATAAGCACCAAGTCAAAAAACAATTAGCTCGGCAGACACTGTAGCCATGTAGTACATTTACAATAAGCTGTCAATCGTTGCTGTTTCAGTATGGTCGTCGAGGGGCTTAACACGAACCTGGCATTGCAGGATGTTTTTAACGCCTACACAGTAGAGTGTGCGGCGCTTTAGCAACATTTAAATGGCAAGATAGAGAGAGATCGTGACTGACGGAGGCTAAGAGAGAGAGGATGACAGTGCAAGGGAGCGATGTTGTCAGAGCGCGAGACAGAGGCAGTATATGTTTGACTTGTAAATTGTTTTATGATAAGCGGCTGGCTGAGAGGAATCGTGCTCTGGAAGGGAGTCAGTTTGAGTATAAACCACAGCAGACGAAAGACAGAAACAGGAGCACACCTGTAGTTCAGCTCTCAGTCCCTTGGCGGGTAAAAAGAGTTACGGCAGATAAGATGCTTCCGTCTGTGTGCGCTCAAGTATTCAGCGCGCCAGTGCTGCCTGAATGTTCTTGTCTTTTTTTTCCACAGGTGAACGCGACTGCTTTAGGAAGGCTTCACATTGTGTGTGTGTGTGTGTGTGTCAGTCAGTGGAGGAGCTGGTAATGTGTTAGTGTTGTGCTAAAGGGCAGCGTGACCTCGTCCCTGCCATGAGTAAATGTGCATGAAAGCCCCCCCGGGGAGCGACTGAAGTGTGGATTGTTCAGGTCAGTACCCACACTCTCTGACGCTGGATCTCTATGAGATGAGCCAAGTCGTGTCAGGCAGCATCATTAATATATTTCAAGGAGGGGAAAACACAGCATCTGCTTATTTTTGCACGGAGCTCTCTTGTGGCACAGTGTCTTTTGATGGCATTCATAAAGAATCACAGGGGATAGCTTATGAATGCAATAGAAAAAACCCTTGCTGCGAGCTCTGTCGCCTGTGAACAGTTATCGAGCCGGCATTCTTATGATCCTAGTTGTTTGCCCGTGGTCCTTGAGCTGCAGAGAATTTCTTGCTCCTATTGAATGTACGCTTAGCCTTTATGTTTCACAACATCAGAATAAACTATGATCCATCTCTAACCGACAGGCCCGAGGGATTCCAGCGTTCAGGTACAACAGCCAACCAGCCAAGATGCTTATGTCACCCTTGCTTTGCTTTCTGGAAACAAATTTAAATTGCCTCGGAGTAGACTTATGTACATTTCTTCATGTTATCTTGGCCTATCACATTTTGCAGCTATGTGGGGAAAATGAATTGAACACGGGAGGTTAGTGGATATAAATTTAGTAATGTGACTGAGCTGGAGTGAGGGCTGTTTCTGAGCCACAGTGTGCTGAAAATCACTGGGTGGCCCTTGTTTCTCTGAAATATACCTGGCATGACCAAGGAACCTTTCAATTATTAATATCAATGGGGGGGATGCCCATGCTAAATAGTTTATTTCTTTTTGGTTTTGGATGTGAGTAGCAGGAAGTGATTTGGGCAATACTCCAATCAATCCACAGTCTCTTTGCTCTTAGAGAATAGACTGGGAACACCGTTCAAATCTGCTGTCTCACACCAGTTGATGGTTTGCAATGTTATTCGTACAGTGAGCCTCCCAGGGTTGCATGGTTCCACCTGTAGCAGGAAAGAATGTGGGACCTTTCTGCTTAGTGTCAGAGCTCTGGTTAAGTGAGCATTGCTTTAAAAAAAAAAAGCTGCTCAAGTGACAACGACATTTCCTGGGAGCGTTGCTAGGAAAACAATTTGTAGCCTAACCCCGCCATTTTTTTTTATCTCCAAGAAAATTTGGAGAGCTCACTAACTGATAGAGAGTGTGTGGTTTCCACTCAGTGAGAACCTTTTCATGAAGAAATGTGTATATTTTATGAATAATCCAGCTTTGTAAATCAATGTTTTAGACTGGGAGATATGAATCAAAATATGAAAACAACAACAACAGCTGAGAACATCAAGCTATTTTCATCTAATATTTCAAACACATGGTTGGAAGATTGTTCTAAAAAAGTGTCACATGTCATTGTCCCCAGTCAACCTTTTTTTTCCTCCCCATGTTGCTTGCCACTTTACGAAAACACCCAAGGGAAAACTAGCAAGGTTGAGAGAGAAAGATACACAATTCTACTAAATTGACATGGGGGGCCAGATTTTACGTCTTTTTATGACCTCAAACTGCAAATCTACAGCTTTTTTCTTGGGCTCTGGTCTTTGCTGCTTTCCTCTTTCAGCACCAATACAGCACACAATTCAGTTTTTTTATTTTTTATTTAACATCTCCACAGAGGACTTGGGGTTTATGCTGGACCATCACATTTCAGGTCATGATATTTCCCAAACCCACTGTACATTTTTTGTAAATCATTTAATGAAGTAGTGATATGATTTAACTGGAAAGCTTGCAGCAGTTGTTTTGATTTTTTTTACCACTGCAGAGATTTTCAGCAGGTGTCTGTGGAGCCAGTTCACCTCAGCTGGCAGCCCCCAATTTAGTAACAGACACAGCGGAAGCAGTAGTGAAAAGACAGTGAGACTCAGTAATTGGAGAGAAAGGTGTCGGTGTGCAAAGGCTTTTGAACCATGACAAAAACGTGTCTCTATGCTCACACTCCCACGTTTTAAGCAGTTCTCCTTTGCCGTGTTGTTTGGTTCCTCATGTCCTTCACCTCCCTCCCGCCAAATGATATCCATGTGGAGACGTTCTCCAGCTTCCTCCCAGTCCAAAGACATGCAGGATGGGGAAAGGTTCATTAATGAATCAAAATGTCATGAGAGTGTGAATGGTTGTCTGTCTCTACATGTGTACCCCGCCTTCGCCCAATGTCAGCTGGGATCGGCTCCCCCGCGACCCTGAATACAGGATAAGCAGTAGATGATGGATGGATTAAAATATATGGTTAATGATAATGAAATCAGTGTGAGCTATGGAACCTAACAACTAAACAACCTTATGATGCGTGTCGCAATACTAAAGAAGGTAAAAATGTAATGTATAATAGTTGCATTTCAAAACACTGATTGTATCACTGACAAGCTTAATGAGGTTTGGGGAAATATGACAATGGCAGGAACCTGGTTGGTCAAGAAGCAGATGATGTGCATAATTTTGAATCCCCAGAATGGCTGACAGAAGGGATGGGAATAAGAAGGTCCTAAATTCAGTATCTTTTGTATACAATCTGGCTATTTTCTAGTCTAGAATTCGCAAAACCTTTATAGCAGTTTCATATATTTGCTTGCTATAGATTTAACAACACAAATACAAGGCCAAATCCCAACATTACCTTTGCAATATATGTTTCTTTACAAATGTACAGTATCATGCTTGATACTTTACAGCAGCAAAACAATTCTAGGTCTCCTACTGCTGGCCTTGCACTGGCACTGACTCCTCCCACCTTTTGCTTTTCATCTTATTATGATATTTCATTGTATTGCATGGTTCAGAGGGAGCTGGTAGCTGTTATGATGAGTGGTTGCTGTTGACAATAGCATAATTCATGAAAGACCTTAATAACTGATCGCAGAGATAATGTCCAGTAAGTCTTAATACTGCCCTTTATTGATCGCCTGAGGAGGGTTCTGTATACTTTGTGTGAAACAATGTGCTTACTGTTTTATTGCACTGTTACTGATTACTTCTCTGACAACTTTGTCATGTTGCCTCCCTCCCCTCCTCTGCTCTGTCAGGTTTCAGACAGAGGAGGAGAGAGGTGCTTTGGGAGTCCAGCAGTCCCCCAGAGACCTGCCCTCATCTGCTGGAGTTCATCCCCTGTGAGGATCCCACCTGTTACCTGTGGCAGGTCCAACAAGAAGAAAGATGCATTCCCACTAAGAGCTCCTGTGGTCCTGGAACCGCAGTCCAGAATGTGACCTGTGTCAGCGCTGAAGGTACTGTCCTGCGTTTGCATCATAAGGGAATTAGGTTACGTCAGAATTTAATCTGGGTCTTCTTCAAGCTACTGTCGCTACATGTTAGGTATGCTTACTTGCTTTCTTGCTTAAGTTAGAAGATTGGTGCCATCGTTTAGATGTGCTGCTATTCACCTTTTGTTACTTTCAGACTTGCTAGCTCTTTCCCTCTGTTTTCAGTTTATACATGAAGCTGAGCTCAGCTAACCTTAATAATGCAAGAATCGCAAGATCACATATCACTCCGAGCCCGTTTTCCAAACAGTTTGCAGTGAGAGGTGAAATGAAAGTGGTATCAATCTTCTCATAACAGTCTTGGCAAAATATGGAATAACAATATTTCCCAACATGTCAAACAATTCGTTTAACAATTTCTGAACAATGGGTTGCACGGTGGTGTAGTGGGTAGCACTCTCGCCTCGCCTTCTGTGTGGAGTTTGCATGTTCTCCCCGTGTAAGCGTGGGTTCTCTCCGGGTTCTCCGGCTTCCTCCCACAGTCCAAAGACATGCAGGATAGGGATAGGTTCATTGATGACTCTAAATTGCCCGTAGGTGTGAATGTGAGCGTGAATGGTTGTCTGTCTCTACATGTTGGCCCTGTGATAGACTGGCGTCCTGTGCAGGGTGTACCCTGCCTTCGCCCAATGACAGCTGGGATCGGCTCCAGCCCCCCCGTGACCCTGAATACAGGATAAGCGGTAGACAATGGATGGATGGAATTTATGAACATTATGAAATTATCAGAATTGGTTGTGCAATTCTCAAACATTTCATTGCAAAAGTAATCACCCTCTTGGCATTTTTCTTATTTTCTTACAACCCAAGTAGATTTCTATTTGGATTTTTTGTGATAGACCTGTACAAACTAGTCCACAGTGTGGATGTGAACAGGAAAACATTTTATTATATACAATTGTATTATTATATTTATAAATAAAAAACTGAAAGTGGTGCATGCATATGTATTCACCCCCTTTACTAATGAATCCCCTAAATAATACCTGGCGCTACCAATTCCTTTCAGAAGTCCCATAATTAGTTCAATAAAGTGTCTACTACTCACAGACCAGACAAGGAGGACATTGATCAGAGAGGCAACAAAGAGAGGCCGAAGAAGCTGGAAATGTCCCCTGCACAGATTGGAGTATCTGTCCATCGGACCACTTTAAGATGCACACACAGCAGAACTGGACTTTATGGAAGATGGGCAAAAAAACTAAAAACGCTTTTAGGCAAACTTCAAACAGGCTTTCCTATTCTTTTCTTTAGCTTCTTTATTTTCTGGCCATTCAAACAATGTTACAAAATAAACAAATAAAATCCTGATTGCACGGCAAGGAACTGTAGTCCACATTTCAAAGTAGTGTACTACAGGTGGACTACACCATCGCCATCCGTTCTGATTTGAAAGACAGTTCGGATTATTAAAGATCGCTTGGTATTAGTATCGACTCATGTGTTATAAAGGTGCTGCAACATTAATTAGACAGCAGTAAAATTCATTAAGGCCATAGTAGAGCCATCAGTACTGTGGTCCGGACATGTAATGTTATCGGTAGCAATGTGCTGCATGAATTATCATGTATAATGTCATCCATTGTTCGCAGTCACTTCCTCCTGTTGGGTGATAGGAACATCAGCGTTAACGAAGCATGCGTTATTCATGAGAGTCCAACGGCGAGTTCATGGGTACAGGAAACATTGGCCTGATTAAAAGTCAGAATCACAGCTTCCTGCAGGCGTTAATTGCTCATCTTCACAGATTATAAATCTGATTGCACTCTTTTTGCATGCGTTTTATTATTCTGTCACAATGGATCATGGGAATGTTTTTCATGAATGCAGCAGCGGGGGGGTCCAAATGTATTAACCAACAGGAGAGTCTAATGAGTTTTGACAGGAAAAATAAGAATGCAAGCTTTGGCAGGTTGGAGAGAAAAGGCTTATGGAATCATCTGTGGTGGATTTATTGTTAGAGAATGTAGACAAGTTGTTCACTGTTGCTTCCTTAATTGGCTGATCGGATTTGCCATTCATGCACGGAGTTATTTTCACACAGAGTCACAGCAGTGCAACAAGCTATGCAACATGATACAAAATCCTCAGAAGCTTCTTTCAATGTATAGTAATTTTATAGGTAAGAGCACGATAATTATTTCCATTGTATTTCAATTGTTGTAGTGAAGGTAGATTTCGACTGGAGTTGAGCTGAACCGTATTAATGAACACACAAACAAAATTCTGCTATCGTATATTGTCTTATTACATACATGGTTTTCTGAAGGTTTTCTAAAAAAGAACAAAAGCAAAATCATTTTTAAAGTGTTCGAACACTGTCATATATTTTTTTTTTAAATCTATGCTGCTCGAGATATGAGCAATTTTCTATCACAATTTTAGATTTTAGGCATGAATATTTCCGATAAAATATGACTTGAATGAGAAAATATGTTTGGCAGACTGGCGATCCTCTGCTCCTGGTGTCAATCAGTGACATTGTTAGGTCTATTTTAGGGGGGCTGGAGCTACCCTAAATTGTTCCCAAGCCCCTCCCCAAATAATTTGGCTTTATATTTATTTATAATTTTTTTTTTTTTTAATTTATTTATTTATTTTTTTACTTTTTCAGTCTTTATTTTCAGAATGATCTCATACTGATGAAAGGATTACAGCAAGCGATCAATAAACACCCATAAGATGACAATTTGGCCCAAATAAAATTAACCAACAATAACCATCAACAGCCATCACCCTAAGGACCTTAGTAAAGCGTTGGGATGTATTCATTAGAAAAATCAATGTGACATTCATGGGATTTTAGCTAGCATATATGCCAGTTGTTAGCATTGTAATACTTTGTTGCAAATTTGAGACTTTTTTCCTCTGAGTGTCGCCCACCTCTCTCAGCTACGTTTTTTTTTTTTCTTCAGTGGCCCTAATACACCGTCGTAACTTTATGACAGAAAAATGACTGAGGATGATTACACTCTGATTGAACCAAACTACAGTACAGTAATTGGTGTAATTAAAGTACATTATTTAGACCTGCAGCTTATCTAGTGGAGAAAGGAATTAGATCTGGCATCACTTTAAGACATATCATATAATCAGGGCCAGTTCTAAGCATGCATCTTTAATGTGTCTAAAAGCATTACAGTAACTCTTGTTCAACAGAAGATGATGGAAGAAGACAATGTCTGATGCTTTTAACTTGTTACTAGCTGGACCTCTTCACTGGTTTTTGTGTAGTGTAATGCAATAATAAAAAGATGCAAGTGCAAAGGTTTTGTATGCTTCTCCTGGGGGCTAAGCCCCCCCCCCCCCCTGTCTTTAAATCCTAGTGACGTCCCTGGTGTCACTTCCTTTTTTTGAAAGGGCACCATCTACATGGTGTCATACATAGACCTAACACCAACACAAGTACTTTTCTAAAACCAGACAGTGTTTTTCTTTCATTAATTGAATGGTGGACATTTTTCCTCAGTAACCGTCTTATATATTATTTTCATTGATGCCCCTTTATGCTTGATATAAATTCTGTAGACCTCGGAGAAAGCAGGCATGAGCAGCCAGTCTGTGTGCATATTCATATTCAAGCTCTCCTTGTCTATTGTACAAGTAGAGATGATGGACATTTTTTTATTGCAATGCTAAAAACGTTGAAGAAGCTTTCAGCTTCTACCCACGAGGATAAGGATTCTCACTACACGAAAAACTCTTATGAAGAATGGCGAATAAATAGTGAAATAAATAAAGAAATAGAGCAGTTTTACCCTTCTGTATTTTAGTTTTTCATTTGGACCATTCTGTAAAGGTTGGTGTGGCGGAGATAAGAAATAACAAAGAAAACAAACACAATACAGGAAAACATTACATGAAGTTTGAAGAGAGGAGCATTACAGTTGAAGGAGCAAGTTAAATCGAGCCCTGGAGGTGGATTGTTATTGGCTTTATCTGCAACATCGTTGGGTTTCTTGGGGCCTCCAGTAATATTTAGTGAGTATTTTACAGTTATGTGGAAGGAGCAGTGGGAGTCTGGAGCTGTTGTGGCAGGACTGTTTGGACTGAATGTGGAGAATCTGCACACACAGCAACCGTTGGCTTGGTTTCAATGATTTTCATCGCTGCAACAGAGCAGGAGAAAGTGAAGGTAGGGTTGACATACATGCAACAAGAAAGGATTGTTTACAATAATCCCATAGGTGATCAGAAATAGTAAGAGGCTCTGGTTTATTTTTGGATTCACATATCTTTTCATAGTATAGTTTGCCCTCTAATCAAAATGTGTGAGGCAACCTACCTTCCTTTGGCTTGAAAGCTGATTTTATTTGAGCTCTCTGGGTTTTATCCGAGATGTTTGAGCTGGAGTTCAGAGTTTTTTATCGACAAGTAAGTGTTCCAACCCTCAACTCAGTCACAAGCATTTGCAGCTTTACCTCACTGTGCAAGAGAGGTTTAGTCTAAAGTCGATTTCAAATTACGATCAAAAACTCACCTTTTATAACCCGGTCTGTTTTATTGTATACTATTAATGATATTGTTAATGCTGTTTGCTTTAGTTGAGTTGAAGTATAAATCAATTGCTGGACAAATAAAGCTTATTGTCTTACATTGTGTGATGAAATCACGTTGACTTTAACTGTTGGATGTTGATTTATGTGTCCCCTACAGTGTATGTCACAATGTGGATCCTGAATGGTGAATTCAGACAATGCTTCTGACAATGCTGTCAGTGTTGGTTTTCCTGTTGAAGTCCTTAAAAAGACATCCCGTTGTCAACTGTCCTTTACAGTGCAAACAGATACTCTCATTGATTGCTGAGTGCCGATGCTTGTGGAAAGGTCAGCTGTGGCCAGGCTTTCTTGGCTGAGATGCTTCCATTCGGATTTGCTCCACATTTATGATCTAAACATAACAATTGCAGACCTTTTTTGAAAATGGTTGAGATTATTGTCAGTGTCACTTTGGTTTACAAATGCTTGGCTGCGAGCAGTCGCGTTGGAAGAGAATTTTGAGCCACGAAGATAATTGTCGTTGATGTTAACATAATATTTACACCTGAGGGGAAAAGGAAAGTAGCTGTTTGAACTGGTGCAGGTAGCATTTAAGATTGTGGACTTCAATTAAGTGAAATGAGATATGGAGTGTTTTCTCCACTTTACTCCTTGATTGAGTAAAGGCTTTTGGTTTCCAATTCCTCAGTACAAAACTACTCTGCATTTCAAACCCGAAACTCGTAAAATTGTCTGAGGAAAGTTTATGCCTGTAGAGAGTAAGAGAGAACACTTTCCCAGCAGAGTTTATCTGATGGGGATTTAAATTATTATCTATCGCTGCTCAAGCATCAGAAAATATCCTCTATCACCTAAAGCCCAGCTTTTATTGCTTAGCAAATACATGAGGTAATTCCTAAAAACCACTCAGGTATAGATGAGATGGAATAGACTGGCCCAGGGGCGTTTAAGGACATTTTGGGGCTGAGCCAGAAGGATGTTCCAGAGGGATCTACCGCTGTGAAAAAAAACAAACAGAAAAAACCTTACTTTTGTGACAGCAGTCTGCATTACACAGTCCGGACACACTTTTAGTTCTCTTATCTTCCCCTCACGCGTTTCCTGCCATCTCCCGGTCCATTTCAGGTCGTGTAGATAAGTGACTAGTCCTCAAAGAATACGGAAACATTATTGAAAGTATCACTTAATCTTTAGTCCACGGTAGTTATTTTGATATTTGTTAGATTTGTATACATCAAGTCATGCAGTTTCTTGTCTTATAGATACTGTTTTGCTGCTAGCTTTTACAATCAAATGCCACTTGAATAAAGCAAACAATGGACTCCCAATAGAGTGAGTGAAAGTGTAATAATATTTCTGGAAAAGACATAGTTTATACTGTTAATACATAATGTGAGAGAGTGTTGATTGGCTGTCAAATCTGGCATGATGTTGATTTTGCAGTTATTTTATCACCTAAGCATAGACTTACCATCATACCAATTACATTTCAGATTTAATTTGCTCCTCAGTCCATGACACCGTCTTTGATATGTTAACTCCCAAGGGGAAACACACCTGTTGAAGCTCTTTATTCATACATTGTTCTTGTTACATTTTTTTTTTGCAATTGCTTTTATTGTTGTTCTTTGAAAGTACCCACTGTTTAACAACAGTCTGTTGTAGCTCCTTACTCTAGGGCCCCTCCCCAGCCATTGGCAATTGTATGCCCTGATATTTACAAAAGATTTATTGATTATTCAACCCCCACATTCCATAAAGTCCCGCCCACTCTGCCTTTCATTGACTAGAACTCAGTGCATTCTTCACAGAATTTGTTAATTGCTCGTGAAACAAGATTGTTCAGGATTCCAACTGGATGTTTTTCATAATGATGGCAGCTTTTTTAGTATAGTGCTCTCATATATAACTACAATGTCCTGATTATTATTTTTTATTATATTGCTATATATATGTTGCGTATATGGATGGAATAAAATGACAGAGCCGTTGGAGATTTTAGTTATAATTTGCTGTCATAATTAAACATGATGCTGAGTGATGATGCTCACCAATTTATCAAGCAATTTTTAAAATGCGGCACTTCATATCAAAAAGGGTGCCGACCCCTGCTCAACAGGATACTGTCAATTTCCCTCACATCATTTAATTTGTCTGTTAATCTGACTGGATTATGACTGACACAGGGCATATGTGTTGGTGGCAGCTGATAGAGTGCGGTTGTTAGATCCAATTAAAACGACCCCTCCTGTCTCATCATGTGGCATTCATGCAGAGACTAAAGCTTTAAAACTTTATTTGACTTCTCATCCTCATATTCACCTACTTGAATATGGAGTTGCCTTGCATGCAGTTTTTGAGCTGGAAGGTACTTCTTCAACTGTTGCAGTTAAAATAATATGGCATCTCACACAGGGAGGCTAATGAGCACTTATTGTATCCCCTTTACACTGTAAACTATGGCAAAAGTGCAGTGTACGCCTAACCCAGTGGCTTTTTGGGAACAGCAACCATGAAGTCAGTCCCATTTCCTGAACTAACCACCAACTGCAGGGCATGCTGATTCAAACATACCGGGTGCACCTGCGACTGACAGCTAAACTTAATGATTGGCAGCTGAATACAGCAAGAACTACTAACCCACGGTAGTTGGTCAAAGCTTGCTTTTATGTTCACAGCAATTTAAACCAATTTTCCTTGTTACATTTGTCCACCAGCTGTGTCTTCAAAGCTGGCCACAAAGAGTAGATATGATTATTAACTTTCAAGCAAAGGCGAGGACTTCTCACTTTTTTTTCCAACATCTACCTGAATAATAACGATGAAGATTAATTGGTGGGTGGGCGAGCAGAATAGAAATCATGTTGAAATGCATGCAGGAGGCAGTGTTATTATATCTGAGTAAGAGCCCCAACTACAGATCCCTGTATTAATAATGCAAAGGGACCCCTAGGGCAGCCATCTATTTGCAGATCCACATGTAGTCACACACACACACACACACACACACACACACACACACACACACACACACACACACACACACACACACACACACACACTAATGTTGTGTATTTGGATTCATGTCATCCTGCAGTTTTTTCCTTTGGCATTGTTGGCAGGCAAAGCTTTCCGAATCTTTTGTTGGTTTTCTTCGCTAACATATTCATTAGTCCGTTGTGATTTTCAAGCAGAACAGTTTAATAATTACTAATTTTCTCCTGTTTGCACTAATACGTCTGAATAATTCTTGTACTCCTTTTTAATTAATAATTCTTAACATATGCCCAGAGCACTATGACATTGCAATGTCATAGTGCTCTGGGCATTGCATACTTATATTTACGGTATATGTGTAGTTCATTTGTTTATTACAATTATAATTGAGAATGTGTCAAAATAGCCTTATATATTTGTGCCTTCGTAAGGCTCTGTTTATGTTCTGACAGTCACAGTCAGGGTTTTGGCGGCTTCTGTACTACCGATGAACTCAACAATGTTTTGTAATGTATGTACACTATTGATAACAACAGCCCATGAGGTGACTGTTGGATGGAAAATAGCATTATGAATCTTTTATCACATGTGTTTATGTTTCCCAAAAGATTAAATAGATAATTCAGCCAAGGGTTAAAGACACAATTTGCATAGAATTGGATAAGTGATTGTCCAACATACTGGAATTTCATTGGGTTTTATCCCTTAAATACCCACATCGTCTTTTCTCATTTGTTAATGTATGTTTGATCAAATTTATGTAGGTTTAGATTCCTCGTTCTTTGGTCGAGGATTCTATGAAATATTATTTTGTTTCCTGTTTTGGCCACAATACATTGTTTTGAGTGGTATTAAAACTAAAGGAAATTAAACTATACATTTTTCAGGGATTTTCATTGTGCTGTGTCATTGTTGACATTTAGGGCTGCAGCTATCAAATCTTTTTGTAATCGAGTAATCTACCGAATATTCCATTGATTAATCGAGAAATCGGATACAAATTAACATTGTATATAGTTCCCATATACACTGTTAATTTCTTAACACATTCAGTCAATGACTATAAACAGGAATAAAGATAAGAAAAAAGAAAGGAGAAAAAAAAGCTAAAGATAAATGAGGATGTTTTTCTTCATTTCAATCCCAACACAAACAAGAAATCAAAATAACTTAAATGGTTTAAAAATAAACTTAAAATGCTAATCTTTGGTGATATTATAAACACTTTTAAATGTTATTATCATGTCTGACTCCTCACTGCTCCGGTTTGTGGCTGCTTGATGCTGAGACGCTGCTCGGTCCACCATGCACCTGTCCCGGTTGTGTTACTGGTGCTTTTTTAACTACTCTGAACGACGACGCTCCGACAGTAAAGGCAGCGTTCCCAGCCTGGCTCTGGCCATACTGCATAATGTCGGCCCGTGGCGAACCGGATACCGGATCACGTGACCGGTTCTTAAAACTACACCCGACCGGACCGCCCGGTTTACGACACCGTCTCGGACGGAGACGCGTGAGACAGGACCGCTATCTTACGGCGCGAGGGCGCGAGACAAGTGTTATGGGCACGGCAACTTTCTGTACGAAAAAAACTTTTAGACCGGGGTCAGAACACATCAGAGATAAAGGCCCGCCCCTACGAGGCAGGAGTTTTTGCCTTAACCCTTTTTTAGAAGCGAGTTACTCGAATAACTCGAGTAATCGTTTCAGCCCTATTGTCATTGCTATTAATTTAGTTTTGTCACATAACAGGTATGTAGGTACGTAACAGCTAAGGCTTTGATTATTTTGGGATGTCCATACCTGAAAACAAAGGTTTGATTTCTCTTCAACTTTTGAGAAATTATCCAGCCTTTCCTGTTTTTTACGTGGGAACTCCCATTTAAAGGTTTAAACATTGTATTTCATTGTTGATTTTCTCACACTCGAGAGAAAAATAGGTCTCTTTTTTCCACTAAACACTAAATTGTATAGCTGGTAAATATACAGTACTCAATTTCCGCCCCTCTCAATATTGGTCAGAGATACTGATTTACAGAATCGGTGGTGCTTATCATGTTTAATTTAACACGCACTTACACCTGCGGTGGGAGCCATGCTGAGTCAAGGCACTATATTTCCCGCAGCTTACTATCTCACGGCTAGTTCAAAACAATTACGTGAGTACAATTATTATTCAAGAGCAGAAGCATCCACGTAGTGTAGTTGGAGACCAAAAAAGATTCCTGGTCCTGGTCGCCCAGAAGGAATTTTCTTTTTAAATGTCATTTTACATATAACTCCATCATCAGCCCATGCACTTTCCATAAGGGAGAACAAGTATCCCTTCCATTAAATGCTTGAGCATTTTATGTGTGTGTGTTAACTTCAACTGCAGAACCCTCCGTCTTATATCCACTTGTATCTTCACGAATGAAAGAACTTGTGCATCCTATACGCCTGTGGGACCAGACTAACGTACCCTGCTGTACACACACATGTTACTTTGATGGCTGGAGATCTCTGACGTGAAAGGGTTTTCAAACTCCCCAAGGGAGTCTTTCACATCCATCTGATGAGGTGATACCTACCTTTGCTCTCTCCGCTGCCCTCCTCTGTATCAAGGGTATTCGCTCTGAGAAGGAAAAAAAAAAGACAAATTGATGACAAATCTGCCCCGGGGTTGTTATTGTTAAACCATATCCCATGATGAAGTGGCAGAGTTCAACCAAGTTAATGATAGCTCACTGCTGTGTGTGAGCGTATATCCCCAACAATGCTTCAGGCTGCTGCTGGCATTGTTTTGACATCAGGGTGGCATCCCTGTTTCTGAAATTGATCTCTCTCTCTCTCTCTCTCTCTCTCTCTCTCTCTCTCTCTCTCTCTCTCTCTCGCTCTCTCTCTCTCTCTCTCTCTCTCTCAGATAGAGACCTTTGAGAAATCCATGGCACTGCCTGGGCAGAGTCCAAAAAAAGGGGGGATGCATGTATGCCTAGGATGAATGAGATAAAGATGTTTTTTTAATCGAGAATAGTATTCAGTCATTTAGAAGGGAATATTTTCTGTAATTTCAGTGTTTAATCACACAAAAAAAGAGCCATTATCGTGGAAGTCAGAAACAGAGTATTTTGCCTTTCCTGTAGCTGTTTCACTCCTAAAAGAAGAGTTAACTGGGAGTTGTGATAAATATTTCAGAACATAACTGCATGATGAAGGCTGAACGATAGCTTTTAAAACTAGCTCAGAATACCAATAGGATGACCATTTTCTTAAGATAAAAAACACAGAAGAATCTTGCCTACTTAAAGGTTCTGTTTATGTGATTCAGAGCATTGATATAACAGCAAACAACTATGTGCGATGTAAAAATGTAGTGAGTGGCTACCTGAGCACAAATCCCAATACTTGTTACCATGTACATTAAGCTCTTACACCTGCATTACCTGTGGAATATGGACCGTGTGTCCATATTCCGAGTGTATCTAGATAAGGCCTGATTATGTTTACACCTGGCATTAACATGCACCAGGAGTGTCAACAATGAGATCCCCTCATGATCTATTGCCATGTCACAACAGCACAAATCATTAGGACTACACATCCCTCTCTCCTGACTGAAAAAGAGGATGTCAACGTGCACTCTGTGTGAAGCACATTTACACTCACCCCTCAAGGTGGTTTGTGTATTTACATCACAATCCATCTGTCTCAGTTTATACTATACATACAAATGTGTGTGTCCCTACTCTGATTGGCTACGTGATTAATCTGTCTGGTCAGGGCAAGATACAGAAAGTGTAATAGGTCTCATCACGATGCAACCTTTATGACGCTTTTAAAGCTGATGTCTTCAATTTTCTTCTAACTTGCCTTCCCCAGGGGATCATGTGCCCATCACCCACTGTCCAGACGACCCTCCCCCCACAGAAGTGGCCTGCGAGGTGGCCTGTCCCGCAGACTGTGTGGTTGGTTCCTGGTCGTCCTGGTCACCCTGCTCTCACAGCTGCGCCACCAAGACAGCAGAGGGTCGACAGAGCCGCACTCGCACTGTGTTAGCCATTCCAGGGAAAGGTAATGCAACGTACCCTCTGATGATTTTGACTCTTTTCTAACCTGGTGTTTATGAGACTGATTGATTTGTTTAATATTGATTCTTGTACTTTTGTTTTCCTCTGATTTTTCATTCATGAGGTTTCACATTTTGTAGGTGGCATTGCTGTAAACACTTTGGATTGTGTCTGTCATTAAGTGTGTCATTTTGTTAATTGCATACAGGGTAACAACGGAATACTAAGCAGTACCAGTGAAGCAATTATAAAAGGGAAGTGGACAAAAGATAAGAGTGGACATAAATAAATTGCACTGTATAATTCCCAGCTACATATGAAATATTTACAGTACAGTAATATTGTTACTGGAAAACATACAGTGTGTTTGGTATCGTGTAAAGGGAGCTCCATCGATTTTACACATGAGATTCTATTTACAGGTGTGAGGGACTACAGTGCATGTGAAAAGATTGCAGAAAGCCTTCTGTGGCTCCAGAGGGAGTATTACTAAATCTGATAAATTGCACCAAACGATGTAACTTGTGGCTGCCGCTGCTGCGAACATAACACACCTGACACCTGCTTTCCATCTAAACTGCCTTTGGTCAAGTCTGATTATGGGTAACGTAGGGGTGCAGATCCGATGTCGGGATTGGGGGGGACACAAAAGTGTTTTTTTATTTTTATTTTTTACCATATGCGACTCATACCATTTCACCATAAATTACAACTGAGGCTCGCCATATCATTCAAAAAGTATTCTACAGGGAATCATTTATTGTGCTTACCTTTCTTGTTTATTTGTCCTAATCAGCCAACAGCGCATATCACTGCTTACCTAACTGTTATATTAGCAAATCATAATGTTAAGGGTATCGGGCATGTAATGTCTACTCATGTTCTTATCTTTTGCCTCCCTCCAACCCTCCCAGATCCCCAATTCTTCTCACCATCTTCCTTTTCTCCCAGTGTATGGAACTCCTTTATGCATGATTAATTAATATGAATATCAAAATATGAAGCCCTAACCAAGTTGCGTAAACTAACTGATCATGTTTTTACAATGCCAGTTATGCTGGAAAACAGTCTGACCAGTAGACTCAACAAAATCATGAAAAATATCAATTTAAATAGTTTATTTCAAACCAATCAGATGAAACAACTACCAACCAACAACAAACAACATCACCAAACAGAACATTCACCTTGGTTTCAAATGGGGATGGAAGAAGCAAAGCTGATCTATTTCCATTCATCCATCCAAGTCTGAATATATATTTATTCAATTTTGAATAATTTAGGGTATTTTTATTGCTAAATCAACCGAGTAGTCTTTTTAGTTACAATATATCTACAAAAACTGCTGTGGTGCAGTAAATATATTGCAGTATATGATATAAGGTCCCATATGATGAAAAACAGGTTTTCTCTGTTCTCTACACCTGGTCCTCCCTGAGCCTGTCAACTCCTAGGATGAGGAAAACAAGCGACACCTGCATGGTCTCTGCAGCCCACCCACTGGAAAAACTACAGGCTGTTCAGATTCAGCTCCCGTCATTACGTAACGAAGGGCGTCAGTCAGCCGAACTCCTCTGCGCGATGATAGGAGATATCCGAGACGGGGCATTTCGCAACACAGTGGGGAGAGCGCAGCTCGACTTACCGTTTGTGGCGCTCTGTGAATAAATCCCAGTGTGGGTGAAGCTGCAGACAATCCTCCCTCTGTCTCACACGTTCTGGTGCGTCTTCACTGCTGCCTCCAGTCGGACCGAACCCGGGGCTGCGTGTCCGACAGAGTGCCGTGTCCGACAGAGTGTCGTGCACGACGGTCCGGGTCTGGTGTCTTGCGTTTAATTTTTAATGACAATGTGCCGGCTACGGTTCGTGTTAGCTTGTATGTGTGTGCTAGCTAAGTGGCATCATCTCCATGGCTCTCCAAGTAGGCGAGGACAGACGGAGCTCATTAGCATTTAAAGGTGCAGACACAGAAACAGCCTGTTCTCAGCAGAGCTCATTTGAGCAACTTTTAGACAGCTGAAATTCAGGACCATGGATGGGTTTTGGGCAATGCATATTGAAAACAGTGTTGTTGGACCTCTGACAGCTGTGTGAAACTGATGAAAAACATTATAATATGGCACCTTTAATATTGCCACTGGGAGTTACAACTAAGAAAGCTATAGACCAAATGAAATTCAACTAAGCAAATAAACTTGATTGAGACAAGTCTTTGAAGTGTTTTTACCGACACTTTGGCATCACTATATTTCCTTAGATTTGTCTGGTCGGTATTTTTCTATCTACAACAGGTGTTGTTGCAAGTCAGACAGCAAAGTCTTGGCAGCCAGCGGCTACCCATTAATCCTTGTAACCAAACGCATATCTGGAATAACAGCTGATGAAAGAATCTCACACTAAAGCCAGGTTGCGCACTATGTTGTTTGTTATCATGGTGCAGGCTGTCTACTTGCTGGCAGGGGTGTGATTGTGTGTGCATGTGCTAAATTATAATTGTGTTTTTATGCCTGCATGTTGTGTGATACTACGGAAGAGCTGGAGAATACAAAACGGACTGTAAGATGCAGGTGTCTATTGGGTTGTAGCACAGTGACAAACTCATTTAAGCCCTGAGTCCAGATGACACCTATTATTCGACTTCAAGTGAACTGTCCTTTGTTTTACCTGCTGATGTAGATTGGACAGATCCTGATCAATGTAGCGCCAGTAAATCTCAACACAGTAATGTCTAAGTGCGGTATTTGTGCACGTTAAGATATACATAGGCTATATACATATATGTATTAAAAAAAATCAGAATTCTGAATTTTTACCTGTGCGATTTCTGAGTGTGTTGTCTCCAGTTATTAAAACGTTCTTAAGAACATACCTTTTAATTCGCATAATACTGATCATGCAGCAGAATAAGACCATGCAGATGTGAAATGATCCTGTAAAAATTGCCTAAAATTACAACAAAAAAACCCAATATATTTCCATAGTGATAATGTTATAATTTATCACATGATACTTGCACTTTACATGTGAGCGTTATGCTGAACTGCAGGGGCGAGTGCGGGGCATGGGGGTGTTATTGTGAAAAAAAGGGATTTTCTGCCATTTCACATATATATTCCGAGACTTTGGTTAGGAATATTTTTAAGCTTAATTGGAGCAGTTTTGCAGGTCAGTAATCTCCCACTTCATTTTAGGTTTAATACTGTACTAACCTATTCACTCACTTCTACACTTTTCTTGAAACTGAGCTGACTCTTGTGCTCCAGAAAATCACACATTCACATAAAGAGGCTATCCCTCGATAGCTCCTAAATAGTCATATGAAAGAGGGAACACATTTTTCAAATACATATCCGTACATTTCAGTGAAGGAAAATTAGCCTCTCAATGTGAATCGAGGATAACCTACACTTGCAGGCTTTCTGCCATAATTATGAGATTTTCCTCTGCATCTACCTGACCCGGAGATATGAAATGGAATTTGGTGTTTTGCTCAGTATAACCTGTGATTGTGTTAGTAAAAGTGTATTAGTCATACGATTCACACAGCTCTCCTTTACTCATATTGAATAGCATGGCTACTTTAGCTAGTAGCCTACTGGTCAACTGCCTTGCAAAGTAAACTATGAACAAAATAAAATACAACTATAAAAAGATCCAGGTATCCAAAAAGGGATAGTCTACTCAACAGCCATCCTTGTCAATAAATAGAGGTTTTCATAGATTTCTTGCTTTCAATATTGCGTTTGACTGTTGAACTGTACAGTATGTGTCCAAATAACGACTTGATATTTGACAACCAGGATGTCAAATATTGAGCAGGGACTGGGAAAGATGTTGTGGTGCGGCTGAGGGGCAGTGTTTGAATTGGCCTGTGATTTCTGGTACAGTGACCTTACTGTGACTTTTTTTTATCCGTAATTCAAACTTGTTGTAACTTGTAAAGTGTCTGCTCAGCTAACCCGAACAAACATTTGTTTTGTTGCCAAGCAGCCGGTGGTCAGTTGACTTCTAGCAGCATGCAACAGCTGGTTGATTTACTACATGTTAGATTCTAATGACTTGCTGTAGCGGAGAGCACAGTTGTCTTACATGGTTCCTTCAATTTGCATATTTTTCCCGTGTTGGCTTCTTCCGACAGTTCAGACAAATGCAGGATATGTCCGTAGGTGTGTATGTAAGCGTGTCTCTATGTGTCAGCCAAGCGATAAACTGACGACCCGTCAAGAGTGTGCCCTGCCTTTGCCCCAAATGTCAGCAGGGATCAGCTCCAACCCTCTTGAGATTTTATGCGCTGATCGATAATAGATGGATGAAAATGACATAATAAGGTTTCTTTGTAGGACTTTTTTTGCTTGCTCATAAAAAAAGCAATACCCTGTGTCGTTTCAGCTTTTTTCAGAATGATAAGTTGTAGACTTATACGGCAGTCTTCTGTCCTTCTTTTCCGTGTGTTGGTGGCCAGAAGGGAAGCAGTGCCCAGCAGCTCCGACCCTGGAGGAATGGAGAGTCTGTAATGACCACCCTTGTATGGTGTTCTACTGGGGGGCCTCATCCTGGGGTCCCTGTATCGAGGATGCCGCCATGGATCTCAATGGAACCAGCTTCTTGAATGGGACTTGTGCCATGGGTGTTCATATCCGCAAAGTCAGCTGCATGAAGATGAACGTTGGACCTGTCACTAGTAAAAGGTATGCTTTCTGACCCGGCATCTATTCTCTATAGAAAAGTGGCAATGCAATATACACTTCAATTCTATATTTCTGTAACCCTGTGTTTTGCGCATCCATACATGTTAAGATTTTCAAAGATTTTCTATCATAAGTGAGATATTTTTCCAGGGGCAGCAGTGTGTCTTTAAAGTTGAATTTATGTCAAGACGTGTTGTAGCAGGCATGTTTGCTGGGAAGCAAATCAATAAGGTGAGGTTATCAATCAGCTGCCTCCCTCCTTTCTCCTTTTTATCTTTGGATGCTAATGAGCCAGACGTGAAAACACGTTGGTTGCATTACCGTTACTCTTGAGGTTTCCCCGTCGGCTTTTGAAAACCAGAACTACAGTCGTATACATTGAGCCGATGAGTGCAGAGAAGCTCACACTCACATGCACGGATGTGTACTAAAAGCAAACGCAGCTAGTATGCCAGCTATGTCAACAAATCAAGGAGGAGCTGGGAAGAGACTTCATTCTCTGGTCAGGCAGACTTTACCCACCATCCATCTTAAAGCCAATCATAGTTTGCTGCTATATTAATGCTGTGAACCCCATATTTTGCACCTTTAATAACAAGAATTATGTTTTAAAATGTCTATTCTTGACTTATTATGCCAGTATGAGACGAGCAATTTGTAACAAAAGAGTAAAACAGCGTTGTAACAATCTGGGGAGTTGAGAGGTGATCATGTTGCTCTTATGGAAAATCACTTATGATTAAAGATCCCAAAGTTTTGCTTGAAGATATGGTGTGTATGGTTTTACTTGGTGACAAATGACCCAGAGGATTTGATGCACTGTGAAACTATACCCGCAGAGTTTTGATTAATTTGTGTTTTCTGCTTGTATTTCTTTTTTTTTTTTTGTAAACCTGAAATTTGTTTTTCTTATGCACTACCATTATCTACTCCTCTTTCAGCAATACAATATCAAACACTGCTAAGGGCTTTGGTGCTGTCACTGTAATGATGTTTTAGCCCACACCAGGAAGATAGATTTATACATAATTCAGAAAGTTTGCCCTTCTTCAGCGCAATATATAATTGACAGGGCCATAAAGTGGATTATGGAGAGGCTTTTTTATGAATCTCCTGTCTCCCACCACACAGGCTTTAATGAAAGCTGTCATTTGTGCTCCACCGACACATCTCGCCTGAACAGTACGCTGTGAAGTCAATCACTTATATATAACTGCACAGTGTTCATTTAATGGAACACCACATGCTATTAACTTGATTTGGACTGTCAGTTACACATTGCTGGGACATTCTGCTGTCTTACCATAATGTACGCTGTGTAAGACATGATCAGGGTTTGACCGTGTCCGTTATAGAACAGCACCGATTTGGCGTGTAATGTCTCAACCCTCATATGATGTGATTAATATCCAGAAGACAGGAACACTGCGGCAGTAGACAGAAAAGGGATAGATAGGAGAGTTCAGACTCTGACATTTCCATTGCTTTAACCTTTGTTCATCTTAAAATGTGAAATACAGGAACGTAATAACATGGCTAAATCCTTCCCATCCAGGAGCAGATGCTCCCTGAATACATTGATGTTTTACTTGGGAAAGGTCATCTCAGTTGACAAGCATGTTCTCATTTCATGCTTAGCAAAAATCTCCATGGTGCAGATTGACTCAGTGTGTCTTTCTTGCTATTAATACAGAGCCCTCACATTAGATTTATTCTGGGTTTAACTGTTGCTCCCATTCATCACGAGTGAAGATACATTAATGATGATACCCTTGAAACTTAAAAGTACAATATTATATAACAATATTATTGAATTAAAAATTAGATATTTTGTTGTTTTATTTAACTATGTTCAGAGTAGATAAAGTTTGTGCTTGGCTGTCACACACTCAAATTACAATACTCCCTCCATGTCACATCTTAATATGTTTTAGGAAGTATTTAACTAAGTTGGTATTACATGAAATGGGTGGTATAATAACCACCAAGGTGTGAGAGACATGTAATGTATCCAAACATCAGTTTGGAAGGCCATGGCCTTGACTGTGAGTCTGATTCCCTCATTCAGGGCGTTCAACACAGTATTTCCCCAGCTGCTGCGCTGTGTTGCCATGCCCTCTGGCATGCATCACTGCAAAGAGGGAGACAGAAGAGGGGGGATAAAGCAGGGGAAGGATGGGGTTTTATGTATCTTGCCTCCTCATGCATCGGCATCCTTTGATCTCATTCCTGTGCATGCTGGCTTTCTGCAGTCGGTAGGATGTGGCGCCATGCTGGATCTCTACTGAGACCTGGATCTGTTTGTAGGGCAAAAGGAAGTCACTCATATGGAAATGAAATTGCGATGTCTCAGTGTGTGTCTGTATGTGTGTTTGGGATAAGAGGGGGGTGTCTGCTTGTTGATGAAGACATCAAAGCTCATGACTTATTTGATTTTACACAGCTGTATTAATCAGCACCACTCAAAGGTTGCACAACATGCAAAATACAACACAGCTAAAGGCTTCATGACAGATATGTCACACAAGATATGTAGCAGCTTGAGCACAGAGGAAATAAGTGAGCATTTTCTAGCTTAAAAACTGGTAAAAAGTGAAGTGCTCTTGGTAATTATGTCAGGTGGCATGGTGTCAGGGATGATTCATTGGTCAACAGTTTGCATATCCTCACTTTTCTCAGGTTTAATTAGCAGCCGAGCCGCGGACTTTGATTGATTTTTCCTCCTCGAGCACTCTGTCTCCTTGGTGGCAGCGGCAAAAAGACTTCTGCGGCTGCTCTGCATGTATATGGGGAGATAAATGCACTCACATGGTTTCCCTTAGTTTTGGCTATACAGTCGAGCCAACACAGTTGTAATCCATTCCATGTATTATCTTTCATTCCTAAAATACAAGTGCTATACGTATTAATATATTGACTATCGTTATTAATTAGCAAATGCAAGTCATTTTCAAAGCTGCACTTATTGCATATTTTTGCCAATCTGAGATCAGTGGAGCAAGCTGAAAAGACAACAATGACAACATGACACCTCTTGAAGTTGAACGATGTATGTAATTAACTTGCAGACACATTGATCAGAATAGAGTCCAATTAATACCCTTTATGACACTTGGCATGTATTTCTACTCCAAATTCACAAAGGTGGTTCACAAACATGCAAACCTCCAAAAGTGGAGGGCAGACAGTGACCTTGGATCAACTCTGAATTCAAATCCCCTTTTGGGAGAAGGGATAAAGCAAAAATGTTGTCACATCTGGAAACATGCTGTTTGGATATATTGCATGCTTTAAGAGCAACAAGCTTATACAGCTCAAGGTGTTTCTGATGCAATTAATTTAACTACAAATTGACACAGAGTAACTTAAGCATTCATGTGGATTCATTTTGCTCCACACCAACTCCAACGAAAAATAGATTTTTGCCTGCTGCTCTTTCCCCCCCACTGATAACACATAAACATACACTTAGAATATTAGAGTTGTCCCATACATACAGGTGCAGAAATGCAATTTCACCTCTGCCATTAACCCATCCATCATATTGCGGTGGACTGCTCTAAAGCTTGGGCTTGGGTTTCAGTGTCTTGCTAAAGGACTCTTTGACATGCAGACAGTAGGAGCCAAGGACGGAACCATCAACCTTGTGGTTAATGGACAACCCGCTCTAAGCACTGAGCTACAGCCACCTCCAAAATTAAATGTAAATCAACTTTTATTGAGTCACAAATGTACACAGCGCCTCTGCATTTAACCCATCCCAGTAAAAGGAGCAGGGGGCAGCTACTCTACAGTGCCCAGGGAGCGAGGGGGGTCCCCACAGCCCCGCTGTTTGACTAACACTGTCTGGTAATGGGCTGGTAGTGTACAGTGGCTTTGACAGAGCTTTGACAGAGAGTCTGCCTGGGGATGTGTGCCATTGGAAAAAAAACTACTTTTGTGGCTGAGGGGGTCGGTGACACTGAGTTTAGGAGTGGAAGCCAAAACAATGATCCAAAACCAGAAAAAGATTTGTCTCAGAAAGCTGAGAAGAACTGATCTGTGTGTTAATCCTCTGTGGGTTTTTTCTATACAAGCCCAGCCCATTACACATGTGTATTTGATCCATTGCTACTATGACACATTTTTATTTGAGCAACTTGAAGATAATTGGGTTTTGTGACACGATATTAATAACTGTAAAATACAGGCACTTAGTGTGCTTGAATAGTGGGATGGAGTTTGTTTTCATAGAGCAATATTTGTGCCCGGGGAAGCAACTGAATGTGTGAGAGAACTGTAATTGTTTGTATTTGTCCATATTTTTCCTGAGCTTGCAGGCAGGGGGACATGTAATCAATCACGGTTTCTGCTGGAGATGTGTGATGTCAAGGACAGGGCAGTTGTTTCACAGCACTGTCCTTTTTACAGTGAGCCAGAGGACGTTCATCATTCATCGCCTTGGGGATGAAGAGAATTTAAGACCACTGTTTGTGTGTGTGCGTGTGTGTTTAGGTGTTCGGATTCTGCTCGTCCAGAAACGGTCCGACCCTGTTTGCTTTCCTGCAAGAAGGACTGCATTGTGACACCCTTCAGTGAATGGACAGCCTGCCCGTCAACTTGTGTGCCAGGTAGCTCTTCTAATGAATTACTATTAACGCTATTCATTAATACCGGTCTAATTGCTCAACAGCCTTTTAGAAAATCTCCTCTAACATGTTGCTAACTAGTGGCAAGAGGTTTTGTGAAATAGCAACATGTATGTGAAGGTGAAGAAGTAATGTGTAGTGATAGTGATATAATTCATCTGTAATAGCATGCATTACATATTTCAAAATATGTTTGTCTTCAAAAGTGCTTGTTACCATGTAACTTCAAATCATTTACACCTACATTTACATACATACCTGTATGCAGAATTAGAGCTGAGATAATTAGTCGTAAACTCATTATTGTAGTCAACTGATAAAGAAAAAATCAATGTCCAACAATTTTGACAACATATTTATTGTTTAAGTGATTTTTCAAGCAAAAATTACTAATTCTCTGTAAAGTAAACTGAAAGAAATCTTTGGGTTTGGGGCTGCTGTAGGGTTGATTGATAAATTGAACCTCATTGGAAGATTAATCCAAAATGAAAATAAAAGTTATTTGCAACTTTGCACGATACACCACATTTAATTGCTGTATTTAATTATAGTACTCAGGTGTGAGGCACACACTGCATGCTATCATATTATAATGACCAATAAAGACTAAAAATGTTGCCATAGAAGCATGCTCTCCCTTCATGTCCCTCCTGTATTCAATGATTACATTTAAGCGTAATGACAATTGTAACTGTCCAGTTCATTAAACTGACACATCAAGAGGAAAATGGAATTTTAATGGCCTTCAATATGTGTACTGTAAATATTTTGCAAGTCAACAAGTGTGTAATTGTTTTTAAAAGAATTGAGCAGGTACTTTTGTCTCTGTAAATATGCTGTAGTCCATTGGGTCCGCTGATGATGTCATCACTTTCTTAATTGCACCATTTTCAATGTTTAGTAATTAGCGTTGTGTAATGAGCCTCGGAGCGCAAGCGAAATGAAGCCATTACAGTGTGGCGTGTCCGAAAACAGGCTCCAGTGAAGTGGAGGACATCACAGCCACAAGGGCAAGCTAATCACGATCAGATCGACTTGGAGATATTAGACTGCACCGGGGATGTTGTGTTGCTATTTATTCGGTGTCCCAGATTCGATTTTGATCTCAGTAATTTTTCTCAGTATTATTTTACCTTATCCTCTCCCTGGAAAACCACTTCAATACAACTGTGCAACTAAACTGCAACTGAATGTGGCCTTTGGTGAATATTTTGTTCAACAGAAAACGCAACTGCTGCCACACAGTCTCGATACAGAACCATCATTCAGAGGTCTGCAAATGGAGGTCAAGAGTGCCCTGACACCGTGTATGAAGAGAGAGAGTGTGACTCACTGCCTGTGTGTCCAGCGCTAAGGTAAAAAAAGCCATTTATGAACACAATCTTTCTTTCATATCAAAATATGAGTACATCTGCTGTATAATAGCACAGGGTGAGTAGGTGTAACCTAAGTGCTCATTATTGTTGGGAAATATTTGTGATATCTGTATATGCTTTTGTTATGTCATTACATTAGATACCATGGCATTCAACACCTCCTTACAGTGTGGGGTTACCATTTTTAAGCATGCACGCTGAATGTGTGCGCTAACTCGTTACTGGCAGACGTTACTGCAGCAGAAAAAAGGCTAAATCAATCCAGTGCCATATTGGTGATCTGGTGGACCGTCTAAAAATCCATAATGGTTTTACCAGCTGTCGGGACCTGTGAGAGCATGATAGCATACTTTATGTCTGTTTCAGTTAAACAGTGGATACATTGTTATGAACATCATTATGATATCATGGTTTTGAAGCCTACTTTAATATATTTGCCAATTCTTTTTTTCTTAATCATTCAAATTTTACTCATGGTTAACTACACGTTTTAGCATTGTGTTTAAGTATGTAAGTGCTTTAAGTATGAAAAAGTAGTCATAAAATCAGTGTTTTTACATTAGTTATGGACTCATATTACTGCTGCATGAATGTTTATGTCGCATCCCACTGCTGTAGATGTGTGAGGTTGAGCTGATTTTAATTCTTTTATCTGCTGTTGGGTAGTTAAATCATCTGCAACATATCATATTCGAAAACATCATATGGTTGTTGCCTTGCTGTCCTGTGGGAACCACATATCTCTAAAAAGTAACATTTTCATGAAGAATATTCAACAACAAAAACAGCTTTGTGACATTTATCAGCTGATTCAAGGGGACTTGTTAAATAGTTTATTTACTTTAAGAAGTAGGAGGATCTGCTTTCACTTTATTACAAACATTCAAAATCTGGAGATATGTGTTTTCACTGGACAGGAAGGATGTGTAACATTGTAAACCCTGATGTTTTACAACATTGTATACTTTAAACAACACACTGAGGTATGGACTGTGAATTTGGTGTTTTGCGGTCAAAAACCAAGAAGAGAACAAAATGCTTCTAATCAGCAATGTAAATGTTATCCAGTTAGCAGATTGGAATATGTAAATATTACATGAGCCATATAAAGATAAGTCAGAGAGTTAAAAAAACAAAAACATTTTCCCTTTTTTACTTTAATCACAAGGAAATTGAGACTGTGATTTAGTGGGACCTCATGTGTGTGTGCAAAGGTTGAAATTGACCAAATATGTCCATCTTTGTCTTTTCCATATAGTTGGAGGACACACAAGTGGCACAGCTGTACTTTGGTTCCGGATTCTGTTCGACGTGGATTATCTGGACCAGGAGAAGCCTGTGGAAATGGTTTGGAAACAAGAGGCAAGTGTTTTCTTTCTTTCCTATTATATCCTCTTCCCTCGCCAGCTACTGTGATGTCACCATCTTAAGCTTTGCTCCAGCGTCTATTTACCATCCTTATCTAATGAGACCTAATAGCCCGTTCAGAACTGCTCCTTTAACAAGCAAGTGATGGAAACATATAAGATGGAGGCAGTACATCCAGAGAGTGTAACGAGATGAACCTTTTCCATCTGTCGTCTTGACAACCTCATCACGGCACTGGTTTTTTAAACTATCAGAGGACACAAATCACTGACAATGTAACACAATAAGAAAAAAGCCATAATGAGAAATCGTTCCTAATTCGCAGAAATAAAAGTCGCCACTTGTGACTTGTAAACAGTTTTAAGGGAACCTCGGTTTCTCCAAATGGATACTGGTACAGATATCATATTTCATATCATCTATCATCTGTTATTCAAATCTAATTTGCTACTTTGAATTTCCTGCTAAACACACATTTGAGATAATAATAATATCCTCCCTTCCTTCCTTCCTCTAACGAGATTCCTGCTAAATGAAAAGTCCTTTTTTTCATTAGAGGGATATAACAAGTGTTGTTAATGTTTGTTGAAACTTGTATCGAGATATAATCATCACTATTTGCAGTATATCATAAGTGCTGAATCCCAGTTGGTGGTGCTCTGTGAGTGCGTGAATGCGTTGTGTCCTCATTGGACTGTGTCGATTCCTGTTTACTCTCCTTCATGAGCAACTGCGAGTGTAGCTGTGAAAATGACTGCCACTGGCCCAAATCGTTAAAGAGCCAGAGTGTTAATTGGATCATTTCAGACTCGTTTAGAGGAGTGTAAATGTCCCTATAAATCCCAGGAACTGGCTGTTCTATGTAATTTACTGATGTGATTCAAGTGAAGTTTTCAGTGGCTTTCTGGGCTGCCTTGAAAACTTTCCAGCATTTCTGCTCTCACCGTTGCTCACTTTTACTTGGCAGCATAATTATGACTGACATTTCTCAAGTGGATTTCCGTGACTTTTTGGTGAGGATGGGGAAAGTGTCTGTAGCGTTCGCAGGTTAAGAGCAAGCCTCATTGACCTTTAGAGCTTCCTATTTGAATATGATTAGAAAATGACTGAGTTAAGTACCTGTGACATTTCAAAAGCTGAAGTATGGGTTTGGAATGTGCAGTCTGTAGAAATGCTACAAATTAATTGTAGATTTGAAGCAACAATGAATTTATCCAGGGTTTACTTTAACTCATTGGATGTATGAACCAATTCAGTGAGGAGGACATAAATGTCACATCGGGGTATAATTAGGACAGAGTAATTGGGAATAAGGACATATTGGGGGCATGGGGCCATTGGATAAGGGCATATCAAAGATTTAATGACAGCAAGTTACAGCAGGAGTTTGTCAATTATGATATTCAGGGACCTTAAAAGATGCATTCCCCCGAAATAGCTCTTAATTTGCTATCATCCTCCCACTCTCAGAAAGTACTTGATAATCTGATTTTAGATAATATTTCTACTCATGAAGATGCAGCTTTATTTCATTTTATAAATGTTATTTATTACTTTTGCAGTTTCCATGCAATGAAGTCCAATTATGCATGCTATATTCATTTGTGGTAGACCTTTCACTTTTTCTGTTTTGCTGCTTGAAATTCAGAAGAACTTCAGTAACGCTCATTACATTCAACACTATGTTATTTTTCATGCAGTTGATATTCACTGTAGTGTCAGTATTCACATCCTGTGGGAACGGTGTGCGAGATGGTATCTACTTCAAATATTGCTCTTCATTGAGAAGCTGAATATGAATAAGCGGGTTGTGCAGCATCATGTCAAGACATTCATCCTGTTCCACTGCAAAATATAGGTCACCTTCTCCTCTGCATGTGTCTTCAGTTGTATCTCGGGTTGTCTGTCTATAAACTGGAACTTATGAATATTTAATATGCGTGTAGCCATGTATGAATTCATCGTTATGTAGCACATACTTACGACTATACTTGAAATATTAAAAAGTCAGTGGAGCATTTATTAAACATGTATTACACATAATTTAATCCTCAATACACTAAGTCATTGAGGATATACATTTGTATTTGAAAATAACTTTGTAAATAACTGGTATTGCAATTTCATCCAACCACTTGGCAGTACCTCTGCAGCCCACTAGCTTGCGCGCTGAGGCCCACCAGTGTTACACCTGGAGAGTATAGCTGCTTTTCGGCTCACCTCAGCACTCAGTGCACATCCGCATTTGTGTCCCATTCACTTTTCCTACAACTTTATTTTTAGGCCTAGCTATTCATGTTACATCCAAATAGTTCTTCTCCATCATATCGCTAAACCGGATGTGCATACATGACGTGGTGGATGTAAATGCATCATAGAATACACTTAATATCAATATCTATTGCACTGAACATTGGGTTGACCATATTTTTTCACATAAATTGCCATTAACTATAAGTACTAGAAATACTGTGTAGCCATGGGGAAATGGTGCAGTAGATGGCTGGTGTTGACGAAACCTTCACAAAGCAGTTGCAGAAGACTTCAATTAGCAACCAGGGAATTTTACGCCCAGTCAGGACCAGTCAGAATACTGTACACATTGGCTCAGGCATGGTGTAAGGTTGGAATCAAGGCCAAGTTTCAGACACAAGCATTCGATTGGTTTTGTGGATCACAAAGCCATTATGCCCTTGGCTCGAGTAAACGCTTCCACCAATCTCAGTGTGCGTGTCTGGCCCTTTGCAAGGCTGCATGTTGAATGAACCCAGCCAAGTGTGCTGTGGAACATACTTTGACCTTACAGGCCAGGGGTCACAGATAAGAGGGGTCACTAAATTAAACAAGACTTGCGAAGATGAATCCGTATCTTGCCATAAGGCAACACTGAACCCTGAAAAGCCTGAATAAAGTTAGAGCAGATATCTTGGAGAAGGCGATGGGCCAATGGATTTCACACTAACTACAACACACTGTGTCTGAATTCAGCCAACTTGTGGCTCGCAACCAGCTAGATGCGTTTTGTCTTTCCCTGAGTATAAAGAGAGAATTGACTTAATCCACATTATTATTGACAAGGCATCACACACAAGCATATTGTACAAGCAGTATGCCTGAATTAAAATAAGTATTCTATTAAATGGGAGAGGCTTTAAAGATATTTACATCAAACTTATGATAGAAAATGGAATTTATTCTGAATCAGAATGATAAAAGCTATTTATTGGATGGACAAAGTCATCAACTTTGCCACAGAAAATATTGTAAAAAAAAAAAAAAGTACAGTGACAAGCCTATTCAAAGCTTGTTCACCTTTCGAGGGTGTATAATTAAAGACGACCCCTGTCAGTGGCGGAGATACTGTGCCGAATGTGTTCTTCATTTGTGAGAGTAGATGACATGAATGGCCACACAAATGTGCTTGGGTGACCAGAGGCTGAAATAATAATGTCAAAAACGGATGGTTCCCAGTTAAAAATCAGAATGTCAGTACTTGCAATGCTGGGTATTACTAATAAAAGATACTATAGATGACAGAATGAGGTCGTGACGGTAGCTGCCGCAGAATTAAATGCCAACGGAGGTACAGAATTATTCCCACTATGGGAAGCTAATTGGACTAATAATGTAGCAGTAAAAGATGAGTTGTTTATGAAACAGAGTTGTTAAAGGGAAAATGAGATTTACCTCATCATAATATAGCCCTTCAACCTAAACACGCAAATCTACTTTAATAATAGCAGTCATCTCCCTCGCAATGCCTTTGTAGAGGCCTTATATGTAAATGACCATCCCACACGTTCTCAGCAGACGTATAGAAACCCAGCAGTTTTGGTCAGAGAGCAAAATTTAAAAGTCAAATAGGAATCAATCTTTGGATTAAAGGGACTTTTTGTATGTGAATCCTCCAAGATGTTGAGGCATTGGGGGAGGAAAATGTCTTCACTGACTCTTAAATCCCGGCATCCATGAGACCACAAAGCATTTGGGCATTGTAATGTGCCTTTCCTGTGTCTATTGGCAATTTCTTGTTTCAGGCCACACTCCAACTGCTCCTCTCTCTCAAGCAGCACTTGATAAAAATTATTATTGATGTAATACACTCATATTAATCAGCTATATCAATATTTTTGAGGTTCCTCTTTTATACTGCTTGCATCATAGCCAAGGTTGAGCCACTGATTACTTATCCCTTCAATCATTTATACCAGGTATGCAGACTAAACTATACATTTTGGAAATTGGGTAAATTATTCTTATTGGTACTGTCTTTGCTTAAAGATATGTGTTTTCTTGAGACATTCGTGTGAATATTTAAACATGTTCTCATTGATTATGCTTTAAGTTAAACCTCATTGCACATCCGGCTGTGTTTATCATAGCAGGATATTGAGCAATACATTTACTTTTTTTGTTAAATGCAATAACATCTGCCAAACCTAACCTCTCATTTGATGTCTCGGACATTGGTCTTATTTTGACAAAAAAAAATGAATAATGCATTTGGATTTTGTCTCAGCATTCAACAAACTGTGCTGCCTGCTCTGATGAATGCGCCACAAGACTCAACATGCAAGTTGCAGACACAATCGACCTCCATTTCCATGTCTGCAAGGATATATAACCAGTATGATTTTCAACTAGAGTCATGAAGCATCTTGCTGCAGATTTGACTATTATTGGGGGGATTATATATTCAGTTGTTTTTGGCAGATACAAGACTCGCAGCAAATGGCTTTTGTATTTTTCTTTTCAAAAAGGAACAAGAACAATTTTCATGCTTTCAAGGCAAGCTTTTGCTTTTTTCTGGTGGTTCTGATGTGCCTCTTATATTGATCCTGCTTCCTGTTCTCAATTTGTATTAAAGTGTATATTTTTTTCCCTCAACCACAGGTAGCTGTCTTTGCTGACAAAGAGTGTTTTTTGGCAGTGTTGATTTTGATATAAGGGATATGAAAGGATTGCCAAAGACATGTTCAGGGGTATTTTTCTGGCTAAAAGTGTGCTTCCAGTAAATTGAGTGCTACATCAGGTGTTTAGTAACAGCAATAACCCATCTGGTCTTGCTGTGTGTTTCTAAGTTTTTTTTTAGTGCACGCAGGCACATATTACGGCTGCAGTAGCTGGTTGTGAAGTTGCCATCCCCCTTTGGTCAGATACTGATACTCTGATTAGATAATGTGTACATCAGCCTGTCAAAGGTATTTAGCTTTTATGTTAATCTGTTTTAATGAATGCCTTGTTTTCATTCCATACATCATAGTTGTCTGAAGAAGTCTGATAAAGGCGTTGTGCTTGAAGGTTGAATTAGCATTTCACTAGATTTTAACATGAAAGCTTCACAGGGATATATTTTATAGCTGTCTTACAGAATGATAATCCTGTACCAACCTTTTCCTTTTGAGATCATTCAACCTAACATGTAATAAATAGACCTGTTCCTTCTTGTTGCTGCTCAATCAGACTCTGAATATGATTGTGACCTAATGCTAAAATCAGGCTGATTCTAGCACAGATAAGATATAAGTGAGGGTATTTTCTCTACACCTGACTCCCTCAGTGTAAAATTAATAATTGTCAAAAGTTATTATTTGTCTCCTTCTCTGGGTGATGCAAGGCCATGGTCAAGACACTATTGTGTCTGTTATACTGAACACAGGTTTCTCCCTTTAACCTCAACATAATACAGACACCTCTGAAGCGTCCTCAAGATAACGTGGACAATTTTTAAAGCATTTCCAGACAGTGGTCAGACTTGGGGTTGGCACTGCAGTGTTCATTTCATAACTGTTGTATACTGCTGAAACCTTGATTCTCACGATGGCCATCGGGCACCAATAAATGTTGCTGCATAAGGCATCTACTGTCTCAAGCGGCTGGCATATCAACTTGGTGAGATGTGAACTGCTACGTGTGCGTTGTGTTGTATAATTGGAGTGACATTCTTGTGTTCCCCCCGTGTTTGCAGGAATCAGTTGTGTTGGGGAGGACGGTGAGTCGGCTAATATGACAGAGTGCCTGCGATGGGCTGGCCCCTTGCCCTCTCAGATCAGAGAGTGCCGGGTAACTTGCAAGGATGACTGCACCCTAACTGCTTGGTCCAAGTTCTCTGAATGTGCTGGATGTGGCAGCTCCAGCAGTCGCAAGCGCTCACTCACAGGTAAAGACTCATCACAGGTTGTGAGACTTAAATGTCACACAAGGCAACTGTTTCATTTTCACCAGTGGAAGTGTGGCGGTACTAAAAAGTGATGCACACAGTTGGGACACGCTTTTGGCTTTTGAAGTTATTGAAGTCATTGTTGTCAGATATAATAATGCCACAGATGGGTGATAAGTTTATATTCCATAAACAACAAATTGCTTGTCCCAGCCATGTGCAACACTTAGTGTCCCCTAGAAAGAGTTTCCATTGTGTCGTGAGCTTTTTGCTCTTTTTAAATGCTGCGTATGTTGCGTCAACTTCCTTTTCATGGGTTGTCAAGTAGGTGAAGATGTTTTCCAAATGCTGCGAACAATCTCAATGTAGGTGTCTTAACACTGCACATTGGTTCCTGTTTATCTTGCTCTACATCTCCATCAGCCAGCTAGAACAATACATTCTCCACTCAAACAAATCCTAGTATGAACCGGAACAAACACCTTGTACGCTCATTCCAAGAGTAACGTGTCTTTCCGGGATCTTCAGGGTTGTTGTCATGGCAGCATATTCTTTGTCTGCTGAGAAGTCCCTGTGCTTTGACATATCACAAACCAGTCCGATCCCTTTTCTCTTTCTGGTTGATCCGTAACTTTCTATTGTCCCTGCAGTGCTATGTCAGGTCTAAATTAGATCTCTCACAGCTTGTAATCCTTTATTTCAATACAGATGGCAAAAATCGGAATTACATGCTGTGGTTGGAGACCATGCTGGATACTATTTGTCTTCATGAATATTTGATCCGATGCCGGAGGGGTTGTAGTAAACACATCCTGTCTCCTTCTATAATGCTCGAAGAATCCAACACGTGAAATCAGCCTGAGCTCTGTGGTGGGTTTTATTGGGAAGACTGTTTGTTCATGTTCGGTCTTAACAGTCATTCTAGCTCAGTAATTCGACTCCATTGTGTGAACCTTAACACGTTCTCCATCAGAGAGAATCAGGTCAATTGCTATAAGTGACTTCACTGTGGATTCTAAGCTAAGTATGTGGTGAAGGCAGCTTGACAAAATGTCTGTTTAGATTAAATAGCTATGTTCAAATGCCTATTTGAACCATATTGTAGAACATTTTTTGTGACTGAACCAAAAGTAATTTTGATGGTCTAAAAGGCTGTTTAACACAATGCTGTTCAGCTCTAATGCATCATGTCTCCTGGATTTCTGATGCAACAACTACATTCATACAAATAACATGAGCAAATACTGTGAACACTATAAACACAACAGCCCGCTTACTAATACATGAAAGTACGGTGGGAAATTGGCAAGACGTTTCTGCTTGACAAAGCACACAAGGGATATGATTATTAAGTTTGCATAAGGAACATTATGTCAGACGTTCCCCAGTTTTATATGTATACTTTTTGTATTGTCATAATTCAAGACCCCCCAACAGTCCTGACCCACTCCTGGGACCGGACAACAGACTTACCTTGCAATTGGACATTTGTATAAAAAGGCCCTCAAATTAAGACTTTTACAGTCTGATCATGTATAGCTTACAATTAAACTCAAGAAAGAAACACATCACTTCAACAAACAGTGCATCTTTATTTTTAAGATTTGTATTCATTTCTTTAAGTGTCTCAGAGTTTTAAACCGATAACTCTGAGCAGCCCTTCCACTTCCAGTAGTCGGCATCTCTCTTCTGTGTATACCAATTTCTTTTTTTAATTTGACGTCAAGCTATTTTCTCTTTTATGCCAACGATTGTGCATACTTACTTACTACGGATACAGCATTCATTGAATGAGTAATATCATCCCATGCTTCTTGATTTAGTGTTATTTTATAATTGACACTACAAAAATATAACAGCTTGTTTGCTGTTCACAGTTCGCTTCCTCCCCTTGTTGTCCACCGTCTTTGGATTTACGTTTCAGCATTCTTTACTTCCTTCTCAACTTTTCATCTCAAGTTCTGTTCGAGTTCTGGGTGTGCACACGACTCTGCAGTCTCATGGCGGGGCGTTAATTAGAAAGAACTGGCACGTGCTTCAAAAACGAGGACATGGGATTCATCATAAGAACACAGATGCGAACATTTCGGCAGTTTAAGAAAACGTCATGAATCCGACGTAGCCTTTTCTCGGAAACTTTCTTGAGAACAACTTTAAGAAAAAACGTAGGAAGATATTGGTGAATGAGGCCCATTAAACGTCTCTTGCTACCATATACAGTATCTGCAAAACAAAAAATCTAGATAATGTGTTGGCTCCTGTTGCAATTATGATGTCACCCCTGTTGAGGGCTTTGAAGGCTCTGTTTACTCTGAAAAAACAGCAAAGATCTACCAGTCTTCTAATTTGTTTAGATTCATCCATCCATCCATCCATTTTCTTCCGCTTATCCGGGACCGGGTCGCGGGGGCAGCTGCCTGAGCAGGGACGCCCAGACTTCCCTCTCCCCGGACACTTCCCCCAGCTCCTCCGGGAGGACCCCAAGGCGTTCACAGGCCAGCCGGGTGATATAGTCACTCCAGCGTGTCCTGGGTCTTCCTCGGGGTCTCCTCCCGTTGGGGCATGCCTGGAACACCTCCCGAGGGAGGCGTCCAGGGGGCATCCGATTGTCCGCAAAAAGCAGGGATGAAATCCAGTGGCTCCCGAACCAGATCCCCTCCGGCCCACGGCTGCGCCTAGAAATCCTGTCCATAAAAATAATGAACAGAACCGGTGACAAAGGGCAGCCCTGCCGGAGTCCAACATGCACCTGGAACAGGTCTGACTTACTGCCGGCAATGTGAACCAAGCTCCTGCTCCGGTCATACAGGGACCGAACAGCCCTTAGCAGAGGGCCCCCGACCCCGTACTCCCGAAGTACCTCCCACAGAATGCCACGAGGGACACGGTCGAATGCCTTCTCCAAGTCCACAAAACACATGTGGACTGGTTGGGCAAACTCCCATGAACCCTCGAGCACCCTGCAGAGGGTATAGAGCTGGTCCAGTGTTCCACGGCCAGGACGAAAACCACATTGTTCCTCCTGAAGGTCCGAGGTTCGACTATCGGCCGAATTCTCCTCTCCAGTACCCTGGAATAGAATTTCCCGGGGAGGCTGAGAAGTGTGATCCCCCGATAGTTGGAACACACCCTCCGGTCCCCCTTTTTGAATAGAGGGACCACCACCCCGGTCTTCCAGTCCAGAGCCATAGTCCCCGACTGCCACGCGATGTTGCAGAGACGTGTCAACCAAGCCAGCCCCACAACATCCAGAGACTTGAGGTACTCAGGGCAGATCTCATCCACCCCCGGTGCCTTGCCACCGGGGAGCTTCTTAACTACCTCGGTGACTTCAGCCCGGATAATGGGTGGATGAACCTCCGAGTCTCCAGCCTCTGCTTCCTCAATGGAAGACGTGTCAGTGGGATTGAGGAGATCCTCGAAGTATTCCTTCCACCGCCCGACGATATCCCCAGTCGAAGTCAGCAGCTCCCCACCTCCACCGTAAACAGTGTTGGTGGAGGGCTGCTTCCCCTTCCTAAGGCGCCGGATGGTTTGCCAGAATTTCCACGAGGCCGACCGATAGTCCCCGAACTCTTCCCAGACCCGAACCTTTGCTTCAGCGACCGCCCGCCCTGCAGCACGCTTGGCCTGTCAGCTGCCTCGGGAGTCCCCCGAGCCAACCAGGTTCGGTAGGACTCCTTCTTCAGCTTGACAGCATCCCTTACTTCCGGTGTCCACCACCGGGTTCGGGGATTGCCACCACGACAGGCACCGGAGACATTACGGCCACAGCTTCGAACAGCCGCGTCCACAATGGAAGCAGAGAACAAGGTCCATTCAGACTCAACGTCCCCAGCTTCCCTCGGGATCTGGTCAAAGCTCTCCCGGAAGTGGGAGTTGAAGACCTCCCTGACAGAGGGTTCCACCAGACATTCCCAGCAGACCCTCACAACACGTTTAGGTCTGCCAAGTCTGTCCAGCTTCCTCCCCTGCCAGCGGATCCAACTCACCACCAGGTGGTGATCAGTTGACAGCTCAGCCCCTCTCTTCACCCGAGTGTCCAAGACATACGGCCGGAGGTCAGATGACACAACCACGAAGTCGATCATTGACCTCCGGCCTAGGGTGTCCTGGTGCCACGTGCCCTGATGGACACCCTTATGCTTGAACATGGTGTTCGTTATGGACAAACCGTGACTAGCACAGAAGTCCAATAACAGGGTTCTGATCGGGGAGGCCGTTCCTCCCAATCAAGCCCCTCCAGGTAACACTGTCTTGTTTAGATTCATTATAACATTAATAGGGTAATGATTTATTTATGTTTAAATGATACACAATTATGCAGATGCTGCTGTAATGAGAACCTTTCAACTGTCAGAATAAAGGATGACTTGATTTGGGTAGAAAATGTTCAGAAAATGATACACACACACATTGTTTTTTTTTCTTTAATTGCTTTATTGTTAAAGTATTGAGTTGTAGCCAATATATTCTTCTCAATCAGCATGTTGATTGCTGTGTGGGCATTCAAACGCAGAAGTCTAAAAAGAATTATTTCTGCAGTTTGTGTGTGTATACGAGCTTAACTGCAGATAAATGGTTTAGCTACACTACCCAGCTTTGTTACTGAACCATTAAAAATTGCTCTGACTCTCTCCTTTGTCAGAATTAGCTTTTAAGAACATCATGTGTATCATTTAGCCTGGCCTTTTATTGAAAAATTGTAGTTCTAATGGTCAATTTGCCATAAGGAACTGAATTAATTTTATTATTATGGCTCAGTTTCCTCTTGTGTATTTTCTACTTTTTGTGCTTGGGTCTATCTGTTCTGGGACTGTTGAATTGTGAGCCATAGATATTGCAATTTGTTGAATTAGAAAATAGCAATTTAAAGTTGTATAATATCAGTTATGTTAGTAATATTAACACTTTGTCTTTGAAGACTGTTTCACGTCCGATTGTCACACCTCATCAAAGTTCCCTTTATATTTCACAAAAAATCCCTTGGCCCTGTTTATTAGAAAAACTCACACAGTCATACAAATTAATATGTGCTAAATATTTCTGTGAGATTTAAAGGTTGAATAGGTCATTCTATTCCAAAACACTTTGTTATATTCCTTGAAATCCTCATAACATACCGATAGTAATGAATAAAAAATGCTTTGACAAAAAAAATAAATAAATAACTGTAAAAGGACTGTAAAAACCCCGTCCAATGAAAAAGATCGGACCAGAGAAAATAATTGGACAGCCTGCCTGTCTGTCAATGCTTACTTTCCGATTGCTTGGCCAATCTCCAGCACTCATTGCAGCGTTCTGGGGGCGCAGCTTTGAACAACGTACTGAGCGAAGGGGTGGGATTTTATGGTTCAGCGATGCGTTCAAAGTCAAAATCTGTGCGTTTTTTTCCAAATGACCAACTCAACCTTTAAGTGAGTAAACAAACAATCATTAATACGTTTCACCAACTATTAAAACTAAGAATTGTATTTTAAAAAAAAGCAACATGACAGTTTTGAAGGTTCATGTCAATCATCTATCGTCTATCTCATGACATCACTGTCAAGCTAATTCACCCATAGCCTTGCCAAGCTCCTTCACTCAATCCACATTTGTAGATGTTTTTCAGCACACTTCTGGCAGTGTTTCAGGGACAAATATAGACTGAGAGTTTTGAGAGAATTATGCAATTAAACTGCATAATGTTAAAAGAAGTTGGATTTTGCAGACTTAAATGCAGATTGCTCGTGGTGCCTGTTGGATGTGGTGCTGTCGCCAGTAATGTAGTTGTCAAAGTAAAGTGATGTTGCACTGGCGCTCTACAATCAACCACCAGCAGTGGTGTAGATTGAACATATTGTTGGTGAATTGCCATGCGAAGGCAGTGAGTTCACACTGTGAGGAATGTTTGCAATCAGACCCACTACAGAAGCAGATGGGCTGCTCACTGGGCACACAGGAGGCCGAGGACACCCAGGATTTGTGAAACAAATAGGGATGCACAAATATAGCGGGATTAGCAAACTGCAGTGCAAGTCTTTCACCAGGCTTTAAGTTTATTTATGTGTGTGTGTGTGTGTGTGTGTGTGTGTGTGTGTGTGTGTGTGTGTGTGTGTGTGTGTGTGTGTGTGTGTGTGTGTGTGTAGGTTTAATAAATGTGAGAGTTTCTCTCTCTCCATCTGGCTCATGTCAATGAATTCTGGAGGACTTTTATTTTACAGGACAGAAACCAGGTGCTTCCTCTAATAATGACAATAACAGTCATTGTCTTATTATATGGAGACTGTGATTTATCAAGCCACTCCAGACGCAACACAGTATAAACATTAAGACAATATAATTCATCAGTTTATTTTTTTTTAAGGCTAGACAATGTCAGTTCTGGCGCCCCCTCTTCTGAATAAACAATATGAATGTGATTCCTCAATCCATTAAACTGAGGGGTTTTGCCATTTCAGTCTTCCTCGGCTTGATCTGACCAGTGGCTTATGGTGACTAATGTTAGCAAATTTAGATAGGCAATACTGGGTCAGTGTCCTGAATATGTGCTTGTATTACACCCGTAATCATTATATCATTAAAGCAACTGACTCAAGAGCATCTTGGGAAATTAAAGAAAATAGGCCACAGCGGTCACTTTCCAGCAAAAGTAACAAAGTCTCACTTTATGGAGAGAAGAAGTCTAGAAATGTAGCGTTGTTAAATGGTGTGTTGATTATTATCTGACTGATGGTAGTATTTTATACACTTAAATTCAATATTAGTTTGTGGGCCCACTATTTATAGATTTAAAGGTCCCATATTATGAAAAACAGGTACACCTATAAACTGGTCCTCCCAGAGACTGCCAACTCCCAGAATCAGAAAAACAAGCGACTCCTGCATAGTCTCTGCAGCCCACCCACTGGTAAAACGGCGCTCCTACGGGCTGATCAGATTCAGCTCCATTCGTTACATAACGAAGGGAGTCATTTGCATAGGCTGAACTCCTCTGATGATAGGAGATATCTGAGAGGGGGCGTTCATCACCGAGGTGAAGTTCGGTGTGTCCTGCGGTGAGATAGCAGTGAGATAGCAGTGTTTTACAATGTCGTCCTCAGAGCTAGATACGCAGATTGCTCTGTTGTTGGATGTACAAATCAACATAAGTGCTTCTATTCTGTCCCAGCTACAGAAGAACAGAAGAGACTGTGGTTGTGTTTCATCTTTAATGACAGTGTGCCGGCTACGGTTCGTGTTAGCTTGTATGTGTGTGCTAACCCTCTGACCTCTGACAGCTGTGTGAAATTGATGAAAATCAGTATAATATGGGACCTTTAACATATTAACAATACCAAATATGCATGAAACCTCAATGAAACGGCACAAAAAAAGGCTGTTACCTCCCCAGATTAGGGAGACCCAGCCCCGGCGAGCGTCTGGTGGTTGGGCCTTGGTTCATGGGGTCCAGCTGTGCACAGCCTGTAAAAGAGGAGTTGCCCTGGTTGAGAGACCATGGGTGGGTTTGGGGATACTCATGAGTCCCCGGCTGAGCACCAAGAATGTTCCTTTTCTGAGAAAGAGAGGATTGCTGAATCTTTAACTGTTGTTTGAGCATCTGCACCAAACAGCAGCTCAGTCTTGGCCTTCTTGAAGTCTCTGGAAAAGGAGCCGTCTGGGGACTCCCTAGTTCTGCTGGGGGGCTTCAACACTCACATTGGCAACAATGGAGCGACCTGGAGGGGGGTGATTGGACACATCCATCTCATTAGAGCAGTTCCAGGCACATCCAACTGAGAAGTGGCACCAGGGTAGACCCAGAAAATGCTGGAGGGATGGTCTCTCCCATCTCACCTGTATGAAAGTATGAAAGTACTGGATTAAATAAAATGATATGATGATGATGATGATGATGATGATGATGATGATGATGATGATGATGATGATATTACTACATGAAAAGTAAAATGATTAAGTCATCTTATTAGGTTTAGTTCTTTAATTAGACATCTATCCTTAATCCTCAAATAAGGCTACAATAATTTAATCAAATAGGGCTTTGGACATTGCATCCAGTCAACAAAAGAATTGAGGGAGAAACACATAATTCAAACATGTCTAAAGCCAGATGCATTCACGTTTTGATTGACATTGATTGTGTCTTTTCTACAATGAACTGAATGAAAATCCTGTATGGAGTCAGTGCTCTTATGAAATGCATAATCATTAGTTTTGACATGTACATCAACAGTTAATGACAGTGATGTCTCTTTCATTTTTTTAAAAAACAATGTACTATAGTAACACTTTTGCCAATGACAGCTGCATATTGATAGCTGCTGAGAACAGAACAAGACCCATAGCTCTTTTATATAATGCTATTCAATGACGCGAAGCAAACAATCAATCATGAGAATGATTTTTCAGCAGTTGGACAGCTTGACAGTTTGTATCTGTTACTTGTCCAGATATTAAAAGTGACAGTGTGTGGGAAGGGCACATGCCTTTCAGCTGCTATGTTGCTTTCCTACTGATGCTCATCCATACTTATCAGATATAATGGACATAACTAATTATTTGAAGCCAGAAGCAAACGGCATTGAGTGATTAACTCTAATAGTCATAATGGAGGTTTTAATACCAGGTCTTTTAAATTATGAAAAAAATAAAACATTTTCACCCTCATTATACAAAAGACTTTTATTATATTTTAAAGCAAGACATCACTGCTGAAACAGTTGCTGTCTGCCCATAGACCATCTCTCCATCCATTGAATAATGTTGATGTCATGTCATCAACATTTTGCTTTAACAGAAACCAAATTCTCCATCCGAGGAAGCTTCAGCAGATCAAATTGCCAAAAAAAGTGTTGATAAGAATGTCTAGGGGGCTGCCAAAAGCATCCATCGTCTACCACTTATCCTGTATTCAGGGTTGTGGGGGGACTGGAGCCGATCCTTCGGTCATTGGGCGAAGGCAGGGTACACCCTGGACAGGATGTCAGTCTATCACAGGGCCGACATGTAGAGACAGACAACCATTCATGCTAACATTTCAAACCTACGGGCAATTTAGAGTCATCAATGAACCTATCCCCATCCTGCATGTCTTTGGACTGTGGGAGGAAGCCGGAGAACCCGGAGAGCACCCACGCTCACACGGGGAGAGACACTGCTACCCACTACACCAGCGTGCAGCCGCGGCCAAAAGCATAATATATTCAATTATTAAGTGATATAAAAAAAAGAGGCAGACTGAGGGAAAGTGAGTACACCAAAAAGAGAATTACAGCACATCACAAAATAACTCCTGAACTTAACATCACTGACATGATATTTTAATCTGGAGATAATTAATTTTGAGTGAAGGCATATTTGAATTGATGTACACAACTGGATGAGAAATGTGAATAGTCTTTGGCGATTAGCCAAGCCCCTTCGCAACATCATCTATTTTAAGGGGGTGACCGTAAAACCTCTCTATGGAGACTAGACACTTGTGGTTGGAGCTGAAGAGAATGCTGATCTGGATGTGGAGTCCCTCCAGGAGTGGAGCTCGACCTGGGGTTTGAATATGATAACTGGAAGTGACTGGAGTGCCTAAAATGGCAGCTGACAGCAACAGAGAGAAGAACAGATTTAAAGTTTGACAGCAGTGACAGGATTGACTGATGAAGATTCTTTCAAGATCTGGACAGACCTAATCAGCTGGTTAAGAAAAAACAGGAGGAGCGAGACAGAAAGAGAGAGAGAGAGAGGATGTGAATGAATGGAGCATAAAGAATGTCATCCTGAACTTACAGTGTGTGGATAGCCATGCAGCTCTGCATTGTCTTATATTACTCCACTATTGTCAACCCCTTGAAAATAAAGTAATCTGAGCACAGTTAATCATGACTATTAACAGCAACCACTGTGTACTGGTGAGAAGTCATGGATAAACAAAAAGAGTGAATCAGAGTGTATATAACACTCAGCCACAGCAGTTTTTACTCTTTTGGGTCTTCACAGTGCACACAATGGGTCTCATTCATGAAACCTGAGCAGAACGAATGTGTGTAAACGTGTGTTTTGGCATTCATCGAAATGTTAGTCGCTTCAAATGTTTCATACATTAAATCTACTCCTGCCTCTGACTGCATGTAGAGCTTGTGTAAATAAGGAATGCACAAACATATTGCTTTGCATTATCAGAAATTACCACTTTAATGTGTTCTGTGCTCTGTTATGTTCACAAATTGTAGATGCAATTAAAAATCTTAAAAATGTGAATGGGTGTATTAAATCGACTAAATATCCATGTGTTGTCTAGGCTACATGTTGAAAAAAAAAATAGCCTAATAATCAAAACAATAAATTAACAATAAATTCTTTTGACTTCTTGGATGGGGTCTTTGGACAGAGGACGCAATGTTGACACCATCACTCACCCTTCCAGGCCTTTGATTTACCCGTCTCTTTCACACCACTATAACAGTCAGAGTAAAGTATTTCTTTCTCTCCTTCTCTTTCTTTGCTTGGTCCATGTCCTAAAGGTTGACAGGTGCAACTCTCCATAGTAATCATCACGTCTTTATTTGGTGCTTCATGGGCTGGGATTTATGCTAATTGCTAGCCAGAGGAAGGCTCACTTTAGAGTTGATTGGCATTCATGAACATACACATGCCTGCGATCAAATCAGCGTTTTACACGGCGTTCATGAATCTGGAGTTGATATTTAGTACCAAGGTCATTTATATGCAAATCTACTCACAGATTTACTAATATTTCATGTATGCGCTGTATCCAAAGCCTAAATATGGTGCTATTGCACACAGATTTCATAATAAAGGTTAGAAATATAGAAATTGTTTTCTAGTTGAATAACACAATAATCGTGTCTGTATTTTGCATTCTACGTGCACAGAATGTGTTGTTTTATGGAGAAAAACAATTACCCAAGTCTAACCTTTAAAGAGTTTAGCTGTGGTGACGTAATACACACATTAAGTGTGGACCGTTCCCTTAAGGGGCTTCAAAATAAAGAGAAAAATTTAAGTTGAATATGCTTTCAAATAGCACTATTCATCCCCTGGTACTTACTGAATATGCATTACAGAGACAAGGGCTTTCTTGCAACTGGTCACAGAGCACTTTTTTACACAGGATATTTATTTATTACAATAATTTCCTCTCAATTAAATTAAGTCAAATAATTGGGAAATAAATTAATCCAACCCACCATACAGTAACATGACAACAATTTGTGTTATACGACCAGAAACGAGTTGGGGGAAGTTAAAAGGGAAGCGTGGCAAACACATGTTTAACTGTGTTGCTGTTGTTACTAAAAGTGTCACATTTGCCATTTGTTAGATTTGCTTTTTTGAAAAACACACAATACCTTTTTGTAACAGTTCTGTTTCACCACCTGCACTTTTTTGAAAGAGACTGATTTGATAAACGAACAAAAGTTAGAATACAATTTATTCTTTGCCATTACGCTTTGCTGAGCTGTTTTTTTTTTTTAACTCTATGAACTGATGTTTAAATTAAAACAATAATCTATTTATGCATTCGTAGCCCATACTCTATGCCAACATAGGAACAAGTGAGTTTGAAGCCCTATTCATACGGCGTTCATCATCCACCCAGGGCACAGTAACTCTCCATTGTTGTGTCCATCTTCTTCTCAGGTCGCAGTAAAAAGAAGGAACATTGCCTGAATAAGACTTTGTACCCGCTGGAGGAGACAGAGACTTGTCCCTGTGATGAGTTTTTGTCCCAGCCCTATGGGAACTGGTCTGCGTGCATCCTCCTTGATGCTTCAGCTCCGGGGTCCCTGCAGGGCTGGATGAGCCACCGGGAAGTGAAGGAGTGTGGCCAAGGTCTGCGCTACAGAGCTGTGGCCTGCATTGACCAGCAGGGACACCCGGTCCACCCAACAAGCTGTACAGACTCTGGTAGGACTCACAGAAATATACACGGCACTGGTTTTGACTTTACAAACCTGATAACTAGACTTGCATGTTGTTCCACCTCATTCAGCCTGACATTGTGTTCATGTTAGCCAAGTCTTGTTGAGAGTCTGGCGTTATTTTTATTTTGTTTAAAAAAAAAAAAAAACGTCTTCTGTACTTGCCAGTAGGCTTGACATTAGAATAATGTCAGAATAATCAGAAATTGTAACACTGGTGAAATGATGTAATGTAAAGCCGTCTTGTAGATGTTTTTTGCGTCTTTGTCCCATGTATCTGCATATTGCAGTGTAGAAGATAGTTGGGTGAATAATGGTAGGAGACAGCGAACAAAGAAAAAAGCATTATACAGTGTGAAGACCAGTTAAGCAGTTTTACTGTGCCACATTGGCACAGAATGAGACACTCATTAGTCAGATAATTAGCTCTTGGTGTCACAGTGAGCAAGTCCAAGGTCTGGCGGAGCGCAAGCCACTGGCATCCCTGTCTGACATTATTAATGTGATCCTCACTGCAGCCGCTGAGCAAGTCTGAATTAGGCCTCCCCCTCCTGTCTGCCAATGTTCAATTTCAGGCTACATGGTGGAAGTTTGCCACATCCCTTGCCCCCTAGACTGTAAGCTGAGTGACTGGTCAGCCTGGGCAGCCTGCAGTGCCTCCTGTGGCAGCGGGTTGAAGATCAGGTCCAAGTGGCTCCGGGAGAAAGCTTTCAACGGCGGGCGCCCATGCCCGAAGCTGGACTTGAAAAATCAGGTAAGGTGTGCGCCAGTGCTTGTGTATCCTTCCTGCATCTTGCAGCGTACAAGCAGGAGACAAATTGGGGAAGGTAACTGTTATTGTGACAGCATGCTGATGTCTCTGTTTCAGTGGAAATGATCGAGAGGCATTTTCAGCGATTGTTTGAATGAATTTATGTCCACTCTCTGCAGTTTATGGACATTAGAATAATGTATTTTAGATTTCATATGGAGACACAGCAAAACTGACGTCGAGTTTGACCTCATCATTTGTCGACATTGTACACAAGTCACTTCTTCCCAGACTTGATTGTTTCCAGGGATTTGTATTATAGAACGCAGATGAGGTCAATCCACTCACGTTGACCACCATAGTACATGTAATAGGGAGGCCAATAAATGTAGACAAGTGAGTTTGCATAATTTGATAGTGTTCACACCGCTCCATGTTTTACACAGACGTACAGCATTCTCTTACTGAGACCATTAGAATGGCGCATGCTGTAGTTTGCATCTTGATTCTTTACACATCCCCAGTGTGGTTTTGGAAAAGATTGTCCTCCTGTCTTGGTTGCGTTGCAGCCCAATGCTGTCACAGAAATACACGGCGGAGTTGTTACATTCTCCTCACATTTCAATGATACGTTTTATTTCATCCATCTGCCACTGGGACTCCTGGGTGAGGCGTTCATTTTCTGGTGTCTTCAGTTCGACCAAATCATTTGCCCTTTCCTTGACGAAAAAAAAAAAATAGTCGGTGTCAAGTAACAAAAAGAAAGGGGGCAGAGAGGAAGGAGTGGACAGATGGGAGCTTTTCATATTCACATTTTATCCGTACGTAGCACTGGAATATTTTGCGACAGTGCACCTCTCGTGGGGTCATGGTTTAAAGAGGGGAAGTGTTTTATGAATGCTGCCGGTACGCTTGAACGGGCTTGAAAGGACACTTTAGTGTTAGAGGTCAGTATTGAGATGAGGCACAGCTGTGCGAAAAACATTTCACTGGGTTGTAGTGGAGAGTTGTGTACAGATGGTTAAGTGCCCACTAACAAGGTCTCTCTGGCCCCTGTAGTAATGCCCTGTAATAATCCTCGCCACTGAAATTGAAGCTCACTGTTGTCAATGCCCTCGCGATTTATTCGGAGGGCGGACTAGACCTCATTGTTAACATTATTAAATTGGCTATTTAAAGTGAAGTACATCTGTCCAAGGTGTGGGTGGAACAATACTGTAACCTCCACTCTAGACTTCGGCGGTGTCATCTCCAGGAAACTTCTGGAGGGTCACGAGTGACTTCTCCACTGGGTCTTGTGGCTACGAATATCCACATTACTAATGGCTCGCATCCTCTTCTACCAACTTTTGCTCTCTTAGCGCCCGCTGTGAACTACACTCTCTTGCCAAAGTGTGGTCACGCTCCCACCAGCAGATGTTTCCCCTCGAGCCACGGGCAGAAGTGTCTGGCTTGACAGAGATGAAATTTACAGTGCACCACAACTCATCCTCTCATCACATGGTTGAGTGAGCAAGGGAGATAGGGAGAGAGACAGAGAGGGACACAGAAAAAAAGAAAGTGCCACCATAAAAATAACGAGCAAAACTGGCAACAATGTCGGACAGACTGTGTAGAAATCGGGCTGGAAAGTAACCTGCTGTTAATGAGGTAGAATTTTCTGCATTGATAAAAGACGATTAAGTGTAATCAAGATGAATCATTCATCTATCATCTCACCGAGAACCTGTCATCGCAGACCTCCTGGGCCCCCCGCATTATTCAAAAGAATAATCCAAGGGCTAGCGTTCAATTGAATGTTGCTAATTTTAATGTAGGCGTGTTTTCTACAAATCCTAAATCCGTCCCCAGTGCAGCAATTGTGTAATCATGTCTTGGCGACCATAATCGGCACAGCAGGCCTGTCACGTTTGATTTCTCCACATGTTGAGGTGTGCGGCTGTAATATGGCTTGGTGAACTCCACAAGCATTTACAAGACTTTTCTCTAATAACATTAAAAGGGAAATCTACTGAAAATGTATAACAAATAAAAAACGTATCACAAACTGTCTTTCTTGGACAATTGTGTAAGCTAAGCAGGCCCACAGAAACAATAAGAATATTGAGAGGTGAATCTGTCTGTTTATCACTGGGCATTGCAAACAAGAAGGGAGAGGTGTAGGTGCAGCAATGACAACTTACAAAGTCATTGTGTATATGATCTGTTATGTTAAACACACTACAGTTGTAAGTAACACACATTTGTATTTTTCATTCCAAACAGCTGCATATTCTGAAAGAAGTGAAGCAGAAGTATCTTATTTAAGGAGTCATGTCAGTAACGCCTGTTGTAAAATACTAGCCTTGTTATATCTCTATTTTAATATAGTCACATCACATAAGGCCTCATGCAACTTATTTATTGCCTCTATTGTCTATTCCCTTGCAAGAATACATTTAGAATTTTCTTTTTGACAATATTCAGAATATTTGTCTTTGTTTCACTTGCTCTAGGTGAGTATAAGTGAGCGAGGGTGAGTAGGATTCTCTCCATATTTGCCTGTCATGGATTTTTACTGTACAAATATTTGTAGCCCATATTTGCATATGAGATTCCATGTGAGACTGCTACAGAGAGATGATACAGGAACAGTTGTCAAGGCATAGCAACGCAAAGTGAATCTATAACAACAGGAGGCATTTCAATTGAATTAAACACTCCCACAACCATTTTCCACCAAATGCTGGGATATCAATAAATGCATGCATTATTTCCATATAGTGTAAGATGACTGTATTGACTATTTGCCAGCCACTGTGCCAGATTATTTTTATTCATTTATTATTTTTCATTTTCTAAACGCCTGGGGCTCCATACACACTTGCCCTTGCCGACAGAGAACCATTCTTCTATTCCACCTCCGAGGCGCCTCTTCCAGCATGTAGTGGGAGGTTTGTGTGTGAGAGCGATCTATAAGGTTACAAGACAGGTTCCAGTGTTTGTGTGTGCGGGTGATGAGCTGGCATTGGTCAGATTAAATGTCTCCCCATTCACTCCTTTTTTTACTCTTGTATTATGTAACAGGAGGGCAAAGGTGTACATACTGTTAAATATGTAACATTACATCAATGGCAGTCATATTGCATTGATTTTTGCTTTCCCTGCTGTGTGATACGGGCATTAGTTGTTTATGCTATTTCTTTCATTTCATCCTTGAAAAATACAAATGCAGTTTTGCAGTTACCAATTACAATATCCATATATGTCTGTTCTAAGAATATCACTGCCCGCTGTCATTATAAGATCCTCATTTATGTAGAAGCACATCCTCCGATTGATCCTTTGATCTGCTCGTTTGCAACTGCAGTTCAGAGGTGCCGATGCTCTGCCTTTTGCATAGTGAACGCAACATATTGCCTAGACAAAGACGTGCTAGTCCAAGTGCTATGATGTGAGCATCATGGCCATTTGTGCATACCCTGTAGCCTCCATGTTGAACACAGGCCCAAGTCATGTGTGAATACTGGTGAAAACACAGTTCTGCATCCTCAATTTAAGTGTCACAGTTTGAACAGGAGTGTTGCGTTTTTTGCCACTCGTGAAGTTGCTGTCAATCATAGGACAGAAAAACACAGCGGCAGCTTCTTGACAACCCTGCAAGCGACAGGCAGACAATTCAAGGAATGCTCGCACCTGACGTGCAGTATGTCGCTATAATGCGATGAATACATCTCTCCTCTTTTTCTCCACGTGGCTGCTGACGCTCTAAACAGCCTGATCAGCAAGCCTGCAGGCCAACAGCCTGACCGCGCCACTTCAGAACAGATTCATGAAGAACGGTTTCATGTGTATGCTCCACATTCGCTCCCGCATACAGCATCCTTCGACTCCCAGCGATGACAAATGAGCAATTATATGTTAGATGTTGCCCACAAGCACACACTCTGAGACGGGAGTAAATGTTTTTGTGCCCATGCCGTTCGAGGCTGCGGATCATTTTAAGTCTCACAGATTGTTTTATTCACCGTATGTATCACTTTTGTCAATGTTGAGTTACAAAGGTTGCTGCTTATCTTAAAGGTCACATATTATACTGTTTTCATCAATTCCACACAGCTGTCAGAGGTCCAACAACACTGTATTCGATATGCATTGCCCCAAACCCATCTATGGTCCTGAATTTCAGCTGTCTAAAGGTTGCTCAGACTGAAGCTCTACTGAGAAATGAAATGGACTTTATTGTCACTATACGTTACATACTGCGAAATTGTTACATGCTGCTTCTGTGCCTGCACCTTTAAATGTTAATGGCTCCGTCTGTCATCGCCTACTCGGGAGAGACAGGACCGCTTGCGTACGCCGCAGCATGCGGCAATGTTTACGTGGATGTATGGCTATGGCTCGCCTATGTGGCTCAGGTGAAGTTGCTGGGGCCCGTATTGTGGGGACAGATCTTTTACGAGGATCAGTGTCTAGGCAAAGCCAGCTTTGTACTGACCCTCGTTACTGAAGCAGCCCGATGTGAAGTGGTTAGCACACACACAGAAACTAACACGGACCGTAGCCGTAAAAATTAAACGCAAGAGACCAGACCCGGACCGCCGTGCACGGTGCTCTGTCGGACACACGCCCCCGGGCACCGTCCGACCGGAGGCAGCAGAAGACGCACCAGAGCGCGTGAGACAGAGGGAGGATTGTCTCCAGCTTCACCTGCACAGGGATTTATTCACGGAGCACCAGCCGGATCACCCGGCGCCATGACCGGTAAGTTGGGCTGCACTCTCCGTGCACGCTGTGGGTCCGTGCGCGCTGTCTGCCCGTGCTCTCCGTGCCGCTCTCCGTGCGTGCTCTCAGTGCACGCTATGGGTCTGTCGGTGCGCTCTCCCTCGCTGTCTGTCCGTGATGTTGGTCCACACTCTCCATGCTTGCTGTGGGTCCGTGCTGCTGTCAGTCCTGGGTCTCTGCTTGGCGCTGTCTGTCCGCTTTCTTTGTCACCGCTGTCGGCTCTCAGCACTGTGTTGCGAAACGCCCCCCTTTCGGATCTCCTATCATCGTGCAGAGGAGTTCGGGCTTATGCAAATGACTCCTTTCGTTACGTAAAGAAAATAGCTGAATCTGAACAGCCTGTAGGAGCACCGTTTTACCAGAGGGGGCGCTGCAGAGACCATGCAGGAGTTGCTTGTTTTCCTCATCCTGGGAGTTGGCAGGCTCAGGGAGGACCAGTTTATAGGTGTAGAGACCACAGAAAACCTGTTTTTCATAATATGGCCCCTTTAAATTAAGCATTGGTGCTTGTGTGGTGGCTCACATATCATCGTTAGACTTCTTTGCTCAGTTCAGCTGGGTATTTGTGTATTTGGCAAATGTCAGTACGGCGTGAGACTGCTGATGCTGTTGTTTTTTCTCCGAATACTTTGAACGTTCCTGTGGTGCCCATTTTGAAGAAAAGGTTAGAAAAAAGGGAAGTTCAGTTTATTATAGGCCTTCATTTATTGAGATTTATTGAGGGAACAGATCTGCTTGTGGCCGATGCAATGGTGCCTGCTGGTTTTGCTGCCAAGCTAAGCTCTTATGGTACTGCTATCTGCCCATGCCCATGTCTTTTGGTTGTTGCAAACAGAAGTATCTTTGACTACTCAAGTGAGCATATGGTTAGTTTCAAGGGACTCATCTTTATTGACGTTGTCTTGGCAAGCTGACTCTTGGTTTGGCTTGATAAAATGAGGTTGATAGTAAGGGTAATATTTGTATGCTGTAAATCCTTTGACTTATTGTTTAATTGGCTTCAAGGGAAACACAACATGGAATCAAATTCAGATTTTCTCCACACACTGCTGTCTGTTGTTCACATATAAATTAGACCTAAACAGCTGAGCTCTTGTTAAACTTGGATTAGCTGCTGGACTCAATGAACAGCCATCTGCTGTTCATCAAGGCTGTTTTTCATAAAGGAGATGTTGTCTGCTCCAAGCAAAGACTCTTGAGCTTGTTTTTAAAGAACCCATTCTTGGCAGTTTACTAAGTTCACACACATTGTTGGAAATGGGCACACAATGGCCCCTTCCCATTCCAAACATTTAAAGAGTCTGAAGTCCTTGGGTGCAGTCGAATAGTCAAAAAATAAGGTTCTAACTCCTATTCCTATCTCCTATTCCTTGACCTCTGGGGAAAACGTCACGGGGTTAAGGGAAGGCGATAGGAGAACTCAAAAGGACTTAGGAATAGTCGACCGCGGTGCTCAGAGAATCCGACCGGACTTTCACTAAGCTACGTCATTATAACGCGGCCGCTGATGATTGACAGCTGATGATCGGCACCAGCGATTGACGTGCCTCTGCGCTGGAGAAACTACAATAATGGACTACAAAAAACGCGTCGTCCACTTCTCCACATGTTGGTTTTATCAACAGCTGGTTCACTGACCGGCTTCAGGTCCAGCAGCTCCTCCTTCCTGTTTGACCGTTTGCTTTATTTACGTTTCATTTGTGGTTTTAGTTTCGTTTTTGTCAAACATTTGTAACATGATTGAAATAAATTTAAAAAAAACATTCGATTATTATTACTGTCCACACATTTATTATCACTATTCCAATTACTATATGTCTGCATGAAAGTTAATGTTAAATATGCAAATACACATATCGTTTGTTTTCATGAACGGCCGAGGTGTGCGGCACTTTAAATGTTGCTCTCGCAAAGAATTGTGGGACGGCGTAATCTCCTTTCCTATCGCATAGGAAGGTCCGTTGCATCCTATGCTAAAGGAGCTCTGAAAAGAAGCATTGGAGCTCCTTTCCTTTGCATTTAGAGAATTCGAACGGCTCTTATCATGGCGGCCACTTGTTTACTTCCGGGTCACTTCTTCAGTTAGGAACCTTCCTAAGCAAAAAAGACTATTCGACTGCACCCCTTGTCCACCTTCAACCCCCTGCATGATGAGCTCAGCTCTCTCTGTGCTGCTGTTTACATACCAGCTATATATCAGGGTGAATGTCCTGCTTCCATCCTTTGGAACGGTACATCTTTTGCAGCTTACAAACATAGATGTGTCTGCTGTATGACTGATGCACAAGAATAGGGGAAAACTAATTCAGGATTTTGCGGAGCATTATCTGCTGTGGATTTGCCTCCAGCGCAATGTAAAAAAAAATCCTGTTGGTGGACACATAAAATACAGAGAAGCACTGGTTTAACCACTGATGGAGTGTAGGGTTCTGTGCCACACTCCAGAACATGTTTCATGTGGAGACTAGCCCCATTTTGTGAGACTAACAAACAAATTACTGAGGTCAGTTCTGTCCTGGGTGCATTTTGGTTTCACTTGAGTAGGCAGATATGAAAGAGTCATGACCAATATGTATTATTAACTATATTTACCCACTGTGCAGAACCATGCAGCAGACTCCTTCGGTACTAGGATGCCTCATATACAGTATAAAACAGAGACACCTCCTGCCTGCTGTCAGTGGCCCACTATCACACCTGGATTATCAGACAACCATAACATCCAAGTGTTTTATCCGCATTTAACTTTTTGCTCCCAGTTTGTCTCTAGACATCTGGTATTGGTCTCTGCCTCAACAAGCATTATCATTATCTGCTGTTTCTTTACACAAGGCAGCTGCTTTTCACCATCAGGCTGCTTTGCGAATTACGTTGTCCCTTTAATCTTTGACAAAGCTATATAATGATATATTGTGTTTGACTTTTGTATGTGTAACTACCTGTTACAATACAATCTCTTTTATTGTGTTACTCTATATTACTTTAGCATGCATGGCTTGGTTTTTACTTAGCCTTGGTCGTTTGTTTTCTTCACCATTCTGGACAATTCATCAATTTCAAAGTTCAAATAATTCAAAGTTTTGCAATAAATTTACATTTAATTAATTCTACTTGGCAACTGGTTTGGTAGTAGAGGAAGAAGAAAATTTGAATCACAGGAGCCTGGATGGAATTGAGGTAGTGTAAGCAAGAGGCACAGTGAACATGTGTTTGAAAAGTAGCATTTTAACAAAATTGATTTTTTCTTTATAAAGACTCTGCATAACAAAAGAGAGGTTGGCTGTTCTCACTGAAAATAAATGGGGCTCCAGAGAAATTGGGAGTAATCATCTGGCATTACCATCTATAGAAAATTTCACAATCAAATCTTTCATCCATCTGCATACTGTCCATCTGTCAATTGCCAACAAAAGCCCATAGCAAGTCTCAAGAATGGATGAATCCCAAATATTTGAAAAATTATAAAAGAGAACACATGTTCTTCTTCTTACATGAGTGCACTCATGTGCTGAATTCATCTCTGTAGCCAACTGCTGATGGAACCACCGAAGGCCAATGAGGTGTAATTAACATGGAGTAGTGTTTGGCCATGTGTCATTCTCCCCCGGTAGGCCCAGCACAAAAAAAGAAGGTGTCTCATTGCATTAGAAACCTTGCATATTGTCAAAGCAGCCTGAAGCTCTGCCACCTAGAAAGGCAACATTTTGGAGTCTCTCTATCACCCAGATGGTCTACTGCATTTACTTCAGATACAAAGGTTAATCAAAGCTTCTATCTTCTAATTAGAAACACAAAATGTGTTTAGTGGCCGGGCGAATATTAAATACATGCTCATTATTTGATAACTGCAATGAATTTTCTAAAGACACGATTGCTGTGAACTTTGTAATCTAATAAAACATAACTACAACCACTGAGCTCTAATTTTTATTCCACTGCTAATAGACATTTGAACAGTCTAATAATGCAATGCTATAAGATACCAATCATGGCCAGGTTATGTGGCCTATGGTTAGGTGCACCAGAAACAAACTTTAAACAAGCCTGCTGCTATATTTCAAACACAGTAAAAAGGCAAGCTCCGTTCATCAAGTTCCGCAGAATCACATCTTTTGACATCTCAAGTTGCAGGAATACCAGGAGGGCTTTGATCCCATTTTTTTTTTCTCATGGCAAAGTCGGGCTCCCCTCAAGAGATCATCTATGTTATCCCCCTGCCTTAAATCATCAGGAAGTGTGAAGGGATCAGTGTCGGCAGAGCTTAAGAGCAGATGACAAACTCAGAATTTTGTTGCTTTGGTACAGAGTCTCCTGTTGCTGTTTGGATATTTTGTTGTTGCGATTTAGGCTTTTCAAATGAATTAGTGGTGTACCCTTTGTTGGTACAGTATGTTGTTTATGTGATCGGCATAATTTTTGCAAAATGATTATCTCATATCATCTTAAATGTACAGTAGCTTAGATTAAAACATAGGTGTACAACTCTCACAGGCTGTCATCCTAATGCTGTATTCTATTATAGCGCATTTTCAACTTTTCATTTCTGGAAGCCATCACATGGGAATAGATCTTACTGTGTTCCTCAGTGAAGCAATTCCTTTCTTAGTCATCCACGGGTCTGCTGACAGTAATGGTGCAGCCTCTCTGAAGTTGTGGTCACACTGTGACTGTTAGAGAGATTTATAGTAGATGTCTAGCGGTGCCGCCATTACTGTGGTGGCAAGTCTGTGCGACTCAGTATTTGCGAACCGTGTTAACTGATGAATCTCAGACAAGTCGCAGTGACTTGGCATAAGTACTCACATACCCACGGATAGGTTTGCATTTCAAATGTATTGAATTTAAACGTGAAGGCTTCAACAACTGCATGTTCTGTTCTTGTTTTTCAACAGCTCAACTATGACGCATTTGGCTGAGTCACCAGTTAAACACCAGACACCATTGTAGGCTAAGTGTTGTAAATGGACTGAATTATAATTCATTTGTGGTCACTTGGTTTCCCTAGTTACTCATTTACATTTACATTTAGGTCATTTAGCAGACGCTTTTGTCCAAAGCGACTTACAATAAGTACATTTGTCAAAAGAAAGAAAGAAAGAAACCACAACATATCATTGCCGATAAAGTAAGAGCTAAAAAATAGAAACAAGTGTTAGGTCCTCATCTGAGTAAAGTAGTAGCTGTTCAGCAAACATACCTTCAGAGCAACAGTGCTATGATCAAAGTGCTATAGGTAAGGGGTTTTTTTTGGGGGGAAGGGGGTGTTAGTGGGTCATGCTATGCAGAGTCGAGGTGAAGTCTGAACAGGTGAGTCTTGAGCCTTTTTCGGAAGATGGCAAGTGACTCTGCTGTCCTATCATTGGTTGGGAGTTTGTTCCACCACTGAAGCGCCAGAACAGAGAAGAGTCTGAACTTTGCTGAGCGACATTTGTTTGATTTCAGCGATGGTGGTACCAGCCGGCCAGCTGAAGTAGATGAATTAGTGCTTGCTTCGGGGCGTGTGGTTTGACCAGTGTTTGAAGGTAGATGGGTGCCGTTCCATTGATGGCCCTGAAGGCCAGTGTCATCGTCTTGAATTGGATGCGTGCTGCAACAGGGAGCCAGTGGAGGTCATGGAGGAGGGGGGTCACATGGGAGGATTTGGGTAGATTGAAGACAAGGCGTGCTGCAGCGTTCTGGATACGCTGCAATGGTTTAGTCGCCGAGGCCGGGAGTCCGGCCAGGAGAGAGTTGCAGTAGTTGTTGTTGTTGTTTGTTTGTTTTATTTCAAGGAAAAAAAGGAATAACATTCACAGTCAATTACACTCATGTCACTTGAAAGGGAGATGGAAGAAGCTTGCGCTTATTCGATTCCAAACCCCCACTCACACCACACTATACAAAACATACAATAAACAGAAACACAAGACAAAGACAGGCCCCAAACACTCTGGTCAAGGAGATGACCAGTGCTTGGACCAAGAGTTGCATTGCATCTTTTGTGAGGAAAGTCCGAATCCTGCGGATGTTGTAGAGGGCAAATCTGCAGGATCGGATACTCACATTATATTTCGCAATAATGCACCAGAGTGAGTTGCAGCCACTAGACGGCACACTCAAGTTGTAAGCTTGCAAGTTGAAGTTATGCACTACTATTGGAGCAAGAACTGGGTTCTTTCTTAACTCCAAAACATTGTTATCAAGACTAACCTTGAAAAGTAAAGCGGAGTGGAATATTTTTCATGCACCTATTGTAGGTACGCCCCCACAGTATAGCAGTGTTGTGTATCACAGAGAGTGTTTCTCTTTAAGGCTTCCTGTCCCATTTCTCTGTGTTTACAGTAATAAGATTCATTCCTGCAGAGGTGCCTGTTGGCGCTATATCTGTCCTTTTGTATGTGTTTATCTGTGCATACACACATGTGTGAGTATGCACACACAGTGTGTACATGTGTGTCTGTGTGCATGGGGTTTTCATCAAGTGTTTGTGTTTTTTGGGATGAAAGCCATAACCATTGTCTCATACAGCAATTGCGAGAGTTTGACAACAATGTCATCCGTACTTCACATGCCATGCACGTAGTCATTTCAATGCACATATTTTTCTATAAACATGGATTTACTGGAAATGGAGACAAGCTTAAGGTGGCACCGGGTTTGTCCTATTTAGAAAAAGTGACTTTTGGCATTTGCAGCATATACATGGATGCATCTTCTTGCTATGACCAAAGTATCACTGCATGAAACATACTATATTTTGCTCAAACAAGCTTCCGGAGTCCAGTTCAAAGGTCTGTGTTTACAGCAAATGTTAGTACTGTCATGGATCAGGGCATTTTATTTAAATGCCCCTTTTACTGTGAAAAAATAAATCAGGGCAGCCAGACCAGTTACCTTTAGTAAACCTTGTTTAAATACAGAGCACACAGCCTCTCTGAGCATATGCTCATCCGTGCCGACTTCCCTCTCGCCATCTCCACACAAATTATCGGAGTTGCCTTCAGCTCCACGTCTAGCCATTGCACAGCTGTTGCAACCAACTGCAGCACTTAAAACTCTCTCAACACTATGAATCACTCCGTTTGGCGAAATATCCCGGACCGCTAGATTCACTGCAGATGATGAAGTATTTAATCATCCTTTACCCTCATTAATGAAACACAGAGCAGAACGCAGTGTTTTCTAAAAATCTAATTTAAGCACAACTATACATTTCTGTCGCCGCAGGCAAAATCTAAACTAATGATCATATCATTGTTCTTCTCTCCCCTGCCCAACTTCTGGCTTGTCATGCACTGCTAATACGGACATCCACGCAGGCTCAGGTCAGTGCCGTTCATTCTGTACACATACTCTGCTATAGCTAATGAAGACGAAATGCATGCCAGATCTGTCCAAGTCACATACACTCCTGTGAGCCTTTTGGTCGTTTGGTTGAGAGAAAGAACAATAGTTTGATTCAAGCGAGTGCTACATGGAAAATGATGGAAATCATTTATGTGAAGTGCATTTGGATGATAGTCCATCTGCTTTTTAACTGGAGGGACTCAGATTGACGTTTTCTATAGAAGGACTTCATTATATGCCGTTATATTATATGAGCAGTCGATAAAGCTTTTGAGAGTGTGCTCAAAGAAATGGAGCCGAGTTATATCATTTTTGTATTGCCCATCCCCCAAAAAATAAATTTGATTTCAGAAGAGAATAAAAGAGCAGAAGCTAGAGATTGATTGAGATTGCCCATATAACATATAACCAATGAATGAATCCGGTCTGTACTCGCTGATTCTTACTGAAAGCCTATTCCGCTTTCCACTGCGATGAAATCTCTTCGTATATGTGTATGACCTATGATGTACTTGAGAGCAAATCCAGTATTTTCCTGCTCCGTCTCTATATCCTAGTGCAACAGCTTCAACCTGCCAACAAATGATTAAATATCTATCTGTCATCTCATGTATTGTGGCACTACAACCCATTTGGTAAGTGCTACGGTCACAGTGCTCAAGACTTAGCGTATATTTTGTGGAAAATGACTAAAAAGTATCTTTTTTTTTCTGGTGATGAAAATGAGCTGTTGAGCTGAAATAGTCTTTCAGCGCCAGCAGTGGAGGAAGTGGGAGCAGAGCAGTTGCCAGTTTACCCAGCAGGGGCATCTGCAGGGACAGATGGGAGATGATGAGGGTGTGTAATAGGCATCTGTGTGGCCCGTAGGGGAGGGAATACTCAACACTCATTCCCTCGCTATAGTCTACACACACACTCACACACACACACACACACACACACACACACACACACACACACACACACACACACACACACACACACACACACACACACACACATCTACTCACATGCCCACACTTACAGACACCCATTACAGCTTGTCATAGCTTTTTCCACAAATTGTTCTCCAGAGTATACCTTTTACTGTGGCAGACTGTTACATAGATTGAGAGTAAACATGTGTTTACAGGAGCACTGCGCTCACTGTTCCCTTGGTTATACAGACATGCCAGAGTCGCTACACTAGTTAGGAAGTGTGAGCAGGTTCCACATCCGGCCAGTTACATCCTCAGCTGGAGGGCCTATTGCCATGGTCATTGTCATTTTACACACCGCATGCCGTTTCTCTCCATATCATGCATAGATTTTTATTTCAGTATGTATTCTGCAGCGCTAACCTTCATCAGTCAGTTCAGAGGGGAAATTCCTTTTCATTTCTGAGCTGCACAGCCTATACTAACACTCTGAATGTAGAAAATATAAGGGGCACTCTCTTGATTTCACACCCCAGCATCTTTGGCAGCTCCTAAATGATTCTTCTCTTAATTGGGAGTAGTGTGGACTTCAAATGCCCCAGGGGAGCGATATGCATATGCATAACTACATAAGTGTTTGATGTTCCCAAAAAAAGAGAATGAAAGAACATGTTGTATTCGTAAAATGTTCGTTAACATTTTTAGCTCCTAGATTAAGGCAAGCAATGTCAGGTATATATTTCTTCTTGTTAGATTTACCAAATTGAAATCCACAAAGAGTACTTGTTTTAACCTACAGATACCTCATTAGTAAAGTGAAAGGGTCCCTACTGCCTTTTACATTCTCTACAAGTGTATGCATCAGGTCTATACGTGTATTTTCATGTGTGTGTGTGTGTGTGTATGTGAGCTGATTTGTATACGTGTCCATTTTCTGCTTTCTTTCTATAAACCCACGTGCCCCTTTCCTTTTGTGTGTGTGTGTGTGTGTGTGTGTGTGTGTGTGTGTGTGTGTGTGTGTGTGTGTGTGTGTGTGCGCGTGTGTGTGTTCATGTGTGTGTTTGCACATGCATGCATGCAGGTGTACGAGGCTGTGCCGTGCCACAGTGAATGCAGCCAATACGAGTGGAGGATCGAACCCTGGTCCATATGTACCATCAACACTGTGGACGACCTGCCAGCCTGCGGAGAGGGAGTCCAAAGCCGAAAGATTAGGTCAGTGAGCAGGTTAGGCTTGGCGGCTGCGAGCCTGGCACTGCAACACACGAAGACTGGCAATGTTCCCGTCGCTGGCACTCACACTGATTCCAACACTTGCAGTGCCAGGGGCAACAGTCAAAACCAACTACTGCTTCCTAATGAGAGTTGTTAGATATTCTTGCAGTAGCTTTTAAGTGGTTCTTAGAATTGCACCATATGAAAGCAGTGAAGTGTTGACCTTTTCTGCAGGCAGTACGTGTAGGTGTTGGTATTGTAACTTTTGAGATGAGACATGCATAACTGGGCAGCAGGGATATTGTCTCAAAAGCCACTTATTTGGTCTTGTTTGATTTGAGAGTTCCTTTAAATGTGAGTCACAGCCACAGGTCTAAAACGGGTCCTAATCAACCACCCAGCTGCTGAAAAGAAGCAAAATTCTGCCTCTACAGTTTCTATAGGATCACTTTTTTAAGGGTATGTTTACACAAAACACGAAGCAAACAATGCAAATGAGGCAAACTCAATTAAATTCTGCTCCTGTCATCACTGAATAAGAAATGGAAACAACAAATATTGTGAACGGATCTATGTGTATAAACCACAGATTGTCTACAGTACAAACATGCCGACGCTGCCGTATTTATGTCTAGACAACGCTATTTTAAGTGTTGATAGAGCAGCTACCTAACAAAACACGACTTCGGATTTGTTACAAGTTTTCTTCATTATGAATTTATTTCGGCATCCTTTTTATCTGTTTGCAATTAATTAATAAAATAGTTGATTTTGGGTTCATTTGCCATTGAATGTAAACATAGTCATTCATATAAGAGGTTGCTCTCCAAATTACATTGGTAATTTAAAGTTGTTTGTGAACCTATGTTCCAGTTGTATACAGCTAAATGTTTAGAGATCCCAGACACATGGGACAACTGAGATCCCGTAAAACTAAATGAGTTGCAAAAATCTCACCTGAGAGTAAAAAGAATTAAAACTATTTGACGTCATGCAAAGAAATGTGTTAGGAAACTCATAAAACGGACCCAGTTAGGAGTGCTCCAGAGACTAGTTATGTAGCTGCATCTGCTGCTGTGCTAGGTGTGTGATGCAGGGAGCAACAAGCGGGGAGAACAGCACGTTGGACGACAGTCTGTGTGATCAGGACGAAATGCCACCCAGAGCCCAGGTCTGCTTCCTGGCATGCCCCAAGGACTGCGTCACGGCCCCCTGGGGACCTTGGAGCAACTGCCCTCGGGTAAGAAGCAATAATCTGGCGACTATTTTTTGGTTGGTTGACAGGCCGTCTGCCAAGCGGGACCATTTGTTGTTACCATTGAAAACATTAGCATATATGGCTATAATTGGGTAAAATGACTGGATAAGCCATTAGCAATGAGAAACATTGATGTCAATATCAAATGTAATGACAATTTGTGACATCTCTATGTAAGACTGTAATTACATACTATTCAAGTGCACATTTAAGACCATTTTCCACATTTCGTCATGTAGTGACATATTGAAGAACACATTTTTGCTGATGATGGACAGACAGGTAACTGATTGTTGTAATGGTTTTAGTAAAAAAAAAAAGCATCTTCTTAGACTTCGATCCCACTTACTGGAATCCATTATTGAGAAATGTGCTAGATTTAAAATTAAAATGATCAACAGCTGCAGCACTATTAAAATGGTATGTTACCCAATATGTGAGATCTGACAGATATGTGTTGTTATGTTGTGTTTGAAAAAAGGTTAACGTTCCATTAGACTCCCTGTAAATATAAAGATTACAAACATCACACTGTAATTACACATCGGAGAAGTGTCTGTAACCATTAAGTGCTCTGTGACATTGAGTGCTTGGAAAATACAATTTGCACTACAATGTCAGATACCACAAATTAAATTTAATCAACTAGCGTGCCTCCTTCTAAAACTAAGTAGCATAGGTTCTCTGTGTTTCCAGCCACAGGCTACTGGTCACACAGCCATGTGTGTTATATGTTTCCTGTCAAACATAACAGCTCAGTGAGCTAAACATTGGAGTCACAGAAAGAACAGGGAGAGGAAAAAAAGAGATGGAGCTACTCATCTGAGTTTTCTCCAAAAACATTTAGTCTCATTCAATCTTTCAATCTGTGTGCTTTGGCATCACTATTTCCATCAGTGAAAAGCACTGTATTTCATGATATAATAATGCTACAGCTGTTAACTTGAGAGCCAATTAAACTGTAACAGCCATATAAACTCTTATGGGTGATTTGTTTCCACAGTTTAATCAACCCTGAAACATTTAACACATTTAGCACAATAGAGTGTGTGGGACTGGTGGTATTTTGTATTCGTAAATGTTTTTTCAGCCACCTAAATGACTAACTTCTGGAGTAGGAGGGCACATCAACAAGACTTTGGTGTGGGTTAGACTTGAATGGCATAGCTGCAGCAATTGATCTTTGGACACTAGGAAGCAGAGAAATGTGTGCCATGGAAATATTTAAAAGGTTTAATAAAATGGGAAAGAAACTAGAACTTATGCTGACATAAACATGAAACAATTACAAAAGTCAACTGAAATGACTGTAGGCACTATGGCCTGCATCAATAGAGTGAACCGACAATTGTAGGCATTTTCAATTATGAACGAAGGCATCAACATTTTACCCGTACATTGAAACTGATTTTCCGTCACTGATAAAAGCGAAAAATTAGGATGTTGCTTAGCGTGTGCAGGATTATTAATCAGTGTTGTGGAGTCAAAGGGCGGCATAGTGTTGGAGGTAAACATGCCAGTTAATAGCATAGCGCTGTCAACATGCATGCACAGTGGCATGATGGCCAATGATGTTCCTTCCACATGGTCTTGCTTTAGTTAAAGCTAAATTTGTCAATACAAATATAATAAAGGGGAATTGTGTTTAGCTCCAAGACACTCTGAAACAGAAACAAATCACAGAGTATCAAGAATAAACCCAGAGCAGTCTTCATAACACAAGCATTGCATGACACAGTACACGGTTCATCGACTCTCTTCGACTCACTTGACGACATTTTTCCTCAAACTTGCCGACAAAAGTGAAGGTTTTCGATTTTGTCACACAGTTTTCACGGAGATGATTGTAGTCAGTCCTTTGAGAAACATTTCAGTGGCTTCAGGATTGCATCATAGATGTCAAACCAAAATGAAATGAAGAGAAAAACTGAAAGAATGGTCTACACTGACCTATAAGACAGGAAAACACATACAGCAATTATCGACAACAAAAACAACACTATGTGTTTTGGAAAATATCAATATTAATTAGTAGCTGCTAAAACTTCTGGTTTGTGAACAACAGTGATTTTCAGTGTCTCTAGCTGTATTTTCCCCTCTTTGGCTTCTGAATAATAAGGGTGAAAAATGTAGTTGAAGGAACACTTTACACATTGGCGCTTCATATTCAAGAAGACATCCATTCAGAAGATGTTTCAGCACAGCGGCTTCTAATGTGAAAAAAGATTAGAATCAACATGGCCATACTGTAGCTAACTAAAAAAGGTCATTTCAAGTGAAGGGGATTAGTTATGGTATATGTATCTGAAGAGCGACTGGTTTTCTATTACTCAGATTATTTTGTGTTTCTTATTGCCAGCACTGTTTTTGTTTTGTTTTTATTTATATACTAGTCGCCAACTTCTTTCAACATAGGTCAGGATTGGAGGATTGAATTAATTTATAGATAATTAACAACATTGGCAAATCATCTCCAAACTATATGAATGTGTGACAGAGGAAGAGTGAAAATGTAAGGCAGTATGTTCAATCAATGTGCATAATGTGACTCCACTGTCATTCATAACCTGTGGTGACTCAGATTGAATTTGTGAACTTGGTAGGTTTTATTGGCCGAAAAATTGTTCCAAACCTGGTCCTAACCCATTAACAACCAAAGGCCCAATTGAGCATGCAGATTGCAGGATCTTATGTATGTAGCATACAAATGCATGTGCATGACTGTGAGAGTTAGCGTGAAAGCATTAGGGGCACAATTCATGAGCCTGACACAGAGGTGCCTCATTAGGAGGCGACAGTGATTGAGGTGCATGGCGTGATGCATCAGGGGCATAGGGACAAATGCAGCTCAATGCATAGACCTTCTTCAGAAGAATCTGTCTTCTTCCCTCAGAGCCGGCATTACACATATCCCACGTCTTTGCATCTCTGTTCGCAGAGTGTGCCTTTGGGGGATTTGCATGCTACCACTTGGTAGATGTAACGTTACAGTTCTCATAATTGATCTCTCAATTATCATCGCACTCTTCAAATGACTCGTGCAAAAGCCGATACTACAGCAAATTCAGGTTTCTGTCAGTTTACTTACTTTGCAGGCTTATTCAGACATTCAGCCTGAAAATGCACCGCATTTATAGCACATTGAAGGCAGCAGTTATCGTATTTGTGTCATAAAATTTTGAATTAAACTCAAACAAGTGTCCTAGTTCTTTCCAAGCCCTCAGGTAGGAGATATAAGAGTATGTTTATACAGATTTGTGTCAGTGAATTTGCATTACCTTGAATGTAAAAGCTTATCCTGTTCACACCAAAGTATGAACACCAAAAAGAGAGAATTGTGCAGAAACATCTGTACCTTTTCATCAAAAATGATAATTGGAGCTTCATTACAGAGTTGATACAAAGTCATGATGGGATGCTTCTCATAATTAAACGGTAATACATCATAGTATACATAGTATATAAATTATGTGTCATATTAAGAGAAAACTAACATATATTTATATATATATAATAATTCTAGAGGTAGATTGTTTTGTTTCATCATTCCAGGCACACCATAACACACATTAAGTCTGGAGTGAAAGCAAAGCTCGTTGGCCGAATACACCAGGTTACCACGTTGAAACTAGTGGCCAGAGACATTACATAGTAAAACATTATCATGAAAAAGGGTTGGAAGGTTGAGGTTTAGTTGGCAAAAGAGGCATAAGGATGCATGGGGATGTCTTGTTCACATTTATTCAAATTGGATTTAGCATAAACGTCTTACACATTTTGGGTAGCTTGTAATTGCCTTTACTTCTTTCCTGACAGAAAAGGCTCAGTGTGGTTAGTCAGGGAGGAAAGGAAAGGCTTACTTTACAAATTGCAATTTCTTTTATTTCTAATGTTCAAGTTTTGATTCCACTTGTACCCATTAAAAGAGAAAAAAATGGTTCTTTGACAGAATTTACAATTGTCCATTGAGAATAGCCTTATCTACTACACGTCAGCTACTGCCCCCAAGACTTCACGTCAAGAGAATTCTTACGTTTTTTGATACTTATTATCACCAATGGTGAAATGCCGAGATCCATCTTTCCAAACAAAAAAGCAAAAAGGCACGTTGTGAAAATAGACTATCATTCAGACATGGATTTAATCTAACTCAAGGTATTGCTCTAAATGGTTTGTTAATTGAGAGCAAAATGTTTATTTGTTTTTTATTTTACACAGATGTTTCCAAAGAAAGAATATATTATAAACCCCCGTACAAGAATTTACAATACAATTGGTAACTGCAACCTGTTTGTTGCACACATCTTAATTCTATTATAGTAAAACAAAATTTCCACAAAGTAACATTATTATTATTATTATTATGCATATAAACACACTCATTCCCAATTTATTATTTGAGTGGCCTGTATGTTGACCGAAAGCATGGTTATAATTACAAAAAGGACCCCTTAATCAACCTTGCTTCATCCCACCTCCCTCGGTTCTGTTTGATAATGAAGTGTTTTTTTCATGATGCTGTCATTGTTATGCAGCAATGTGACGAAGGAACAGCGAGGAACAGGAGCAGACCCATCCTCCGTCTCCCAACCTCAGAAAACTCACGTTGCCCAGAGCTGGTCCAGTCAGAGCCCTGCATCCTCAACAGCACCTGTTTCTCCTACCAGTACAAAGTGTCAGGTAGGTCGATCCAGACAGCAGGTCTGAGGTGGATGAGTTGAGACAGGGAGGCTCGAATGGCCGAATGTAGAATTAATGTAAAAGTAAAGTGTGTGTGTGCTTGGCTAAGTTTGAATAAGATTCACAAAATAAAGAATAAAGATTTTAGCACACTGTTGCTGATTAAAACTGACTGGAAGTGATCCTGCCTATGGACCTATAAGCTGGTCTGACAGTGAGATTAATGTACACATTTGTTGCTGTGTGTGTGTGTGTGTGTGTGTGTGTGTGTGTATATTGCAGACTGGAGTACATGCCAGCTGAGTGAAAATTCCATCTGTGGCCAGGGTTCAAGTTTTCGTCTCGTGGACTGTATTCGCAGTGATGGCAAGATTGTGCCGTTGCAGAAGTGCAAGCAGGTAATCAGTGTAGACCTTAAAGGTTGAGTAGTTGATTCTATTCAGAAACACTTTCTGTTATATTACTTGAAATCCTTGTAACATACCGACAGCAATGAATAACTGTAAAAACCCTGTCCAATCAAAGAAATTGGGCCGGAGAAAATAATTGGACGGCCTGCCTGTCTGTCAATGCTTATATCCTGATTGAACGCACTCTGATGATCTCAAGCACTCGTTTGCCATACAGGGGGAGCTTTGAACAGAGTCTGAACCAAGGGTGCTGGATTTTTTTTAGGTTCTGCGATGCGTCAAGTCTACTATTTTCTAGTTAGTATTTTCATATGCTATTTATTTTGAAATCTTAACCAGTGCCGTTCGGGCCAAATGACAGAGAGCCTCCAAACAGGGAAATTGGAATATTGTACCAATGTATTGTTTGTCTTTTTTTCTTTTTTAAGTATGAATTATTGATTGATGCTGCAGCACTCCTCTTCCTCTTCTGTTCCCACTGGCTTATACATTATTTAAACCCCAGTAGCCCAATTTATTTAAGTGAAAAGGTCTTGACACCTTTATGTTTCACGGAGCAGTTTGCCACAACTTAATTTAATTGCCTTGACTTAATCATGCAAAGATAAATAGGGGTCTTAAGGATGCTGCACTTGACTGTAAATGCAATATAAGTTGCTGCAACATTTGTCACTGGTGGGTTGCAAACTTAATCTCGTTGCAACACACTATAGTCAACTTCTGGCATACCCAGAATCATATTAAAATGCAGCCTGTGATGTTGTTGTCTCTCTGTAAAGTAATGTATAATGTACATTAGCAATGTAATTCCCTCTCATGAACATTCAGAGAATGTAACTCACTATCATTTGAAAGCAAGGTTAATGGTAAAATTGTTTAATTGCTACATCTCCACTGTCCTAAAATGAACCACGGCCTATTTAATATATGGAAATGTGGGCGCCTCATTTTTCTTCTTAGTGGAAATAATTAGCCAGTCGTCCTCACAGATCTGCACTTGTTTTCTGCAGTTTGGTCTGATCAACAAGTGGAGGCTGTCAGAGAGCTGCGTGGTTAAATGTCCTGTCAGCTGCATACTCTCAGATTGGTCGCCGTGGGCGGAATGTTCTCACACCTGTGGTAACCAAGGTAAACACACGGGCAAACAAACTTAACTCAAACCAATGTCAACACCAACCTGATGAACAGACACAGTCGACCACATGTGCAGCGTCTCATTATTCCTTCTACTCAAGCATTCACCAAGATGTAGAATTGTGCATGAATACATTTAAATGCATTAAAATATTTACGAGTATGTGTAATCCAAAGCCTTATTATACAGGGAAACAGTGTCCTGCTGAGGTTTTTTTTTCAATAATGTATATATTAATATATCCCCTTATAATTCTGTATGAAGCCCAGTTTTGTTAATTAACAGGGATAACTTTGTTTTATGAGGTTAGATATTAAGAAAAGGAGGTTCATTTAAACTAAATTCCATGCAGCTCACCTTAATGGACATCATAAAAGATTCAGTGTTCCTAAATAAAATATATGCACTTTCCTCTGCATGATTTAAAACATACACATAGTAAAGTAATATAGTAAAGCTCTGCATGCTCCTCATCACTTGGCCATGTTATAACCTTGTGCAATTTGCAGAAGTTAATGATTTAACCTGCATGCCTACATTGTTTTCTGGGGCTCCCAAAGCCCAGAAAGAGCGTGTGTTAATATCTTAATTAGAGAGGCTTAACAATGGTATCTTCTTAAGTTTGTTAATTTCAAATTGTCATCAGCTATCTATCTCCTCACAATTAACCTCTCATTCCAAAAAGCTTACACACTCTTTCAACTGGGGATTTAAACTCCAGACTCGCCGTGTAGTTTACTCGGCGCTGTCACTGTTGCCGTGGCTGTTTTCTGCCACTCGCTGTTCATTCTCACGATGTAAAACACATCTGTCAGCCTTGATGAGGGATTTGTGTCGTATCTGTGTCAGACGACGCAAGGATCTTGTTCTGTCAGGATCCCGTGGGAGCACTAATGTTTTGGTTTGATTTTTGAGATGGCAGAGCTGAAAGGCCTTTTGCTGTGTCTGCCTGGGGCCCATAGAGCTTAGCATTTCCCCCGGTATAAAACAAACACACACACACACACAAACACACACACACACACACACAGCTTCTGTCTTAACTGGATGGCTGATGGAGGCCATGCCTTCGCTGAGCCTCACAGGACACAGACAGCATAGCAAACAATCTGGCTGTCCTTTATACCATTGCCATCTACCGAACTTTCCCTTTCACCCATTATTAATGGCTCACTTGAATAAAACACTTGTATAGGAAACTATTGGATATGAGTATAAAGTGGCAAGGTGACACAGATGTATGATGCTAATTCCTTTTTGTCAAGAGGAAAATAATATTCATGGTCTAAAGCCACTTGTTTTTTTTTACCTATTTTATGGGGGCTTATGTTTGTGCAGTGATGCATTCATTTCTCTCGCCCTGCAGTTTAGTCCTATAAATTCCAATGTTTTTGTTCTTTATTTGTCATATTGACTTTGTCATATTAAAAGTGGCCCTGAATGTCAAAATGTTTGAGATTCCTTCATACAAAAATAGTACTCAACTTGAACGTCAAAGCTTTATGAATACCGTTTGGAAATGTTGCTGGCCCTCCTCTGATCTATTGTTATGTTAACGGTGTATCGGTGCAGGTCAGTCTGTGCGCACGAGGAGAATCCTGCTGGAGGCTAACGAGGAGGGTCGGCCCTGTCCCAACCAGCTCACCCAGAACAAGCCATGTCCCATAAGGCCTTGCTATACATGGCTGCTAAGTGACTGGTCCCCATGCACTGTCAAGGTATGACCTGCTCTGTGAATGCTTGATTGGAGGTAAGGGTGTCGTAATATAGCAGTACTGATGATAACTGTGCTGTTTAAAAATGAAATATTGATATCATGTCAACAATACCCATAGTGTAATCTCCAGGGCATGTTAAATTATTTTATGGTTATATCATTATCGTGAATTGGTTTGCCCATGATAATGAAATTGAAAATCTGATGTTGTAACAGCCCTCATCAGAGGTAACAGCTTTCTAGCTCCATGTGATGTCATCATGTGCAAACCAAGGGTGCCTGCTTGCATCATGGCTCTGGGTTTCTGGTTTTTCATCAGTTTTTCTCTGACATCACACTGAACAGACACTTTCTTAAAGGTACCATGTGGAGTGTTTTGGTTGGAACCATAAGCATTCACACAAATTTACTGACCAGCAGGTGGCAGTAAAACCTTAATGTACATAATGAAAAAGGCTAGCAAGTAAATGGAATGTAAAGGTTTCAAAATCATCAAAAACTTGGAAATGTTTATGAACAACATATTTGTTAGACTTCAAAAATACACACAATGCTTGATGAGTCAAACTGAATGCAAGCAGAAACTTTACCCAAGTCCACAGGGCACCTGAAACCTCTTTAAGTCTGTAAATGATGTTATGCCGACAAGCATTAAAAACCCAGGGTTTGAAGACAAATTTGTTGTGTAACATTATAACACCAATTGGGAAAAATAGCTCCATTAAGTTTTATCAAAGAGATTCCATGGAGTCAAATGAGAACCAGTTATTACTCATTCTAACTCAACTAGTTTCATTCACTCATTCCTTTGAGTCATCAGTCCGTTAGCATTCATTAACAAACTGTTCATGATATCCAGCCAAGTCAAATGGATGCTTCAGTGAGGACTTTCTACTCTTGTCTATGTTATGGTGAGGAAACAGCTTTAAAAACCCTGTAAGACCCAGATATAGAAAAACCTAAAAAAAATATATATTTACCTGTCAGATGTTTTTTTTTTTTAAATGTTTATGTATGATTTTAGAGAATAATAATAATAAATAATAATATTGCAAAATTGGGCTTAGATGGGATCAGAATTCCTGTATTCGTGCTCACGTTGTCTGAACAACAATTCAGAACAACTAAGGGTTAATTTGCAAGGTTGATTGCTTACTACACTAAAAGACATTTTACTTACTTGAATCTGATGAATCCAGTCCAATGAAACTGGAGAGATGTTCGAAGGAAACCTTGAGAGGTTGTGTGAGTTCATGGCCATAAAGCGGGACTTATAAACACATGTACAATCCAATAGCATTGTGAGACTGAACAATAGAACCCAATGACTATGTATATGTGGTGAAAAACAAAATAAAATATACCAGATTGTTTTTTAGGATGGCTAAAGGTAACGTTGTAATTTTACAACAAGGGGTGTTACAGGGTTAACCTTACAAGAGATCATATTGTGTGTGTGTGTGTGTGTGTGTGTGTGTGTGTGTGTGTGTGTGTGTGTGTGTGTGTGTGTGTGTGTGTGTGTGCGTGTGTCCATGTAGAGTGCAGAGTGTGGTGAGGGGCTTCGGACGAGAAGCCTGTCATGTGTCGTCCACTGGGGCAACTGGCATGAGTCTCCTCCTCAACATGTGGACGAGGAGCTTTGTGGAGACAAACTGAGGCAGCAGATCCAACAGGAGATGCAGCAGCCCTGCTTCGTCCCCTGTCCGGGTAAAACTGCACTCAAATATTCTGGATGAACATGTTTGCTTTTCAAATGAATTGTCATTCAGTACCATGTTTTTATTGATTCAATTGCATGCAATATACAGTATAATGTTATTTTGTAATCTGCTCAAGTAGAGCAAAACTACACGATCGCATGAACTGTGTATTACTGGTGTCTCTTTTTGATTCATAATGCCAATAATGATTTGCCTTGGGTCATTTACTTCCTAATCAATACCCTTGTTTTTGAATGCAAACTCATTTGCTGGAATCTGCCGATGCACCATGCCCTCTCCCAATTGGTTGACATTTTCAGCTGCTAAATAATTATTGCAAAATCAATAACAGTCATAGATTAATTAATGACCCCTTTAGTTCTACATTATCTGGTCTAACACATTCAATAACAACTTGGTAACAAACAAAAAAACAAAACACAACACAAGGTCAGCTTGCATAGAATGTTCACATTTCTAGTTAATGAAGACCGATTAAAACATCAATTAGTTAACAGTATTTATTCCTTACAATAAATGATTTATTAACCCAGAATTACATAAAGAGAGAAAATCCATCTGAAACAATTTGGAAAATCAACACGCAGAGAGCTTGTTTGCTGATGCAAACGCATTGATTTTCCAACAGCAATAATTGTTGGTGATCATAGTTTATTTATTTACGTTGGAATGTTTGTGATAAAAAAGGTGAGATAACAAAGCCAAAAAATGAGGTTTGTTCTAATTTACCCTAATTCCAAATTTATCATCACAATGCTAAATTAATTTAGAAAGACAATCTTGCGGGGCATGATGGGAGGACATTATTATGCAGCACCAAATGCAGGCACGACGATGTGGGCTGGCAGTAAAAGAAGCGTTGGCACTCAGAGATAGAGAAGGTGGGGCTGCATGAAAAATGATGAGCTGCATGAGTCTTCGAGCCAAAACAGCTAGTGAAGTAATAAACATCATCACAATATAACACAACTTGTTAAATGACAGTCCACCTTTAGGAACCATCAGTCTAAAGAAAAGCATGTTTACATTGATTTCTAGGATAGAAATCTATAAGGAAACAGTTAGCCCATCATCTTAAAAATGTGCTTTCAAATAAAGTGTTTAATTAGTCAATAACAAGTTAACTAAACAGAAATTGGTGTATGTAATGTATAATATATTCCCTAACATCAACATGACATTTATGCCTTGAGACTTGATTGAGCTCTATGTCAGTTCCTCACATTATATAGTAACATTTGTTCTGTCCTCCAACTAAATGCGGACTTGGTGAGGCACAGCATTTAGATCCGAGACAAATTATACCACTAACGTGCATTATTTAAGATCCCCTGTCCTTTTCAATGATTACAAAATAAATCAGAGGTTCATTAAACAGAAATTACACATAAAACCTGAGTGAATGGCCTGCTTGATCTGTCCAGCAAACACCGTACAGCCTCAGTCACTGCTGGTGAAATGTGTGAGAAGAAGGTCTTGATCAACTTGTCTTCCTTGCAATTTCAACAGTGTTACTGCATTCACTGTTGGCAGTCTTCAGTACACATCAAACCACATGCACGCTGTTTTATGTGATGGGTAATGATAAAAGTGCAGCAGTGCTGCCAGAACGCTGCCAGCACTGTGCCTTCATGCCGTACCTTAACAGTAAAGAGATAGGAAAAAGTTGACTTACTCTAACTTTATGTTCCTTTGCCAAATTCAGGCTTGATGGAACTCTTCCAATGTACTGGAGTATATTAACATTTACATTTTATAGATTAAAGAAAATGTCTCCTCGTTAGACATTTTTGAATCTAGTGAAACACTAAAAAGAAATTATCACACTTTGAATTGATTATTTTGACAAAGGACCTATATCGTGAAACATGACCATGGTTTTTAATTGTATCAGTTCTGTTTTATTATTATGAAAAATCACCACAGCAACAAGAAGCCAGCAGATCATAGTTAACTGACATCTCATGATGCCCACTGGTGTTTTTTTATTTTGTTTTTTATCCATTTTTAGGCCACAGCATAGCTGTAGCATTTCCCATTAGCAAGGGAGCTGCTGGCCAGATGACAGCTATGACCTGCTTCACTTGTCACCGTCTGGCTTTCCACACTGAACATTTATAATGAAGCTTTATGGTCCTTAGGCACACTTAGTTAGCATGCAAGCCAGTTACACAAGCACTAGAATATATCAGATTTCTTTTGTCGATGTTTAAAAGAGAAACACAATCATTATCATCTGATGAAAACAACTCTGATCTCTGTTGTCATGGCTCTGGCCAAGCGAGGCACTATTGCTTTTACGATGACGAGACCATCTTGCAGCGCTCGCTTCTGTTCATCCGCCTCTCGCACTCCTCTGATCCTTGCCTTGATTCATCACTCAACTCGCCTTTGCTGTGAGCCTTGGCTCAGAATCAGAAGTATTTGATGGCCAGAGCAGTGCGTGTGTGTGTGTGTGTTCATGTTAGTGTGAAGGTGGCAGACGCAGCGCGGAGGCCAGCGGAGTGGTTGTCAACACGTATGTGATGTACAGTATGCCTCTGTTTGTGTGTGTGGTGTGCGTTTGTGTGTGTGGTGTGTATGTGTTGCTGTTAGCTGCGTCTCGCAGCTTTAGCCACAGCATGAGTCCAGAGGCGTAGCAGCATGAGGGAAGGGAGTCGATCTTCATGGAGATGAAGGATAACGATATGCGTCAATCCACAGACAGTCACTAATGGGCGTTCAGGGCAGAGAATCAGAGGGGCTTCTGGCTGAGGGGGCTGTGGCAATGAGCGATATCATCACTACAAGCTGACCCTATGAAGGACTGCATGGGATATTAATGCTTGACCTTCAAGGAAGCAAGTGTTGACATATTCATATTTGGACTCTCAGAATACATCAACCAGCCATGAAAAAACATTTTCCACATCAAATTAGTTCTGCTTCTCCTAAAAGACATGTTTCAGTATTGGTTGTTGAGTTTATAGCTGGGCTCGGAGTTATAGCTTGTATTGTATCATTTATAACGCTGGCTGGTCTATTACTTCTGAATACCCACTGGGCCGTCTAAGTAATTTGTTTTTGTGCATTTGGTACATTATCTGCCGCAGATGTGTGCTGAAGTTGTTTTCGATCTCTTTTAAATGTTCCTGGAGCTAGCAGGGGAGCCAATAAAATATCCTGAAATAGTGTGGGCAAGCTGAACCTCCCTCAAGTATCCAAAAAGGAAGTCTGACAGTGTTATTGATTGAATTGTGCCTATCAGTGATACTTTTCTGTCCCTTTTTGCCCTCAGGAGACTGCCATTTGACCGTTTGGTCGTCTTGGAGCTCTTGTCAGCTGACCTGCCTGGAGGGGCGGAGTTTTGAGGCAACCGGTCGCCATGCGCGCTCTAGAGCTGTGATCATTCAGGTCATGGAGAACCAGGGCAGCTGCCCCCGTCAAGTCTTTGAGACCCAGCCCTGTAAAGGTACTGAGGAAACACATACAAATGTGGGGGAAATAATGATTTTATTGGGATATGGTGATGAGAGTCATCCTAACATGACCTGATTTGAATGCCTTACATGAAACATAATCAATAAATCAACAATGGACCAAATGACTACTTGTATATGGAAAGGAATGATCATGATGAACCCACAGCTTTATTGTTCCCTGTGCCTTATCGCCTCTTTTAACTCGTTGTTTTCACATTCATGCACCTGTTTTCAGTAAAAAAGCTCTGACAAATCCACTATAAGCTACTGCTCAACACCAGACAGCAGGAGTTAGTGCCAACAGCCATGGGGAGGATGAACAGAAACTACAAATGAATGCTAATGCTGATTTGCGTGTGCTCGATCAGAAATGTTTTGTTAACATGTTAGTTTACCTACAAATCTGTCTGTTAATGAGGTTTGAATGGTAACTAAACACAATGTAAAGCATTGTTTCACTGACCTCTTCTGGTTCAATGCTTGGATATTTGAGAATGAAAGCTGCTGATCCTAATGATGGATCAATGAAGTGGAAATGGTCTCCTGATACATGTTCAACACACTGCAGTCATAAGGGAGACCCACACAAAGATGTCTACTTCATCCTGTTGACCTTGAAAGCACACTCGAGTTAATCAGTGTGTATTGGGGCACTATATCCTTGATGGTACTATTTGCACCTTGACAGAACACTTATCAGCCCACACACAGCTCATTACAGATATTATGGATTGGAGGCATATTTTGGGTTTCACTATATAAACCTGCCTGTACAGAGGAAAAGGCTTAAAGATGATATTACAAGTGATATGTAAATGGCCTGCCCTGCTGTAAGTGGTAGTGATTGTAAAGACGTCATTATTGAAGCTGCACTTAAAAACTATAAATATGATTAAAGGCTATCAATCTAGTGTCAGTATGTGAACATAGAAAGGTCATGTCTGTTACATCAGTTCCCCAGTTTTGATGAAAGATGGAAGCATCCAATTACTGACTGACCTAAGGTTTAGTTTTGTTTATTACCAGAACCTTCTTCTATGTTGTCCTCTACTGTTTCATTAAATACTCTTGTGCCTTTTGATTGCTTCATCTACATTCCTATCGTCAATCAGCCACCAAGTATGTAGGCTCGTCCCTGAAAAGGCATATTTAGGCTCTTTGACTGTTCCTTCCTTTCAAATCAATATTCCGACACGACTCCTCCATCGGAGAATAAGCAGCAAAGGAGCAGTCCTTTTAGAAAATAAAAAATGCCTCTCATATGTTTCCAACCATCTCATTTCCTCCAAAGATGCCTTTGTCTTATAGTACACTCCTTCGGAAGAAATTGGGCCCTTTGCCTTTCACTACAAACATAATATGTCTTCTAATATGAAATAGCGAGGCAGCAGGAAAAGTGGTGGTTAATGTCTGTGGGAGCCTGACAACACAAACAACTAATGAGCGTCGTCTTTGCCATTGCTACAGGGGGGAAATGCCACAGTTACCAGTGGAGGACGGGAGGATGGAGCAACAATGAGAGAGCGGTGTGGTGTCAGCGCTCAGATGGTGTCAATGTCACAGGTGAATGGTCGCCGTGTCTTCTGGCCACCATAGAGGCTTCATGCAGAAGCACTCCTAGGAACACACTCATATAGAAATATGAATATCTATGTGCAGTATATCTGGCGTAATGCAGACTGCAGCAGTGTCCCAGTACTGCTTTTGTTCCCCCGCACTGAACTGAATCGGTGGGAGCAGCACAAAGCCACACGGGTTCCACTTTTTCAATTCAGTCTGGATCACATGGATATGTCAGATTGTTTGGTCGCTCAAAATTGAATTAATAAGCGTTGCCAAGAGAGTAAGTGAATTTCTTTTTTCATTCATCGGAGAAAGCTGTCACACTGATCATTTTGGCAGACGTGGTTGCAGCAGGTGTTTTACAAATACATTAGAATGGATTTCCTTGTTGTTTCAGGGGATAATTGAAACGTTTGGAAACAAGTAAGAAGGCCAGATACGAAAAAGGATCTTAATTGTTAATCTCAGTATAAAATATGGTTATATGGGTTTTTACGGATTATATATGATCAGTAACTTTACCCCCTGCAAGAAAATCTGATGGCATAATATAAAAATTGTGCGTGACAGTTAGCAGTGTGGTCTTCTAATACTCTCTGTATCTTGCATACTCACACACACACACACACACACACACACACACACACACACACACACACACACACACACAAACAAATAGTTGAATTTAACACCTTATTTTATGTGCCCATACTCAGTGCAGACTCCATTGATTTCTCCGCTCCCTCTTAACATAAGTAATCAATAAGCCAGACTCTTAGCTGGGAGGCTTTCAATCCATATAAAAATAATCATGCATTTGTATTTGTGGGAAGAAAAGCAGGCGTAGAGAAACAGAACAAAGGTAATAGGGAACGAAAGCTTAAGGCGAGCTTGATGTGCTGTAAATAGTTGGCGAGTGTGATCTTATCGCTGTAAGGAAGTGTTCCTGGCAAATATGAGCTCAGAAGGAATAACCTCCCTCTGCAGAGATGGCAAGAGCCCAAGGCATTATTCTTTGATATTTTGACATGCAATTTTCCATGTTGGAATTAAAATGTTCACAAATTGATCACAGACGCTGATAGGCAACTGAGCCCATTAATCAGGTGCGACAGTGCATTAATTTTGTGATCAATGGCTGAAGGAACTGAAATAAGAACCTGTTGTCTTCCTCCAGGGGGATGTTTCCTGCAGAAACGGCCGACCACAGTCAGACACTGCCATCCTCCGTGCACTAAGCCGTTCTCGCACTGCACACCGGTAAGCTGGTCGTACTTTGATCAGATAGATCTGTGTAATTCTCACTTTGTTTTTGCTGTTTCCTGCTGCTGCCACATTCTAAGTAAGGAGCTGAATGGATTTTGACAGAAGACTTTTCTAATCTAATGAAAGGCATTTAAAGCATCGTATAATTATTACCGTTGGATGTGGGCTCAGTGTCCCAGGAACTGCACAAAAAATGACAAAGAATAGGCTACGCTTGACGTTTTACTGCCCCTTAGAGTACCCTCCATCTAACTGCACTTAAACATACAAAACAGTGTGGCACTGATGCATTTAAGAAGCATTTGATGTATGATATTTTATATGCAGATTAAATGCCTTAAATCTAATCAAATGTAAAGCCCTTTTGCTGTGATCTGGTGTATTGCACTTGGTTCCTCTGGGTGTGTGTGTGTGTGTGCGTGTGTGTGTGTGTGTGTGTGTGTGTGTGTGTTGGAGCTCATTTTTTTTTTTTTATCAGTGTTCAAATCTGGGACGTGCTGGTGCAATCTACCCCCTGAGGAGCACAGTTTAATGTCAGGGTTGGGAGAAATCAACCTGCTTTAAGGAGAAATTATTTTTAAAAGAGTGGAGTGAAGCAGAGTGGTTTGTCAGCAGTGTTTTGCAGCATTGGGAAAGTAACGATCGAAGTCATCTTGTGCCGGCTGTGAGTGATGTGCTCCCTTTCAATGCAGAGCGGAGTGTGTGGATGTGAGAAGGGTTACACTGAAGTGATGACCACGCACGGCTTCCTGGACTACTGCACCAGAACCCCGGGGGTGGACAACAGCAAGAAAGCTGACGTGAAAACCAACTCCGGAAGATTAAAACCCGGGCCGTCTAAGGCCCAGGACCTCTTCAGCGAGTGGACCTTACGACCTGTTGGCCCAGGTACTGAAATGGAAATGATCTTTACAGCTCAACCAGTGTGCCTGAGCTGATTCCTGCCTGTTAACCTGCCTTTGTAGCTCTAGGATCACTGGGCTGGGGGTGGAATCCATTTTAGGTGAGGGCTAGGGTTCATCTCTAGTGGGGCTCATCATCATAGGTTCTATAAAAGAAAAAAATGGACCATTAAAATGTCAAGAAATGCAAGTTGCTCATCTACAGTATGTTCTTTATTCTAAAATCTATAGAGAAAAGATGAAGATGTAAATGTATAAACCTCTGTATTAAAACTTCTTTTTGATTGCACAGACGGAAGAGTAAAGCTGTGGGTTTACGCCGTGACTGCTGTGGGATTCATCTTAATACTCTTCATTATTGCATTATCATTCCTGGTTTGGTATGTACTATATTCATTTCTCTAGAGATTGTGCACGAGGCACAATTCGAAGAAAAGAAAAAAAAAGTGACGTTATAGGCCACACACGTTGGAGGTGGAAAAAACAGACTGAACACTGAGAAACAAAGCTAATTCCTAACCATCTGCTTTTCTTGAAAAAAGAACGCTGTCAAGTATGAGTTATATTCCTCACAGTATTTTGTCTGCTGTGTGCAGCTGCTATCAGATAATGGAATTCTTTGTAAACACTGAAATCAAGTTGGGCTGCCCTGTGCTGCGAAGTCAGATAGGCTGTCAGCTTTTCTTTCTTGTCTATTTATTTCAGTAAGCCGTCCAAAACCACTAAGACGTCTCCTCCACCACAGAAGCCCTTGACCCTGGCCTACGATGGTGACATGGATATGTAACCAGGCTGCTATACCTCACAAGGATGCACTCGTCCTCAGAAACACGCCTGGTTTCGTCCTGATTGTTAGCAAGCACGTCCATCACATACCATTGATTGTTGGCCGGTTTGAGCTGGGGGTGAATATTTGCTGCAGTGCCAACTGCAATGCAAAAATGCAGCGGACGAATAGCATCGATTGCACCTGATTTGCTAGTAAACGGAAATGTAGCCGAGAATTTTGGCTTCCTCCCCAACAAAGAGGAAACAAAGCCAGACATTGTGCAAATGAGACAAGAGGCCTCTCGACAAATGGACCTCTAGGTCCTTTTTTCAACTGCTTGCAATGTGAAAACTGTTGAAGCACTGTTTGCAGCCAACAAGTCACGAGGACCCCTAAAAGGCAAAGACAAAGTGGATCCACAGGTGTTCAAGTTTTTTGTGTGTGTGTCTCAAAAATCAGAGGGACAACCTGATTATTTGTCTTGTATTTGTGTCGAGAGGGAGACCAAACCCTTTCAGTCAGACACTCATGACGTTCAAGGACTGAACAAGAGAACATTTGGCATTTGACTTTGTCTCATCAGCGCTGGATCTTTGTAAAAGGAAATGTCACACGCCTTTTGGGTAAACAAACAGCCTTTTTTTGAATTCCCCGAGAATAAACAAGATGCTCTATGCACTACGTTAGTGCTGATTCACATTTTTTTCCTTTAAAATGACTTTTCTAGTGTTTTAATTGTAATCCAAGTTGTTGCTGTCAGATTGTGTTTTTGTTGATGATGCCATATGTTGTGTAGATGTAAAAAAACAAAAGCAGGTTTGCCTTGAGTTTAACGACACAACGATGCAGTAATTTCTCCTCCCTGACGCTCGACCACTGAGGACTAAATTAAGAAACAACCTCAAAATTGGAGAATTTTGTCCCGGACCATGGCAGACTGCTTTGAAGACAAATGCAGTCCAGAATTAACGAGTCTGACATAGCTAGACCTACTGCATCTCTACAGCGCTGTGTCAGTGCAGGCTTGTTTGTATTTATTTAAAATCAATCACAATCGTCTTTGGTGTCGATAAGCACAGGATGCAACGATGGTGCCATTGCATAGCAGATAGCAGAAGGGGAGGAGGATGGCAGTCAGTGGCAGGCTTATACATGCACAGGGTCAGCCGAGGAATGAACAGAAAACAACATACACAGACCTTTAATGCAAATTATCAAATACCAGCATGATAAAGACCATACCTCATAAACACATCAAATGCAAAAAGAAAAAAAAATGCTTATCACCAAAACAGATACAAGAAAAGGGGTGGCGATTAATTCACTGGATCACCTGCTATAATTTAATTTAAAAGTATGTCACACTCTTCTTTTACACCGTTAACTTCATTCCATTGCATCCAAATACAAAGTCAGCAGACAGAGGAAGGTGAGAAACTACTTTTTGATAGCACTTTGTTCTTTTCTTTTCTTTTGTTTTGTTATTCATTTATTATTATTTTTTGCACTGCGAACACAGGGCTTAAAACATCAAAGACAGCAAATACCAAATATTTGTGAGCACATATAGTTAAGTGGGTTATCGCTTGTTTCTTTTTCTAATGCTTCTGCACAAAAGTCAACCTGCAATGATTTCAGATTTCCACTTTCAGTACAATGCATCCACAATTTCTGGTAAAGCATCTTCGTTGACCATGAACACTAATATTAATTCTAATTTAAACATGCTCCTTCAGTGCATTATTCATATGACCCAGTGGAGAATCCAGTTCCTAATACTCTGTGGTTTTAGTGGAGTTTAGACTCTTTTCTCTTTCTGCCCCTACAAACTGAAGATTTGGTCTTGTGTTATCTGACGTCCTTTTGAATGTATTTTACCAGTAACTCTATAATCGTAGTGGTTATGCAAATATAGTTGTTACACGTTGTAACAATTGTATTTACACAGCTGATTGTATGTAAGCATGCTTGATCCATTTTGGCAGGAAGTGCTCCAAGTGGCCTTGCAAAGATTCTGTTTTACAAGTTGCCAAACATTTTAGTGTAGTTTCTTTTTCTAATATTTGGCCAACAAAGGGACATATTCTAAATGTTAAGTCAATGTGAAATCCAATTATGGGATAATTTTTACGACAACATAATCGTCTTATAAGTTATCTGGGCTCATTTTCATTATGAAAAAAACAATACCCAACTTCTGACCTGATTCTATTGAGTTATAACCAAGGAAATCTAAAAGTATGTTCAATCATTGTTTACAATACCATGCTATTTGTGTTACTATTGTGTGTACATGGAGAGCTGGACAAAAATGCAAATAAATTGTGGAATCATGTGAAAAATAAAACGCGTTTCCTCTTTGTGGAACATTTCAGAGTTTAAACCGAGTGAAAATCTTTTCAAGAGAGATGCTGTAGTCCTGCTGTGATCTGCATCGGCCCCTCGACTCTGAAATCCTGATAAATTGTAATTACTGATACAAGTCCAGAGGCTGAGCCCAGAATATATAAGCAGCTGATAAGATTCATCTCGCCCTCCAGTCAGATTCCCGCTCTGATAGTCCCAGGATGCTCGCAGAATGTGACGGAAAACAGTGTGCAAAACTTTTGTCTCATCAAATTCATTTATTTAAGACTGTCACTTTTGTTTAAGCGAGGCTTGCATTCAAACACTTTTGTCACAGCCATGTGATGGGTAGCAAAGACATGGGCTGATCTTGTCATGTCCAATTCATGTCATTTTAGTGGCTCTCAAGACACATTTGCAGGTTTCAGTGGAGACAGTTTAACAATGTCTCCACATATAGTTTCAATCGGGATTCATCTATTTTGTGCAAGTTGGATCATATAATAAAATGTCATATGCTGTAGTTTGTATCAGAGAGCTTTGTGAATGTTTAACATTTTAAAAGAATGAATGTGTTACGACCCGGCTCGTGGGGAAAAGGGAAGCAACATAAACCAGAATGTTTTTGGTAAAATTACAAGGTATTTATTTGCAGGGTTTACAAACTGAACGGAAAAAGGGCTGTTGGATGCTGCTTAACTCAAAGAAATGAATATAACTTAAAGAGGTCTCTCCAAAATGAGAGATAGCCATTAGCTACTTCAAAATCAAAATCACATCCATCTCATCAATAATCAAAATACAACAGAAGCAGCACCCTCTAAACCTAGTGAGTCTAACATAATTCTTCTACAGGTGTCTGGATGGTGTCAGTTAACCCCACTAAGATCCTTGCCCAATTTCCTTACCACAGTTACCACATTCACTACAGGGGAACACAACACACACGAGGCCAGTTGATCATAAAGGCCAAAATCACAACTGAGGGCAGCTATTTAACAGAGTGATGATCTGGAAGGTGGTAGATGATTGGAGAAGATTGCCCGGCGCCGCACCAATCAGATCACCGGCTGGAACCAGGAAGTAGGCAGGTCTTGTGCCAGCCAATCCTCGGCAAGGGACCGCACATCCTGCTTAACATGACACAGCTGCACAACACAGATACACATACCCAGATAACGAGGGTGGCCGTAACAAATGTTAAAACTGAATTGTTTCTTTTACTGTATTTTCAGAAAATAAATGATTTGGGGACTCGAATTATTGAAATAAACATCAGTTTTTGATGATGTACACCAAGAAGACAGAATAGGAAGCCCAATGACATAAGTCACCAGATGAAATTGAAACAGGAATCACAGTTGTAACATGCACACAGTTGCATCACAGACCTCTGGGCCAACATGACCCAGCATATTGCCCAAGAGGTGTGGATGCCTGGCCAGCAATCAGTCTTTATCAATAGATAAAATGCCTGTGGTTTGAAACAGCAACATTCCTGTTGACTTCAGCGAATGACTACAGACAAAATGGATGTTGAGTTTTCATGGAGAAGTGAAGGGAATTGAGTTTTGGAATGAGTAGTCCTGGTCTGCCTGATTGTTTCCTTTAAAGTGCTATCAAGCAAAAAGCTCTTGTTACGGGTTATTAAGGGTGTTTTTTAGCCATGCTAGCTGACTGTAGGCTGTTGGTCCACCACTTTGATGCAGAACGAAATATCTCAGCAACTATCCAAATGGATTACCATGACATTTTCTACAGACATTCATGGTCCCCAGGGGATGCAACTCACTTTGGTGAGGTTACCATTTGTAATTTTGTGTGAAATCTCTCTGCAACTATTGTTGAATTGCTGTCAAATTTGGTTTAAACATGCATTTCCCCTTGCATTAAATGAATGAATTAAAAGTACTTTGCTGTTCCCTTAACTTCATCATGTCAAAATTTCACTTGTCCATTCGGGGCCTACTTTGGTACATGACCAAATACTTACCAACCTACATTCCCATCAGCCTCAGCTGTACTTTGTATATTGTGGTTTTTAACCAAATGCATCCATCCATCCATTGTCTACCGCTTATCCTGTATTTAGGGTCGCGGGGGGGCTGGAGCCAATCCCAGCTGTCATTGGGCGAAGGCAGGTTACACCCTGGACAGGCCGCCAGTCTATCGCAGGGCCGACATGTAGAGACAGACAACCATTCACTCTCACTTTCACACCTACGGGCAATTTAGAGTCACCAATGAACCTATCCCCATCCTGCATGTCTTTGGACTGTGGGAGGAAGCCGGAGAACCCGGAGAGAACCCACGCTTACACGGGGAGAACATACAAACTCCACACAGAAGGAACCCGGGCCGACCCGGGAATCGAACCCAGGACCCTCTTGCTGTGAGGCGAGAGTGCTACCCACTACACCACCGTGCAGCCCCCAAATGCATCCTAATACACTAAACTAAGATGGTTAACATGGCAACTGTTGAACTTGACAAACATCAGCATAGCATTATCACTGTGACCATGTTGCCATGCTCATTTAGCTGAAGTTCTGCTGTGCCCACGTACAGCCTTGCAGAGTTGTGTGATCGTGACTCATTAAATATGACCTTTGTGTACGGCATTATACAATACTTTGATATGCCTCTGAAATCAGACAGAGTTGGTCTGGGTTTTTGCTTCGTCAGTTGCAAAAAAAAAGAGTTCATACCACAGATGTGAAGCTTGGTAAAACTTTTCTGTCCACTGACTTTTGTTCTTCTCAAAAAAAACTTTCAGTGCAATTGGCCTTATTATACGAAGACCAGCACGTTGTTATCTGACAGCGCAAAGGTGGCACACAGAGTGCAATGAGGTAGGTTAGATAAGATGGTGCAAGCTTGGGTAATTAATACATTTACTTTGAAGTTCAGCCTGGGTTGAACTCTGAGCCAGTGAAGGGGGGGCAAATATGGTCACGTTCCATAGCTTTAGTTCATAGTAGCAGTAGTTTATAGAAGATGGGTTTAATGTTCACAAAAGGCAAGGTGTAAAAGGCACTAAAAGACCTGTTTTTTTGTATGTATTGATTCCAATTTTAAAAAATCATTTTTGTAAAGAAATAATGTTTTAATGATCAGATTTGGGATTCTTTAATGTGTGAATTGCATACAAAGTCCTAAAACAAGTTGAGTCTGATTGGTGCTGGAGCCATCAATTGAGACAACAATTGTCCTGATGATTCACTTCTTCTTGAGAAATATGTATGTCAGATCTGCCCATACATTAGACAGCATATTGTATAGATCATAGATGCTCTATATTGTTCCTTTTCCAGAAGATCAGCGAAAACAGGTCCTCTTTTTCTGGAAGAAACTCAACACCTGAGTTGCTTTCCTAGATGGGACTAAGCTGTGATTGATCTATTTCCATAACTTCAATCAGCTGTTTCTCAGTAGCTACGGAAAAAAATTCAGGGGATTTATTTGTGTTTCAATATACAATATGAACAGCTGTTCAGTTTGGTAGAAAAAACATTGTTTTGGTCTTAGTTGAGCTTGTGTGGGAAAGAAGTGTTAAACACTGCATGCAAAACAAGAAGAAATGTGTTAATTGTATAGCTTACACAGACATATGTTGTGCTAATTGTGTTAAGACTTCAGGACAACTGTTTAATGTATTGAAAAAATTGTCATCACAATCGTAAAAAAAAACTGTGATATGACTGTTTGAGTGTTTGTGTCAGAGTGTCATCTCCATGTGTTCCTGGAACTAATCAATTAAAGGCGGAAACCAGAGGAACAGAGAAGCCGGAGGACACCGGTGGCGGCTTCCTTCCAATTCTGTTTGAGAGTGGCAGCCCTAGATGTTGTACTTTGGCACTTGGACTGATAGTCAATAATAAAAAACAAAAAAACAAAAAAAAACAGTGTGGTAGGTCAGACTTTTAAACATAACAATAGATTCTGTTTGTCCTCTTCAACAAGTCATGGTTAATTTGTGTCCCGCAGGCTTTGAGGGACCGTGTGTTGAGATAATCTTTACAGATGTACAGGGATGGGATTTCCTCTATCAAGCATCGAAAATATGAAAAGAAAGCAGAAAAACGATTAAATTCATCACACGCTACTCCCTGGGAATGAACCACTGCAGCCCATCTTTGAGCCATTAACAGAATGCACAGACATGCAGTTATAGCACCCCCTTTGGACTTTATAGTGTCAGTGTTTTTGTTTATTTTGTCTTCTACCACATATTTATTCATACGTTTATAAGATTATAAGTGGAGACATTCACCTGACGTTCTCATGAACTCCATCAGTGTGGATAAAATCAATAATGATAGTTGACAAAATGATAATAATGAAAATACATTTAATAATTGATACACAGTATATATATATATATATATATATATATATATATATATATATATATATATATATATATATATATATATATATATTCACACACACACACACACATATACATACAAAGTTACATTCACATACATTTGCGTTGCCCAAGCTGGATGCCGAAATACCCTTATATAAAAAAAATAATCTGAGAATCTTAAAATATTTGTCATACATATACCCTACTATTACTGTTATTAGTGGTGGGACAATATATAAAAATATCGATATATTGTGATACTCCCTGCTGTGATACTTTATCGATGCACTGACGCCAAATATCACTATTAAAAATAAAAATACAATTATAATTTACTGATTCCATGCATGAAACCTGTTACCATTTTGTCTCATCACAGTCACTACTTAATTGCTCTTGGCCTTTTGCCAGTTTATGGCTCTTTTAAAATGATGGCATATGTAGACATGTTCAGTTAGTGTGTGTTAAAAGAGGGACTAAGCTAAAACTATGCACGTTGTCATACATTGTTTAATCTAATTTGAAAAATTCTGTGAAAGTGACACCTCAATGCAATGAATAAACACAGTATACAATTATTTCCTGCTTTTGCCTTTTCACTGGTATTTTTCCTCCTTCAGAGAATTGCAGTATCGTGCGATATTGCAGTATTGTTATATAATCGTGAGTTACTCTGTGATTCCCATCCCCATTCCCCTTTAGTTTTGTGCACTTCAATTCAATACATGCATTGCATATCCATGCATTAGTTAAATTTTGTTGAAAATCATTAGGGAAACAATGTTTAAGTCAAGCATGGTGTTGCATTATAGGCCTATATAAGATACATTTTATCATCTATATGTGTTTTTTTTAGGGTGATTAATCTGAATTGTTGTGACAACACTGGAATATCCCTTTGGGAAATTAAGCATGTCTGTCTGTCTATTGTTCTAAGGGGAGGGGGGCTAATATCGTTTATTACCCAAGGCCTCCAAATCACTTAAGCCGCCCCTGTGTCCACCAGCCCCGCGAACATTGGCGAGTTAACAAAAACATGAACGCCACAGAGGGGTTAAAGGGAAGCGGTGGCTGGTGGGAGGGTTTTATTCCAGTCTGCACACACTACGGATTCACTCCTGCACAACATGTAAGTACAACAAAAATGTCGCGTTTTGTCTCAAGTCTGTGCAGTTTAAACACCGCGTGCACAATGAACATGACGGCGCTGTCACCGTTAGTGAGCGAGGGACAACTTGCTGGTACTATTCCCGATCAGATAGCCTACGCGTATCGGGAGGGACACAACAGGCTCTGCTCAGCTGTCACGTTGAGCTGCTGCAGACCTGCTCGGATCCTGTAGCCACCGAGAACAGCGATCCGCTAGAGTCCGATACCGGAGGACAGCAGGATCAAGCGCGCTGAGGGTTCAGGGGCGTTTCCAGGTCATGAGGACGTGCCCAGGGGAGCATACGTCAGTCCGACGGCCCAAAAGTCCGACCGCCCATCTCTCCGACTACCCATTAATCCGACTTTTCTAGGCCCATTGGTCCGACTGCCCATTGCTCCGACCAAAATAATCTCTGTATTCCGACCAGGGTTTAATCCGACCATCCAGAATTCCGACTTTGGACCGAACCGGCTCTGGGTCAGTTTGGAAAGGCTCGAGGCGAAGGAGATTCACAGTCATGGTTTAAATGTGAAGCTCCCCACTGCGTAAAAACGCAGCGCAGCCAGGAGCTGCACCTCAGGGCTGAGGGCAAAGTTGCAGCGGGTTGCTCTCTGGATGTGTGGAGACAACAGAGTGATCAGCCGTTGGATCTCCGCACGGGGCAGCCGGTACTTTGCCTCACCAGCCCGGTCTGACAGCACGTCCAGTGGGGAGAAGTGCTGATGCACGTATGCATTTATGGAAACCGTCTGGCTTCGCGCACGGCGACGCTGTTGGTTCGCCGCGAGAATGTGCTGTATTGCAGCCATGGACTTTGGCTAGATGGCGGATAAAAACAATGATCGATATACATAAACACGACGGAGAAATGCGCCGCGGAAACAAGGAGACATCTAGTCACATCTTTACAACTTTACGCATTCGTTTTGTTGTCAGAAATAAATCGCTCACATGGGCAAGCAGGGTACCGTTGTTTAGCCCCGTTTCTCTAGTTTAAGAGGAAATAACCCGCATCTTTCTAGCGTAAAGCATTACGGAGTTGTGACGCTCTAAAGAAAACATGATTATTTGTAGCGTATACGCTACAATGGGTCTCAGAGGTTGTTATATAATTTCCTTAAAACCACAGCATCATAAATCACTGACAAATCAGATGTTAACATATAAAACTCAGTAACAGTCTCCCGCTCTCTCTCCCTCTGAGCAAAACTTCACTTCCCAGCCTGACACTCCTTTATGTAATTTTACACGTTTGTTTTTACCAGTTTCCATTGTATCACGATTTATAAGCAAATGTTTATTGCAGCAAAAGGAAATGCACAATAGTAAAACACACTAATGCATACCGTAAAATACCAAATAATAGCCGGGGCGTTTATTTGTTTCAATCACTTAACAGACCAGGCGTTTATTTGGACCAGGCGTTTAATTCCTTCCTCTCAAAAATCCGGGATGAAAATGTCACAAACTTCTCCAGCTTCTCGGTGAATTCTCTGGCATCCTTCTGGTCAATAGTTGTTCGTCTTCTGCAAGTGAAGTTGTTGCGGCGGAGGAAACGATTTATCCAACCAGCACTCGCGGCAAACTCCTCATCTCTGCTGTCACTCACGGTGGCGAACATTTGTTTCATCATGATAACCCATCCCCGCATGTTTATCTCCAGCTCCTCGCTAGCCTTCTTCACCTCCACCAGGCAGCCTGGCCCTGTTGTGCGACGCATCGTCATAGAGGCCGATCAGCACCATGGACAGCTCCGCTAACAACCCGGACCTCAGCGCATCATTTGCGCACAACGTGCACCAGTGTTACTGTAATAACACAGGGGTGGGCAATATATTATTTAAAATTAGTCAAACCATCAGCCATAGGTACTGAAGAAACATAAATATGGACTCAAGGCATTTTGTTTCATTAAGTACCCAAATGACTGCATCAATAAATGAGGAAATGATATTCACAGACCCTATTTTAAACAAAAACATGATCATACTAGTAATGGATATTACAATTAACCACAAGAACAAACAATTCTCAATGTTGTAATGCGCAAAAAAAAAAAAAAAACGTTTCATTGAATTACAGGTTTAAGTTTTCCACACACATCTGCATATATGAGTTTATAGTACTACACATAAAAAAACAAAGTAAAGAAAAAGCCAAAGTCCATGGCTGCAATACAGCACATTCTCGCGGCGAACCAACAGCGTCGCCGTGCGCGAAGCCAGACGGTTTCCATAAATGCATACGTGCATCAGCACTTCTCCCCACTGGACGTGCTGTCAGACCGGGCTGGTGAGGCAAAGTAGCCTACCGGCTGGCCCGTGCGGAGATCCAACGGCTGATCACTCTGTTATCTCCACACATCCAGAGAGCAACCCGCTGCAATTTTGCCCTCAGCCCGGAGGTGCAGCTCCTGGCTGCGCTGCGTTTTTACGCAGTGGGGAGCTTCCTGGAGGTGGTGGGGGACGGCACCGGCCTCAGCAAGGCATCGGTGTCACGGAGTGTGGCAGCTGTGACACCGATTCTCCTGCGTCGTGCCCGGACCCACATAAAGATGCCCACCACACGAGACGAGGTCCGCCAGGTCCACCAAGCGTTCCACGCAGTGGCTGGGATCCCCCGGGTGATCGGTGTGAATGAGACTCCTCCGAATCCAATCAACGACTATTCGGGGTCACCTCTAGTGTTAACAAAAGTCAAAACTAACGGAACAGCCTACCCAGCACCCCTCAAAACAAACTCCAGTATATGGTTATTGTCCCCAGCACTTTTCAAAATAAACTGACGCCCTACTTCTGCAGCCGCCTTGTCTGTGGATTTCACTGAACAAAATGTCATGCAGAGATTATAATATTATTTTTTTTAACTTTAGTTTCTTTTGGATTTTTGTGCGTATTATGGAGCCGTTTTGGTCCGTGTTTGTAAGTCTTTTTTTTCCTGGATAAAAGTTTCTAAAGTTGCAACAGTGTGTGATTGAAATCCACCACGGTCTGCTTCCAGTTCAAGGCATCTCCTCCTTCGGATGCCGAGACTTTGTGTTTATTAATTAAGCTTTCACTGACTGTATCACATCTGTGCACATGTCTTAAAAAATAAAAGGAACAGGAGCAGGACCCACGCACTTTTGACTACACTGTGGCGCCGTCAAAATACAAGTTGATATCTCAGTCTATCCTGCTTCTGGGCCGGATTAGTCGGTCTAATACACTGTCGTAATTACTGGGAGTCGTAACACCGGGCATACTTAGGTCGGGGAAATGGGAGGTCGGACTAATGGACAAAAAAATATAGAAATGTATGGTCGGAGAAATGGGAAGTCGAAATTTTGGGTAGTCGGATAATAGAGAGTCGGACTAATGGACGTAAAAATTAAGAAATGTATGGTCGGAGAAATGGGAAGTCGGACAAATGGGAAGTCGGACAAATGGGAAGTCGGACAGACGCCATGCGCCCACGTGCCCAGACCTCTGTAGGGGTGTAATGTGTGTTACATTGAGTAGAAGCAGAGTATGTTGTGCTGTGCTCTCACGTTTATTAACTTGAGTTGGAACAGCAATTATTTAACTTGTTTATATTATCAATGAAAGTAAGTACAAGTAGGCTACAATGCTGCAGTAACCTACTTTTACTTGAGTATTTCTGTTTTATGCAAGTTTATACTACTTACTCCAATAAACAAATAAATTATGATGTAGTATAGTTTAAACTACCCGGTAGTATATCAATTAATTAAAAACATACATGCATCAATATCACAATATTATAATATATACTATTCTGCACATTGAGTACTTTTACTTTTGGTTCTTTAAATTGATTTTGATGATAATCATTTTTGTACTTTTACTGTCACATTTTAAAGGGGCCCTATTACGCAAAATCGACTTTTCCATGGTTTCCAAACCTAAAATTGGTCCCTGGAGTGTCAATAGGTCCCCACAGTATCAGAAAAGTCCACCATCTCACTTTTTCTCATTCTCCATTTGAAAGTATGAAAAAATGCCAAAATCAACAAAAGCGAGTTGGCAGTCCATGGCTCCAACAATCCACACAGTTGTCGATATTTACTCACATCGTCAGAGCATCTACGATGGAAATGTGCCCACACGCATCCGTAAATGTTTGTTTGTTTGTGCTACGCACTTCACCGACGGGAGCTTTGACTACTTGGGTCAGTACAGCTCAGGATATGCCTCTAACCTGAGGCTAAAGTTTTGATACCGACAGTCCGAGAGCCAACCACAGACATTGAAGCGGTAAGTTTGTAAATATGATGTAATATGCCGTGTTACAGTTTACCCTGCCGAAATGCTTTCTAAAGTTAGCGTTGACGTGTTGTGCGAAAAGCTTCCATTGTATTGATATTGAGGACCGTTAACATTACGTAGTGCTGCGAGGGACTTTTCCAACATGAAACACCTCAAACCTGTAAAATTACGCCTAGAGATCAGTTTGCTTGGAAACGTTGTGTAGCTTGAATGCACATGTGGCAGCAAGATCAGCTCAGTGTTTGTTTATTTACACCGATGTGAAGAGGATATCAAAAGAAGAAACGTTTCTTTTTGCTTAACAAAGCAAAAGGGATTTTACGACATAACATAACATCAGTATTAGTGAAATAGTAACTTGTTCCACATTTCAGATGTAGTTGTAAACTCTGACCGTCTGCATACAGAGCAACAGCGACCCACCACAGCAGCTACTGTTGGCACTCACCTGTCTGGGAGGACTCTACAGGCTAAAGGTTTGTAGCCTGATATGTAGCCTACTTTAGATCAGGTTAAACAGCACAACAGCAACTACTAGAAGTCATACAGATGTGTATTTCTATTATGTTATATCATGGGTTTCATTCCTCCATACAACTCTGTTACAGCTACCCAGGCTACTGTGTCCTGCAAGGAGCGGACCTGTTTGACATCCACTCCAATAATGAGACCGTCATGGAGAGCTCGCCTGGAGCCGGTAGAGGAGGAGGATACTTTGGAGGGCAACTCTTCAGAAGAGCTTGATGCCACTGTTGGGACCTCACTAGAAGGACCACACAATGCGGCCTACAGAAGCCTACAAAGCCTACACAGGACAAAGGGACAAAGGGACAAAGGGGATTAAAAAACTACACCGCCATTTTAGTTTCACATCTCACCCAGGTGAGAGATGCGACGCCACCCAACTGGTGCCTATTGGCTGACAATCTTCAGGGAACCCCGGGGGGTCCCCTGGAGCGGCCTGAGCTTTATAAACCGAAGCCGCCTGGAGAACGCTCTTACTCACTCTTACTCTGACTCCTACTCTGGCGTCTCTTCCTACAACCGGCGCAACACCACGTTGCAACGGGAGGCGACCCCCTCCTGCAGCGCACCGCTGCAACAAGAGGAACCAAGCCGGTTCCTGCCTTCCAGCTACCAGACGCTGTCTGAAGTAAGCTGACTAAATCGCCAAGCCGCGATTATATCGCCGCTCGTGGAAGGAGGAAACACCAACTGTTTTCTTTATTTGAGTTTGATCAACGAGAGGAAACCCGCTCCGCTCTCGTCTGGACGAAGCCGACTCATCACGTCCCCCGCTGACGCCGGGGCCCACGAACTACCGCCGTTACGGAACGCCGTCATCGCCAGGACGGGCTCGCAGCTTACGCAACGATACCAGTAAGAGGCTATCAGTCTGGGCAGAGACATAAGTGATAGTGTAGGATATGCTTGTAATTCTTGCTAACGTGTTTTAAGTTCTGATCGCGGACCGCCGAGTCCGTTTGTTCATGTATTTGAATACTGATCGTGTACCCACGCAGCTGGGTTGATTTCTGTAACAGTGTTTCCGACTAACCTCCGCCATATTCGCGAGCTCAGAAAGCCTTTACTATCAGTTAAAAGACCGGTCTCGCGGAATAAACGCCAGTTCATTCACGCGCGCCCGGGTGATAGCGGCACGTTTTCTGTGCCTCAGAATATCGCTCGCGCATTCTCTCTCTCTTTGTTTGTGTCCCGCTAACACACACACACACACACACACGCGGCACACACGTGTCCTAAGCCAGCTGTTCCCGGCGGACGCTAGGGACATAGCTACATCTGGTGGCTACATACGGCTATCTCTCTCTCTCTCTCTCTCTCTCTCTCTCTCTCTCTCCCTACTCCATCGGACCTCAGTGGCTCCGCCCCTGAACGCTGCGAGGAATAGCTCCACCTCTCGCTCTCTCCCTCTCGCGATCCTGTCTGACGTCAGTGGCTCCGCCCCTGAACGCTGTGAGGAATAGCTCCATCTGATGGTCGCGCCCGACCATATCTCTCTCTCCCTCTCTCTCTCTCTACACGCACACACACACGCACACACAAACACACACACACACTCCACGTGTGTCTCTCCTTCTGTTTAGCTTAGTTTTGTGTGTTAGGTAGTTAGGTAATAAGGCTTTGTTAATTGCAGTGTTATTGATTGTGATCATTATTACTGATTTTAATAAATCTTATTATATTATAACTAGCGGTCTCTTGTGCTTGTTGTGTATATGTCACTGGACAACAGCAGGTTGTGAAGGCTAGTGCTTGAATTTCACGCCCTTCTTAATTGTTAGATTGTTTTATGCTTCCATGTCAATGATCACGATGATTGGCATGTGAGTATAAAACCTTTATATTGAGACTGAATACAGTTTTAGGTTATCTTTTCCCTGATCCCAGGGTGGTGCCCCGTTTATTCATGATTATATCATGATAATATATTAAATATAATTATTAATATCGATAATCATATTGACATTAATAATTAACTGTTGATAACCAAATCTGCTCCTGCTACAACCCCAACACCACATATGACCCTGCAGAGTCAGCCATAATGTCACAGCCTCAACAGACAGTTGTCGAGTTACGAGAATATCACGCCATTGGATGTGAATATATTTTGAATAGGGATGCAAACAATTAATCGATTATCGATTAATTATCGATAAGAAATTACTTGATTAAAATAAATTAATTGCAATTAATTGCGTTTTGAACACGTAATTCCCCGCCAGTCCGCGTGAGGGCGCTCTTGACGCCAGGCGTATGACGCATGCGCGAACACAAGCGAAGCAGGGCTCTGACGACAACAACAAGACAAACGGGAAGTGGTGTTTCCCACACATTATGGCGCACCTCCATAGTCTAATTTCAGCCACCATAGTCTCGATGTTCGCCCAAAATTATTTCATCAAGGCAAATGGACTTAAATAGCGGCTCTAATGATCGGCCTCAACAGGAGGGCAGCAGCGCGTATTATAAGGGAAAATCCTCGCGGCTGCCCCGTTCACACATATGTCGCTACTCGCCCATCACTCGCTTTCTCGCTGAATTATAATCGCTGGCAAAAAAAAAAAAAAAACTGCCGCCGACGCCTAGTTCAAGCCGCAAATCTCTGTGGAACTATCTGTTGACGTCAACTGTCAATCATCTCTATTCTACATTGTGATTGGTACTCGCATCGCAGAAAGTTAAAGTTATTTTCTCTCCGTCCCCGCCCACATCGCATCGCCTGTCCTGGCCACACTCCGCTAGAACACATTCACGTTCAATAGGCTTGTTCAGGATGGGCTTGGCTTGACTTGACTTATCACGCCGACGAGAGCTGCAGGTGTCTGAGGGGGCGGGCTCTAAAAGAGACGGCAGCCAAACGCCGTCAAGTCGGACAACAAAGTCAACGTGACTATGGTGCTCAAGCGATAGAACACAGCAGCAAACCAAAGAGGATATGTTATATATATATATATATATACTATATACACACACACACACACACACACACACATGCAAGGCAACATGTGGAAGGCATTATTTTTTCAGTATATTTGTATTATCATTCTTCTTATCATGTTTGTATTAACCAGACCTCACATATAAATAGGCCTACTCAAAACACAATGCACAGAACTTTAGATCAAGCCATGACATCAAAGCGACCAAAATAAAAAGGCAAATCATTTCACCACAAGGTGGCCGCCGAGTGCGGACCTGAACACACGTCATTGAACTTTTAACCAATAAGAACCAATCCGCTGTAACGGAGGTGTGGACAAGCCAGTTGCAGCCACCGTAGACCGCGCTGCCAAGCGCTGCAAAAAGCGGCTCTTAAAAACTTGTTCCTGCGATGTTTTGGGTCACGTGATATGGTCGCGACCCTGTGACGTCTTTGCAGTCGGCTGCTAAGTCGGACACAATTCTAGCCATCATGCATCGCTTTCAACCCACAATACATCTCGTTAGGTAGCGCGCTGCAGGCGGCTACATCAAGTCGAATTCGCCTATTGACAGCTGTCGCTCAGAGATGGGCGAGTGGCGACGTATGAACGAGGCTTTAGTCAAAACCAAAACACCAAGGAAGGCGGAGGAATATTCACCTACTTATATTAATAATAATAACAGTCATAATAAACTAATAGTTTAAAGGCTCAGCACTGTGTTTTAGTCATGTTTGTTTTCATCTTTTCTTGAATGCTTAAACTCCTCAACCCCATTTAGTATGTCAACATTTGTATCAGTATCAGCAGTTTGTAAGAAATTAGTCAGGAAACGATATGTCATATTTTGGTTCTCAAAATTCCCCAAATTGATGCATTAAAATGAAATTATTCAAAATATGATTTGCATTTTTCTTTATATCATAAGGAAGATAGCATTTTATGTTACGTATACAGTAGATAGAACCTATTCAGAGGGAAATTCAGCTTCTCAGAAGAATTGCCGCTTATCAATTAATAATAATAATAATAATAATAATAATAATAGAGGGTCAAAGGGGCGGGGCAATAACGTCATTGTATGCATTTTTGCCATCTACATGAAAAGGAACATGAAAAGGGGGAGCTTCGTTTTTTTCTTTTTTCACCCTGGGACCTGGTTTAAAAAAAGGAAACACCGGATCTGTGTGGATGGTCAACTTCTGCGTTTACACACAAAAAAACGTTTCTGTGTGGACGGCTCCTCAGAGTTACTGTAGGCTGCTTACTTAATTCTTTGCCAAAGGCACGCTAACTAAAATGCATGGCAGAGACAGTTAGGGAATTAATTTGAAATGTTGTCTCAAGCTAGAACACGTGACGGAAACAGCAATGTACAACTAGAAAATTCCCCCGCGGGAAATTTTGAAAGGGCCACGGGGGCTACTGCCGGAGTGTATATACATTACGATGAGATTCTTCGAGATTTCAAACGAGACGGAGTTGTTTTAGAGGCAAATACAGAGACTGCTTGCTGAAAAACTGTCCCTGAAAGGAACGCGCATCAGCAGTTTTGCATGAATTTACCTCCAAAATGGCTCCGTCTCATAACATTACATTATTATCACATAGCGTGGTGAATGTGCAGGTCACAACTTGTCCACAAAAGCGTTTTGGAGTTGTTGGATTGTGTATTTGATGAGTTTGATAAGTTTGATACATGTCACCGAGCTCAGCTGTCACTCAAGTACTCAGTACTACTGAGACTCAAGTACTGAGTACTACCAAGTACTACTGAGACTCAAGTACTGAGAACTACTAGGTACTATGTTAAAGGTTAAAGGGAAGCGGTGGCTGGTGGGACGGTTTTATTCCAGTCTGCACACACTACGGATTCACTCCTGCACAACATGTAAGTACAACAAAAATGTCGTGTTTTGCCTCAAGTCTGTGCAGTTTAAACACCGCGTGCACAATGAACATGATGGTGCTGTCACCGTTAGTGAGCAAGGAACAACTTGCTGGTTCTATTCCCGATCACATCAAGCACTGAGGGTGCAGGGGCGTTTCCAGGACATGAGGACGTGCCCAGACCTCTGTAGGGGTGTAATGTGTGTTACATTGAGTAGAAGCAGAATATGTCGTGCTCTCACGTTTATTAACTTGAGTTGGAACTAGGGCTGAACGATATGGACAAAATTTCATATCTCGATATTCATGCCAGATATCTCGATATCAATATGATACGATATGACTACGGGTTCGGTGAAAACCAAATATTTTTCAGAAAACTAAAAACATCATAATACAAAAGAATGTGGAAACTGCAGTTTTATTGATGATAACTCACTGTCAGTCATCAACATTAACATAAAGTCACCAATCAAATAAAAACTCAAACATTTTAGACTGTCTACACGGGTACTAGGGCTGAACGATATGGAAAAAATGTCATATCTCGATATTCATGCCAGATATCTCGATATCGATATGATACGATATGACTACGGGTTTGGTGAAAACCAAATAGTTTTCAGAAAACTAAAAACATCATAATACAAAAGAATGTGGAAACTGCAGTTTTATTGATGACAACTCACTGTCAGTCATCAACATTAACATTTTGGGCCCTAGTTTCGTAGACTAGGTGTAGTCAGCGCGCAGCACATGTGCGCCACGCCGATGGGCTGTGTCCGCCTGGACTTTGCAAGTTTCATGCACCGCGCAGGCTCGCGCAGGCACACCTCCCGTCTCGCCCACCCGCGCAAGTGGGAAAGAGGGAGGAGAAGAAGGCGTGAGTGGGAGACGAGGGACTGGGATTAATACAGCCGATTCAGATCTTCACCAATCAAATGAGCTCCTCTCCTCACCTTTAATGCGTTAGGGGAGGTTCAGTGCAAGTTCCGTCACTTGACAACCCAATGGCTGCGTTTCAGATCGCATGCATTTGCGCCTATGCATGCACGAGACTTGAGAGGATCCGCCGGAACTCGTCATAAACACGTCAAGTTCCCACCACGTCAGGTCGGACACAGGTGCACTTCACGGACTTTTTTTTAAACTTTATTAATAATTACATAACAAAAACTATCGCGCCAGGGGAAACTTCACGGACTTTGCACAAAGAATATGGTCTACCCAGTGGCGCTGGCTGTTAAAAGAATTTTTCCGGAAACGAATAAATTCACCTAAGGAGGAGATCGGAGACATAAGTAAAGTCGACGTCTGACTTTAATCTTGTACAAGAGGAGCAGTTACAGTGCAACAACGTGTGAGGATGCTACAGAGGAAGTGCTCAAATCATTGTTGTGACTTGAGTCTTTTAAAGGCACAGGAGATAACGTCATTGAAAACATGTAATACAAGACATCATGTGCACAGGGCCCCTGATAACGGTTAGCTGTTCTGCAGGATAGCTTTAGGCCCTGTTTAGGTCATCAGTGGAAATACTAAAGTCATTAAAACACTAAAATCATGTGGTTATACAAAATTCTTATAACACTGGCTTTCTTCGCCGCTGACGAATTCGAGCCGAGGCATTTGAACTCCCCTTGTTGACGGAGGCTGAGGAATTTTCTCACTTGGGAAATACCACGTGATAATTCTAACCAACTAGGGCAACGTTGAGGGGAGTGTCTTATGTCCGCACTTATTTGAGACCATCTGCACAGAAAAGCATGCGGAGGGACGTACCCTGGAGATACCGCAAGTTTTTAAAGTCATGTGACATGTTTGCATTTGTGACGTTTTTTTCCCAGAATGCCTGGTTTTGCGAGGCAAATGCATGCGCATGCATGATTCGAAACGCGCCTAATGACAGAAGCAGCGCCGCTGCTCCCACCACGTGCATCACGCGCTGTGCGTGCGTATCATAATAATAACAATGCCGATATTATAAAAAACAGGAGAGAGAGAGGGAGATGTTTTGGTCTGAGAGGCTGAGTTTCCGTTGCGCATGCCATCCGCCTTTGATCTGACGTCAGATGTGACGGGACAATCTATATAGATATAAATTCACGTGTTGATTCAATTAGTTGCATGAAATAGTGTTTGTTGTGATTGTTTATTGCATTTAAATGTACCTCGAACTGTGGAAACCTGCCTGTGAGGTCTTGGTGACGTGTGCGCACTGCGCGCCGGTCAGCCAAACTTCCACTCCGCCAGCTGTAATTCGCCTTGAATGAATGGACTTTATTTGCGCCTTACGCCAAAAGTAGACTACACTCTTAGAAATAAAAGTACTAAGTAGAACCATATAAGGTTCTTCGGCTTGTCCTCATAGGAGAACCCTTTTTGGCTCCAGGTAGAACCTTTTATAAAGGTTCCACCTGGAACCCTTTTGGAAGGTTCTACCGAAAACCCCACATAAAGGGTTATACCTAGAACTGTGTGTGTAAGGTTCCACCCAGAACCCCCCATGAGAGGTTCTACAAAGAACCCACGCAGGGAGTTCCACTAAGAACCCTTTCATTTTTCAAGGGTTACGTCTAGAACCCACACAGGGAGTTCCACTAAGAACCCTTTCATTTTTCAAGGGTTTTATCTAGAACCCACACAGGGAGTTCCACTAAGAACCCTTTCGCTTTTCAAGGGTTTCATCTAGAACCTACAAAAGGAGTTCCACCAAGAACCCTTTCATGTTTCAAGGGTTTCATCTAGACCTCACACAGGGGGTTCTAAAAACATCCCTTTTCAAAGGTTTTCACAAATAACCGTCTTCTGAGGGTTCTATACAGATCAGTTTAGTTCATATTATATTGTGGTCATTTATCATGTTGACATTGAACAAACATTCAAAACATTTTAATGAGAAAAACATTTATTTAAAGATAGTCCAACAGAACAGGCTGTGTAGGTCTCAGGGGAGAACAGGTCAAAAGTCAGCATAGGTCCAGTGGAATCAGCAACATGACAGGCCAGACACACCATGCTGTCCTCAGTCGTGGATTTGTGTAATCTCCAGCAATGGTGACATGGCAGAAAGGGGAGACAAAAAAGAGTTTGAGTTCCATCAATCCAAGGTGCACTTACTGCATTTACTGCGCCTTATTGTAAGCTATCTACAAACAATAAAATAATGCATGGTCCAATGAAAGGAATCAGAGTACATACTGTACGTAGTAATTGTGACAGTGGAACAGAATCATGAGAAAGTGAGGGAACCCCACAAAGTTTTCACATTGGTTTAAATAATGTTAAAATACTTTTCAGTGTTATGTAACAAGTACTCAAAATGTTACGTATTATAACAATAATGGAAATCTCAGCAAAACCCTCTTTTTCAAGCCAATTCGGCTTCGGCTTTCGTCCAAGCTGTGTCATTTCTACAAGAAAACAAACAAGCAAGCAAATGAACAAAACATAACAAGAAACAAATGCTTAGTCCACCTTTCACCATAAAAGTCCTCAGCTAGGGTCAAGCATGCTGAAATATATATTATATTTAGCTCACCTTGATTCTCTGAAGTTTCTTCTGTTCTCTCTCTCTTCTGTTCTTCTTTGTTCTGTTCGCAGTAATCACTATTGGTATGTCACACCTGGTTTGTAGAGGGGGAAGACCAGACTATATGGTGCAATCCATGGGGCAACCAGCTTTTAAGTCAGACATGACAGCCACCATTGGGCCAGCTCGCAGGCCCAACACACCAAACCTCTCCCTTTCCCCTGGGAGATCAAGGTTCAATTCCCAGGATCAAGAAACCCTGATGCGGTAGCCCCAAAGTCAGCATTACTATATGATTTTTGCATCAGTTAAGGCTTGGCCTCTGACATCAAAGACCTTCCTTTATCACTGAACTTATCTGCAGCTTCACAACTTGACTAAGCCAGTAAGCAGGGTACAGCAGCCATGGGATGAGGCTGATCATGGAAAAGTATGAGGAGGAGACAAATACATGAGTAAAATTGTCTGTAAAATAAGTGTTTAATATTTTTCAAATTGTCTGTCACTAATCCACACATCACCTCAGTAGGCATTAACATGGTCACTCTGCATCAACCAGGCCTCACAACTTCAAACTGTATCTCTAGATCACCTGACTTGTAACAAACTTTCAAAAGCCTTTGTCCAGTGAGTAGTATAGCTCACTTAGACGCCCCAGAAAGAGGGGTTATATCCTTGCTGTAGGGACCCAGGGTTCAATTCCCCTTGCTGCTTCTTTGCTGTGTGTCATTTCCTCCTAAAGAAGGGAGTAGTGTAACTAAACTTTTAAAAAATAAACACAATTATAGCTGCTGCGCAGCAATGGGTCGGGTCCAGACTATTTTTGGCAACTTTAGGCAATTCTGAGCAACAAACAGGAGAATAGGAAGGCAAGACAGTTGACATTGTAATGTTGCACATTTTGCACCAGTTGAGGCTGAAATCCACAATTTCTGGAACCAAAGACCATTGTCTATCGCACTGACCTAATTGGTAAGTGGCAACTCAACTGTGGCTTCACAAATTGACTAAGCCATTCACAGTCAAAAATCAGTGTTTGAGGTAAAATTCTGATATGTTTTTGTCAAACATCATCTACCATGACTCTAAAATGTTGTACATTTGTTTCACAAAAACTACCAGGTATTTTGATGTATTACAACTATCACCCTTGTTGGGGCTTGAACACACATTGTCTGGCACTAAGAACCAGCTCCTAGCCAACTGAGCTAATTGTCTGGTATGGCAACCAGCAAGGTATGATATCCGTCAACATGGGAATTGATACTGTGACCTAAAAGCAGAAGTCACAGTTTGTACAGACAGAGCTAAACAGACACATGAGGGGTATTCCACCAAACTTGCTAATTAAAGCGGCGTTTACCTGGTTAAGCCTGGTTAGAACTAACGCCAACTTCCACTTGCGGCTAAACACATTCCATTAACGCATTTCAGCCGTGCCTTGTTGAGGCTTATTCAAGCCAGGTTAAAGTTGTCTAGTGTTACGCCGTTCACGGTATATGAAGCCAGACCAGAACCGTGAATGTCGAATCATCGAGAAAATGGCAGAAAAGACCAGAGCAAAAATTATTAATGGAACTGTATGAGGGTACAAACCCATCATAACCAATAATGGGAATGCTGTAGTGATAAATAAAAATCGTGAGGCTGCTTGGGCAAGAATTGCCAAGCGATTTAATACGGAAGTACCGTTAAGAGTAACATGTTCTAATATAACACTGACTACAATTTCTCTAACGTGAGGATAGTGTAGAGGTAATGCGCCGGCTTTACATGCGGCCGGGCATGGTTCAATCCCCGACTATGGAAGTTTGTGAAACTTCTTTCTTTGGCCGGAACTCTCTCTCTCTCTCTCTCTAGTAAATGCATCTACATTGACCAACTCATTTATCTCAACAATTTAATGAATACATTCAATGAACCTATTAATGAACTCACCTGAAAGGAATTTATGTGGCTGAAAATTGCCTTTGTCATTGGGATCTATAACATGCTATTAATAATAACATCTTTATGTCTATCATGTTTTTGCAAGTTATATTTGGATTCTGGGGAAATTGTATGACATATTTATAGGTAAGGTTTATAGTTAAGGTAAAATGTTGGTCTAATTCTCTGATCTAAAGACAATTATACAGGCAAAAAAAAAAAAAGAAAACACACATGAGATATTCTCGCCGGACCTGCGATGCCCACATCCGAGGGCAGGTGCATCACCACTCACCCAACTGGGGGTTTTAAGTTATGATATGGCCAGTCGGTGTTAAACAAAATAAACGATTTATTCATATTTTTTAATTGCAAGCATGTATTTTTAGACGCTTGATGAAAATATAGTCTGTTCGTACTTAATATATGTAATTTTGGTAATTTTTGGTCTTTGACGTGACGAAATCACGAGGACTAGGCTTGGCGGAACCTTCTGCTGGTACAGTTGTTTCCGAGAGACGGACTTCTCTGAAACCCCCGCTAAAGTAAGCCTGATGGTTAGCCTGCCCCGGGGCAGGCTAGTTTGGTCGGATAAATTCCCATGGTTACTTAGCGGAGAGTGCCTCAAGTCACGTTGATGGAACGCAACTCTCGCTAAAGGTAGCGAGGCTTATCGAAATTAGCCCGGCTTTGCGCTTAGCGAGTTTGATGGAATACCCCTATGATCAGCTCCCTCTGTCTGACCACTGACATGAAGGAGCTGTCAACCTGGCTGTGCGAGTGAGTGTGGCGAGTCAGAGGAGTCCCTGCTCTACACATTCTGCTGGATAGCTCAGTGGGTAATGGTACAGATTTAAGATTTGGAGGGTGGGGGTTAAAATCCCAGTCACAGCTAATCTTTGCCTGGGTCAACAAGATTTGCTGATGAAGGTCTTGCGTTCTTATAATTAATGGTTGTGAAAATAAATTGGTAACATTTCAGTTTCATTATTTGTATGTCTGATCAGAAGGTGTAAGGTAATAGACTAGTATGGTGGACCTGATGACTCCACCCAGCTAGCAGGTTAGCTCAGTCACTACTGCCAGTGACTTTAGATTGGGTGGCGGGTGTTCAAATCCCAAGATCGGCAATTATGTTACAGTTTGATCAACAGGATCTGGAGAAGAAGAAATAAACAAATAAACAAAAAATGTATATGAAAAGTATTTGTATCAGTAGTCACAAGGAATTGTATTACCATTATTGGTAAGTGTTATCAGGAAGTTCCCTGGTGACACAGGATCCATGCTTCCAACAATCCCTGAAGAACTCTTTCTTCCAAAAACGGTTCTCTGGATCAAAATAGTTCTTACTGGAACCCTTAGCGTTACCAAGAACCCTTTTAAAACCCTTTATTCAGGAAAGGGGTTTTAAAGGGTTCTCTCGATCAAAATGGTTCTTACTGGAACCATTAGTGTTACCAAGAACCCTTGAAAAACCCTTCCTTCGGGAAAGGGTTTTTCAGAAGCAAATGGTTCCAGGTAGAACCTCAGCCCTTGTAGAAGAACCCTATTGGAACCCTTATTTCTAAGAGTCTACTGTTACCTCTCCACCATCTGCTGACTGCCTGTCTCTTCATTGTGACATTAATAAAGGAAATTCGCACAAGTTTTCACTGATAGTAAAATGAGTCATTCACTGTTGTAGCTTCCTTTGGAGCCACTGCAGAACGTAATGTTATGCAACACATTTGTTGGGAAACTAGCAGCAGCAAATTATGAATAGATACTCATTAATATCAATAGCTTTATTGATATTAATATAATTAATAATAAACGGGGCACCACCCTGAAATTAGGGACAAGATAACCGAACCTGTACTCAGTCTCACTATAAAGGTGTTTTTACTCAAATGCCAATAAATAATAACTATTAGCATATGAGTATACAAACAGTTGAAGGATTTGTGAATTCTTTGCAGAGAAGAGGTTGATATCATTCATTCTTATACAACATTTATAACACAGCAGTATGTTCAAAAGTGGTTTATTAACAATAAACAAATAAACATACACTTAAGTTTAAGTGGCCTATCTAACTAAACACTAAATAAGTGTGTGTGTGTGTGTGTGTGTGTGTGTGTGTGTGTGTGTGTGTGTGTGTGTGGAGTGGGGGTGTTCTTTGTGGGAGGCCGTGTGGCCCTGCCTGGAGAACAGGTTTCTATATTCGTGTATAAAAAGTATAATATATGTAGAGCTATTAGGAAAGTTGGATTAGTGAGCATGCAAACTGTGTTCTAGATCACTAACAACTGAACTACACACTTAACTCAACAATACATCAACTAGAAAATCACTTGGAGACATTAATGTCATTCAGTTTCTGTCCTAAGCTATGCCCAGATTGTTACCAGTCCTTGAAGAAGGGTTGGTTGTTCCTCTGAAGAAAGGTTGCTGTCTTCAGGTTCCTGTGAGGAAAGTTGCTGTCCTTGAAGTTGTGGATGGAGGAATTTCTCGTGTGATGCGTCTCGACTAGGAATTCTTGCCTTTGTTACAGAAGCAGGCTCCAACAGCCAGCTTGTTGGCTGTTTTGAGTGTGCTGCTTGGGGACTTGAGACTTGTGGTCCAAATCCCAGGAAAAGGGGAGAGCTCTGTTCAGGTCGACATCTCAGTAGAAAAAGAGGAGACCTCTGTTCAGGTTGAGGTCGCAGGAGTAAGAGGAAGTTTCCAACTTGGTCTGCTTGGTAGCCAACTTCCACTGCAGTTTACCAATCAGAATGGAATCTGGAGTTCACAGGTACATGTCACTTCCAGTGACACAGGCCTGCAGGCAGATGGGGGAGGGGGAAAGACCCCCTGTGGAGGTGCGTGGTTGTGTTTCCACCCTCCAATCTGAATGTTCAGAAACAATTCAATCTGCATCCATTAATTGTTTCATAGACACAAACCCTGAGGTACCAACACATTAATATTATATTCAGGGCTAATACGTCTGCCATTGCTCAAATCTGGCTAAATCTATTAATTCATATATTTCTCTGCAATACTTATTCAGTACTTATTCTGCAGTGAGTGAAAACATTATGGAAAGAAACCCCTCTTAACTCCTTACACAGATGTTACAGTAACACCACCAACAGCAACAGTGTAAAAAACAAAAAACGAAAAACAAATCGAAAACAAATTGAAAAGAAAAACACACACATTATGGAGATTACAGTTCTGACCTTCTTAGTTGTTGATGGGAATATTTTTGTTTTGTTTTTTGCCAGCTTGTTTGCCATGGCATCGTCACTGAAGAGTCTGGTTGATGATGATAGCAGATACCAGAAATCCTTCCAGCTTTTTCTGGAGCGTTCGTCTGAGCATCAGTGTATGCAGGACTTCATCCACAATACGCTGCCAGATATACTGGCCAGGTAATCTGCTACACGCACACACACACACACATAATATATATATTATATATATATATATTATATATAATATAATACATGAGAGTGAATTTAAGGGATGGGATGATATAGGATTTTATTGCAGATTGGGATAAAAAAAAAGTCACAATAATTTGATCATGGGAAAATCTTAAGTATTGTCTGGGAAAAGCTGTCTAAATCTATGTAGAGAAGTAAAAAATAGAACCTGGTTTTAAAAATACGATACAGAAATACATTTTAAAATGTATTTATCCTTTATTTATACAACCATATGATATGGTATGGTATGATGCATATGATTCACCATCACGTTGTGTGTCTTAACTGTAATGGAATACAAATATTAGTGTAAATGTAAAGTGACACCAACGGTCAGTCTAGTTTACTCTTGTGACATTTCACTTGTGTTGGGATATGATTGTTGCTGATTAAGCAGCCAAGGAGTGACGCGGAACAGATTGCCGTACAGTAGGGATGGGATGATCTGAAAATGTCATAAAAATTGTGATTCACGATATTATTCCGATAATTATCAAAATATGCTTAACAGTCTTTAAATTCCACTAAAACATACTGGCCTCACTTAACAAGAACACTTTGTCAAGAAAGTATTTTATTGCAGATAAGACACATCTTTTATAGTGAAAGACTATCAAACAATCTTAAATAAGATGATCATGAACCATAACGTCTTCCTTCACAAATAAAGGACAAATTATTTTAACAAATACTTTTTCAGTGTCACGCCGGTGAGGTTTGTCTTGTCTTGGTTTTTGTCTTGTGAATTTCCTGTTTTATTTTGAAAGAGTAAGTCCCCTCTCATTTCAGGTCACTTGCCCTTCCTCATGTGTCCCCAGTCTGACGTCATACCTGATTGTTTTCACCTGTTGCCCATTATCCCTCTGTGTATAAGTCTGCATCTCCCCTTGTCTCTGGCCAGTGTGTTTCGTCTTTCGTCTTGCGTGTTGGCAAGACCCTCCATGGTCCATAGCCTTGCCAAATTGGTATTTTTTGCGTTTTTTGTTTGTAGTTTTTGTTTATAGCAGTTAGCCTTGTTTTTCCTCCTTGTGGAGCTATCTTTTGTTTGTTCTTTTTTTATTTAGGATAAAAGCCTGTTTAAACTGCCTCTGCCCTGCGTCTGAGTCCTCCCTCCTTGCCCAAGCCTGTAATTCAGGTTCTATTTTTTACTTTTCTACCATGACGGCGAACTAGACAGCTTTTTCCTGTCGACATTTACGGTTTTCCCATGATCAAGTTATTGTGACGTTTTTATCCCGATGTGCGATTAAAATCCTCTATCATCCCATCATTACAGTACAATGTAACATAAGTAAATGAGTACTGTAGAGTGTTTCCTCTACAGATTTTCTTCAGCAGCCGGGGCAGGCGACAGACTTTAGACTTCCCCCGGCATTTAAATAAAGGCACACTGAGTTTGCTAACATTGAAGTTAGATTACATGGACCATTATTTCACAATGTAGCTATTAGTTGGCAATGAATATCAATAGAGAATAATCTTAATGATGAATGTTCTTTTAAACTGTAAATTCTGTCCAACTGAACGTTGAGCGTGTTAAATCTATCTTTCTCTCGTTGACTTTCTCCCTGCCTCTCCACGGTTGCGCGTTGCCCAAAGGCTTTTTAGAGCTCCGCCAATGTGTCTTCACTGTCGTTTCAAATTAAAAGCCCTTGCAGAGTCGAGTATAAGCTTTAAGCATTTAATCATGATTTATTTTTTTTAGATTTTGGTAGTAGTATATGAACAATTTAACCAATTACACTGTCAGAAATGTTAGAAACCTAACCTGTGCAAATCAACCAACACACACTGCAGCAATGTGGAAATTATATGGTTTTATCAAGCTTGTTGTGCATATGTGAATGACAACAAGTGAGTGCTTATAGAAATTTTACTCCTTCCTTTAAGTTCTAAGAAGAACATCATGGGGTTTAAAGGGAACTATGTCTTTAATATTAAAACACAATCATTTTTCTTCTCTCTGTCATTAAAGACTAAAAGCCGCTCTCAGTCAAAGATAAGAATAAGACTTTTCTTATCACAAAATCCTCCTGTTATGGATAATAAGCAGCGTATCCCAATGCTATGCTACTTTATACCGCTTGCATTTCAACACATTGTGCAAAAAGTATGCATTTTTAAAGTTATTTGCGTATCGTCTTAACGGACAGACTTAACAAACCATGACTTTGGACTTTTTACCAATCGTCGTTACTTCGGCATACTCTATCCATGTATTGCAATTAAATCACAACATCGTTTTTTGATTGATTGAGTGAATACAGCTCTATAAGATTAACCAGACCCCTCTCCGGGTTAAGTTAGACAGGACGGCGTTTAGTTTCCTGGTGTATCTGGGACTCCCACAAATGTACAAAGCATCAATAGTGCTTATTTCAGCCATGAATTATGAAACATTATCGCACATGTGTGTTTGGTGCGCATGCGTGTACAGCAGAGAATCAGCAGGCACTTTCTGTAGCGCTCTGCAGCAGGCGAACTGAATGTCGCAGCGGGCAAACTAATTTCAGTTTTAAAATTACCATTATTAACTTCTCTGCATCGAGAATTGCGAAGCATCGAAGAATCAACTATTTTTACCACCCCTACTCACAAGTCAGTTCGAAAGTGTGATATTAAAACTCCGAGGGTGAATGACGCCACAGCGGAACATCTCATGTGTCGAGCAAAATTGACAGGTACAAGCCCCAAAAAAGTGACCCACATTTGGCAGGTTGGAGGATTTGAATGTCCAGACTATTCTGAAGACTGAAAGTGCTTTTCTGCTCTCCCCACAGCGTTGGAGATGGAAAGTCCAATCTAAATGTTATTGGAGTTGGAAGTGGATCTGGTAAGAACACAGCATAGGACACTTTCACTGCTGAACTTATCTTGTGCTCTATGTAACGGTGACATGGTAAATAGCTGAGCGACCTCTGCAGCAGACAGCGAAGGTGAGGAGGCGTTGTTGAATCTGCCTGCTGTAACCGTTCCTAGTGTTCTGCTGTCGTTTAAGGCCGTGGCCAGAACAACCTTCACCCTCATCACTGCCAAGAATGTGTGAATCTGTACAGTTGTCGGTTAATATTTAACCTTAGTCGCAGACAGAGTGACTGCGCTAGTCTGTGGTTTGACTCCACATTGTTCTCCAGCACTCATGATGCGTGTATGTCATTTTTTCCTGAGCAAACCCACTGCAGTATGAGCCCATGAGTGCCATTACCCTTCACTTATGTCAGATCCCATTCTTCTAATATACCTGAGCTATCATGTCAGTATCACAATGGAGCGGCGGTACTGATTCTCTAATGGACTGTAAAATCCATTAGGATGACTACAAACTCCCCTGCAAGGTATTATTCAATCCAATCAGAAAGATTCAGCGCCTGTCTAGATTTGATGATTCTTGGCTTGGATTTACTCCTGTACATGTCAACTTGTCAGCTTCGATAAGGACTCGAAGAAAATTGTCTGCCTGTGGCTAAATTATATTGAAATGAATACATTGGGGTAACTCTGTTTATGAGCTTTGAGTCGAGATTTTTTTAACTGAGATTAACACAACATCAAATGTATAATTTCCTGCAAAAGTGACACGCTTTTTCCTGATTAAATCTGCGGCACCATTTGAATTGTGATGATGATGCAGGTTGACAAAATATACTGTCATGGCCAGGGTTAGGGTTAGGATTAGTTACTTTCACTAATATAAACGCTCCTATACAATCCTTTAGCAAATTAAAAAAGCATGTTGCGGTCTTGACGGGGATAGTTGTGGGTTGTATTCTTTCAATCAAACCTTACAGCGGCGGCCATTGCAGACACACCTGGTGGAGATCTGTTAATGAGTGCACTTTTCTAGTTTATTATTGACGTTGGTATACTGTGGAGAGAGTAGGTCAAAATTGTCTTAAGAAATAGTTTCAATCCCAAATTTTCATGGTGTCTGTAGGTGAAATTGACCTCGAGATGCTTTCCGAGCTCCATCTGAAGCACCCTGGGGTGACGGTGGATAACGAGGTGGTGGAGCCTAGTGGGACTCAGCTTCAAAACTTCAGAGGTACGGTCTTTACAGGCATGCATGCATCCCACATACCAATACTGTATCTGTAAAATCCCATGCCCCCAAAATGTGTTTCAATATTTCATTTAACCACAAATAAGGGACTTTCTTACCGTTCATTGGATTTTTCAATCCCAAGAATACATTTGCTGCCCCCGGCTTTCTCACTAATACATTATGAATGCAGTTATTCATGTATTACAGTAGGATGGGGATGGTCCTTTAAGCAGCAGCCCAGACTCAAGCACTCATGTCAGCAAATATCCACTTTTCTGAAGTGTCTTGAGTCAAACTCTGAATCTCTACCACATGCAAGTCTGCAGCTCTCTGACCAGTAGTTTCACAGACTTTTAGTGAGTCCCACAAATGATTGACACGTATATATGTTCAAAACACTATCATAATTATGCTGTAGGTAAATCTGAGGTGATCTCAAGGTTCCTTATTGTGATCTGTTGTGTCAATTGATGATGCATTGTAGGCTTGGGCCGGTTTAAACATTTTCTAAACGGTCTGATACTAAGCCAAAGACCGGACCGGACCGGTTATACCGACCTTTCCCACTAGGTGTCACACTTGCCATAGCACACCCTCCCGAGTGATCCATTGATTTTTTTTTTACACAGAAGATTGTGCCGTAATCACGGAAAGGAGAGTAAAAAATATGCCGCCATCGTACCATTTATAAATAACTTTTGCTTTGTAGCGTTAAATCCGGCTGTGAGATGATTCTGCTAAGTGTAAAAATGACAGAGATGTAAGTAACTGCTATCTCAAATTTGTCCACTTTGTGTGTGTGTGTGTGTGTGTGTGTGTGTGTGTGTGTGTGTGTGTGTGTATAATTAACAATAATAAACCATTAATAATTATATTATATTATATTATATATATATATATATATATTATAGCATACATTTCCAGACAAACATTGACCTAAGAAATCATACAAGGGTCAAACATGAGTAAACTGTATAATGTATAACTTGTTTTGTGATATGATTGTTTCTGATTGACTCTACTAGATTAGCTTAAGGCAAGATTTTCTCTCAACCTTTAAGCAGTCGAGGTGGCAACATAAAACAGATTGCAGTATATGCACATGAAGTTAATGATGAAGGCAGAAGTTCACCACAAATGAACTCTTGGAATGTGATTAAAAGACAAAGGAGCAGCTAATCTGATGATTTAATTATCCTCATGTAAGTTGTTAGGTGCTGAAGTGAAAAGGGCTTCTCAGTAGAGGAGGTTGAGTCATGATGTATTATTTTCATTACATTGGAAAATAATAGTAATAAGAAACATTTTGAATAATATCAATTTAGTTTCAATGGAGAGCAGGCTAGCTCAGAGAAACACAGGGCCTAGCCATGTTGATATGTGCACATGTATTACTATGTCATTATCTGGCCATTCTGGGATTAGAATTAGTCTTTAGACAATGTCATATTTCTTCTATTCATTGTTGATATTCACAGTCATAACTAGCGATGGGACGATACAGGATTTTATTGCGCATGGAAATAAAAAAGCACTCACAATAATCATTTGTGGTAAATTCACATTATCAGGATAAATGAGTGATGTGTAGCTCACTATCATGATAGAAGAGGGAAAATAGAGCCTCGGTTAAAAAATGCAGGACTAAAGAAATACATTTTTAAAATGTATTTATCCTTTATTTATGCAGGGAGAGCTCATGGTTGTCTTTTTTAAGATTGTTTAGTTGTTTTTCACTCAAAAGGATGTTCACTAAGCCAGTCAGAAATAAAGAATACATTAGATCTGAAGAATCGATGATGGCTTTTAAAAATGAACTGCTGGCATATAACTGGAATGAAATGTATGAGAAAATAGACATTAACAGTGCATATGAAGAATTTCTCAGAATATTCACAACATTATACAATAAAAACTGTCCAATAACCCAATATACAAGAAAAAGTAAATACTCGGAATGCCCATGGATCACAAAGGGTTTACAAAATGCTTGTAAAAAGAAAAACACACTGTACCGAAATTTTATAAGGCTGAAAACTGAAGATACTGAGAATAAATATAAAACGTATAAAAATAAGTTAACTAAAATGATAAGAACTAATAAAAAAGACTACTATAGGAATATATTGGAAAAGAACAAAAACAATATTAAAGGAATATGGAACATACTGAACAGTGTTATAAAAAATGGTTCTGGACTTTTTGGTTAATGAAAAGGAGGAGTACAATATGGATGTTGTGGCCAACTGCTTTAATAACCATTTTTTTGTAAATATTGGTCCTGACCTAGCAAGAACAATTCCTGATCAAGGGACATCCGAGCAAAATATGGAAAAATTAATAAATAGAAATGAGTACTCTATGTTTCTCACAGCAGTGGAAGAAAGGGAAATTGTTGATATTGTTTTGAGTTGTAAGGGCAAAAAGTCTAATGATTGTGATGACATTGATATGACTGTGGTAAAAAAAAAGTGATTGAGGGAATAACAAAACCATTCACATACATCTGTAACTTATCATTCCAAACTGGTACATTTCCAAAAAAAAAATGAAAATAGCAAAAGTCATACCTCTGTACAAATCTGGGAACAAACACCAATTCACAAATTACAGACCGGTCTCATTATTGCCACAATTCTACAAAATTCTTGAAAAGCTATTCAATAATCGACTGGATAATTTCATAGATAAGCACAAACTGCTCAGTTAAAATCAATACGGATTCAGAGCAAATAGATCTACATCAATGGCTTTACTAGACTCAGTTGAAGGAATAACAAATTCTATAGACCAAAATCAACAATCAGTAGGGATATTTATAGATCTAAAAAAAGCATTTGACACAATAAATCATAATATATTAATAATAAAACTGGAAAGTTATGGCATCAGGGGTATAGTGGGCAACTGGGTGAGGAGTTACTTGAGTGACAGGCAACAATTTGTGACACTTGGTGATTGTTCCTCTCTGTGTTTGGACATTGCTTGTGGTGTTCCCCAGGGGTCAGTGCTGGGCCCAAAATGTTTCATTCTTTACATAAATGACTTATGTAATGTATCAAAAGTGTTGAAGCTTGTTTTGTTTGCTGACGATACAAACATATTTTTTTCTGGTGATGATTTATATCAATTAGTAGAGGTGATCAATTTAGAAATGAGCAAATTAAAATTATGGTTCTATATTAATAAATTATCTTTAAACTTATGCAAAACAAAATTAATGTTATTTGGAAACTGCAGAATAAATGAACAAATAAAGATACGGATTGATGGGGTAGACATTGAAAGAGTTAGTCAAATAAAATTCCTCGGGGTAACAATTGATGAAAAACTAAACTGGAAATCGCACATAAAACATATACACTCCAAGGTGTCGAGAAGCATTGCAGTATTATATAAAGCTAAACAGGTTCTGGGTCTTAAATCACTACACATTCTCTATTGTTCACTGGTTTCACCTTATTTAAGTTACTGTGTAGAGGTTTGGGGCAATAATTACAAAAGTACATTACATTCACTGTTTATTCTGCAGAAAAGAGCTATACGGACCACTTTCAATGCTGGTTATAGGGATCATACAAACTCATTATTCATACAGTCAGAAATACTCAAATTGACAGATCTGGTTGAATTTCAAACAGCACAATTAATGTTTAAAGCAAAAAATAACAAACTACCAGCAAATATTCAAGGAATGTTCACCCAAAGAGAAGGGAGTTATTTCTTACAGGGACTGTTTAAATTTAAATTGCGAAAGGTGCGTACAACCAGAAAAAGTTTTTGTATTTCTGTCTGTGGTGTAAAACTATGGAATGGTTTGAAAGAAGAGCTCAAGCAATGTCCAAACATAAAAATTATTTAAAAAGAGGTTAAAGGAAATTATTCTCGAAAGGTACAGGGATGAGGGTGTTTGATGATCTTTGGGTGTTAATTGTTTATTTATTAGTTTGTTATTTATTATTTTTGTATCTGTTTTTTGTATTTATTTTTGAGGAAAGTATTACAGTTATTATATATACTATACTATATTATATATATTATACTACAGTTATTATAGTATATATTTGATATGAACATATAAGTAATACATTTTATTTACATAAAGTATATATATTATATTATATTTGGATACATTAAGAATATATATATATATATATAATAAGTAATAATACATGAAAATGTTATTAATAATTATTATGAATAAGGAAGCTTAACTAAAATGAGGGATGGAGAAGGGGTGGGATTAGATAAGTGCAAACTTCTTCCCACTCCTTTTCGAACATGCTTTTCTTTTCAGCAAATGTTTGTCATTCATGTATCTAATTATGCTTTCTATTTCTATTTGTTATTTTCTGTGACAATTTTTGTTTTGTTTTTTTGTTTTTTTTACATGTTCGAAATAAAATTTCAATCAATCAATCAATCAATCACTAAGAAGAGTTGTGTGTCTCAAAAAAAGTATTTGTTCTTAACTCAATGTAAAGTGATTTGGGTATGTTTAACTGCCATTTAAGAGTTGTAAGCATATTTTGCTGATGATCGGAACCACGGTTATTTCTTCTTATAATCGTGAAATTATCACATTGGCCCATGCCGAGTCATATCTTTAAGTTTATAACCTAAAAACACATTTAAGTGTGCAGTTACTATAGTTTAGGTAATGATGTGGAGGAGCATAACATTTGTTTGTTATAGAGATTTGTCAGTGACAATACAGAGCAGGATTTGTTTTCCTTTTTTTCCCTTGGTGCAATACAAGTGACGAATGTGAATACACACACACACGCACACACACACACACACACATATATGTATATACATGTCACAATACAAGACAGAGAAACTAATAATAAGGAAACACAGAAACAAACCAGAAGCAAACAAAGAGAGACAGATTGGGATTTTTGATGTTGTAACATTATTGTAAAACTATACAGTGATGTTTTCATTGTATCTCATAACTCTGCAGGTATAGTGTCACAGAAACCAGGTTTAGATTACGTCAAATTTACCTGGAACGAGATGACTGCCACTGTGTTTGAGGAGCACTGGAAAGGGAAAAAGATGACCAAAAAGGCTGACTTCATTCACATGATACAGGTTTGAGTTTTGCATTCGTAGGGCTTCTGGCCCACAGACTGTATATTTGACACATGTAGGTCATATTCATTTGGCGGAGCTCCACCGCCATTAATCCCATTAGAACATCTGTCTAGCATAGCATTATAATTAGGGGCTCTGTGAATCCAGTTACCAGCTCATTATCTGTGGTGAAATCAACAGATGCTGTACTATGTGAAGGATCCTGGAGCTACAGTGAGCTTCTTCCAGAGTCTCCTCAACAAGAATGGGAAGCTTCTCATCATTCTAGTGTCGGGTAAGGGGATGGATTTCATCTCAGATAATCAAAACATTCTATATTTCTTCTTCTTCTAGTTGTGCTGAATACAGTCAGGATGCGTACTGCTCATACACATGTACATTGGATGGAATATAAATTCATAGTTCACCGAGGATGAATCCTACTAACGTCATCCCCTGGCTTTCATCTGGCACCTACAACAGGCCAAAGTCTTCATTACAGCTTATCCTCCAGAACTGTCCAAGACTTTAGTTTATGACAAAAAATATCTGAAAATTAGTCAGGGGCGTTGCTAGACATAAAGCTCTACTGAGGCACAGGCCCCCTATTTCTAAAATCACAAAAAAGAGCGGTGCACCGGCTACGACATGCACGCACCTTGTGGTCCGGACCCGGACCACAAGGTGCGCGCCTCAGCTTGTATTTTGGGTTAAACTGCGTTGGTTTGAGATTGTGGATGAAAAAGAAAATCCATTCTTTTACCGTTATTATCAATATAAATTAATCCACTGCCAAATATAGTAGTTCGTTAAAACTCGAACGGGAGATTTTACTGGGGCACGGCAGATCAATACTGGGGCACGTGCCCCAGTAAAAGGTGTCTAGCGACGCCCATGCCATTAGTCTCAGCTGTATTTTTGTTTTTAGCTCAAATTAGCAACTGTTAGCAGCAGAAGGCTAGATCTTTCACTATTATAGTGAGTATTGTATTTCTTGAGTCAATGTTAATGTTCAACAATGTTTTCCTTTTGAAGTAGAAGTACAAAGTCAGTAAGTACAACTTACTTTTTAAGTGAATGGGGGCCATTTGCAAGTTATTTTGGTACTCTGAGTTAGAATAATATACAATTCAATATTTTTCATTCCTAGACATCATTTATAGCTGAAGGGCCCACAGGCTCAGATTGCCCCTGGTGTTTTATTCTTGCAGACCATTATTTGAGTGTGTGATGCAACTATGTCATGGCAGGTGTGTCGCTGAGCACTAAGGAAGTGCATTGTTGGGTGTTTGTATGAGCGGTTCTCAACAAAGTTGCAATAACAGGGACCATGCTTTCAGCCAGTTGTGAACAGGCATGTTTTTGAATGGCACTGCTGGTGTGTTATCAATTAAAAAACATAACAAATCTTCAATGGTCTTCAATGAGGCAAATGGCACCACTGTGTTGAAATAATAAATCCAGTGTGGCTCTCTGCAGAGCAATGAGTTGACAATGTCACCACCTCTCAGAGGTGAGATTTTCTCTATTCCTCAGAACCTCTGCAGAGCCAGTTAGTCGGTGTTTCATGTGGAGCAAAAGCATAATGCATAATTTGTGTGTTGTTTTTTTGTTGTTGTTTAGTCAAAGCTGTTTTAGTTCGTCCAACATAAACCAGAGTGCAGGGACGTTTCAGCATGTAGACAACACGTGTGTTGCCAAAATGAAAGATGCATGGAGAATCCTTTTTCATCTTGGTTGTTAGCATTGTCATTGTGAGTATGTGAGAATGCTGACATTAGCATTTCGGGTTTAGACTTAGTCTTGTTGTCATGTCGTCAATTCCAGGTGAGAGTGGTTGGGAAAAGCTATGGCAGACCTACGGGAGTCAGCTCTGTAACACCGAAATAAGTCAGTGTGTGACCACTACACACATCAAACGCATCCTGGATTCCAAGGGTGTGACCTACCGGAACTACGAGCTGCCGTCTCAAATGGATATCACCGAGTGTTTCACCGAGGGCGATGAGAAGGGAGAGCTGCTGCTTGATTTTCTCACTGAGGTGCAGAACTTCAGTAAGACAGCCTCAACTGAGCTTAAAGCTGGCGTCTTAGAGTTACTCCGGCACCCAGACTGTAGTGTGGAGTCCAATGGCAAAATAAACTTCAACAACAACCTCGGCGTGATCGTCATAGATCAGCTCTCTTAAAAACAAACAGTTAACAGGGTGATTGTTTCAAATTGTACAGTGTATAATGTACTGTATGTAATAAACACACTAGTTCAAAGGAAAAGATTACTAACCAAACAGAGACAGAGTAGGATGGTTCTTCACAGAATGCGATTGGGGAAAAAAATGAAAATAACAGATGGCAGAACTGCTAACGACTGTGAAAGAGGTCATTGGCATTTCAACATTTCCAAGAATCTGTGTTGCACACTTATTGTAAATGTTCCATTGGTTAAGGTTCCGTATTGTAAATGCCTGTGCAAAATGAAAACGGCTTGATACTGTGTATGTGTGTGTGTTTTTTTTAACTACATTTTGTTTCATTGTCATGAGGCACCCAAAATGGGAAGATTAGAGTTTTGATCAGCTTCAGACATCAGTCTCAGATTCTATCATGATAGCGTTTTTAATGGGCTACAGCTGGCAGGCTGTGCTACCAACCAAATCACACTATTGCTCCCATTGGATCGTATTACTTTCGAAGTATAAAAATAAATGGAAAATTGAACGTTTAATTTTCCATAGAGATTGGGCTGTTAAGTTTGACAAATCCCTCCTGTGGGAGTGTCTGGATTTTCTGCGTCTGCTTTTGAATATTATATATTGAAATGGTCTCAAATTATACTTGCATCAATGAAAGAACAAAACCAGGGCCATCTATGCTGAATGTTCTACTTTGCACATTAGCTGTTGTAGAATTGAATTGTTAAGATGCACACAAATTACTGTTAAACAAATAGATTTTTTTCCAGTCTCACGTCAATCAAATGGGTTTTAACATGTGAGGCCTAACAATATGGTGGCAAATTGACTGGCAGATCAAGCAATGTTACTAACCACGCAATTTGGTTTATGCCATTGGTATTTGCTTAATAAGGTCTTTCCTGGTCAATGACTTTAGCCTACTTTTCATTCATTTGCACCGTATAGAAGCAAAATAAACTAACCAGACAAGTAAAGTACGTTTTTTGACACTGATAATTTCATACAACTTAATTGTACTCCGAGATGTCTCTTTAGCTTTACAACCAGTACCAATGGTACATACTGACACATGCAATATATTGGTTAGATAAATGCAGGCACAATGGAAGCTGCTAGCTTCACTATTTGGCTGCAGCCAAAAGAATTGTAACTGATAGATGAAGCATTGGCGCCATCTTGAGGGCAGCAACAGTAATTGTCAAATACAAGGTGGGCAGATCAAGGACGAATAAAAGTAGATCACCTCTTTACTAAAACATCTAAGAAATAGCTAACACATCCACATCAAACCAATCACTTAATCGACATGCATTGCTGTGGTTTTAACTTTAACATTTAAAATGAACAAAAAAGATATGTACATGGAAACTAAAGCAAAGGTGTTTTTCCGTCTTTGAACTGAAATTAACTCATATTCTCATCTGTTTAAGGGTGACCCTGATGTTTAAGGTCAACTGATGAATAGTGTGCTCTGGTTAAATGATTTAGAAAAGACTACTAGCACTCCTCTGTCAACCTTACCAGACGACTCCGAGGTGTGAATATAAAAGTGGTAATATGCTAGAATAATTTAGCTGATTTTGCTCTTACAAATAAGTGCAAAGTAAGTGCCATACATGTTTGTTAAGTATTGAGACTTGATCTCAACTCCCAAATTATTTCAGTAGGCTCCATAGATGAGTTGGGAATGACCAGCAGAGGCAGCTTCACACTTTCCATCGGTTGGAAGTGTATGAGTAAATGATACCAGGTCTTTCCCATGTTATAAATCCATATAATCAGATCTGCGGCTGTATTTCTTGGACACTCGGGTGAAGAGAGGAGCAGAGCTGTGAGCTGACGATGAACAGATGGCGGGGGAGATGGGTGAACTGGGAATGTGGCTGAGACCCCGTTCGCGAGGACTTCAACTCTGGAATAATTTTTCATGGGTCCTGGGGAAGGCTAAGGACATGGCATCATGATTATTACAGGAATGTGGGCTACAGGTGCATTGCTGTCCTTGTATAACCAAATTGAGAGCTGTGTCTATATACTCAGTCAAAACTGTTTCCAGCGGGTGTTTGCCTCCACCAAGGTTGTCCCTTGTTTTCATGGACAGGATGTCAAGGCCTATAGCCGAGGGGAGGAGAATGTCAGGTTGGCTGAGTCGTTGCCCTGAGCAAGGGAGTTCAATTATCTCGCAAACGTGTTCACGAGTGAGGTTAAAATGGGGCATAACAATGGACAGGTGTTTTTGGAGCGGCATCCCCAGTGAAGGCTTTGCGCAACCAGAGAGTGTACATAACAGCGCCGGAAGTTGTAAAAGAGGGTCTATAACCATTTGTGAAACAAAGGTGACACAATAAAAGATTATTGTCTTTCCAGAAAGGCTACAAACCAGTTTATGTGAGTAGCATGACAGGCTAAGTGAATACACCTTGAATGTTCTGAGATAAATAAGCAGATGTTTCTGGTTGTTACAGATGATATGCTCACTTTCCTGAGGTAATTCGTATGCAGACCACCACAAACTATAGAGGTTTTGAGAAAGCTTTTTGCATCGTATGAATGTCCTGATGAGGTAGTGACAGACAATGGACCTCAATTTTGAATTTACCGAATACGAGTCATTCCTTAATGCAGTTAAACCCATTAAAACTCCATATTATCTCCGAGCCTCAAAGAGTATGACTAAAAGATTTGTCACCAAAAAGTCTCTAGCAAAGAATAGAGCAGTTAGTGGCATGCCATTGCAGCACTGTAGTGCTCATTTATTGTTTACTTATGGGGGACATGGTACACACCGCTACCAAGAAAACACCAAAATCCTACTTTGGCATGAATGACGTAGTGGATTCTCTCTGGTAAAACCAGAGATATCTCAGTCTTTCCAACCAGGGGGTTTTCCAAACCGATCAGATGGGAAGAAGAAATGCAGGCCTTTAAACAGGTGGGGCTCGTCAAAACACCACAGACGAAGAAGGCAGTGGTTGGATGGTATTATTGCTAATGTTTTGGGTCCTGTAACACACAAATGTGAATGGAACATGAGTAAAATGACACATGCAAAGGGAAAGCATGTGATGCCAGAACAGACTGTACTAAACCCTGAAGGAGACTGGGTCTGGGATTACCATATTGATACAGGAAATTAAGTGAGGGACAATGGAGGACTCTCAGAGCTAAAAAATCCCAAGGAGCATCAAAGATCATCGTAATAAACTTGGAAATTTGCCACTTTTTTTGGCTCTGTTTTTTTTTTTTTTTTTTTTTGATTGATCTCAAATCTTGTGTGGTTTTTTAATATCTAGTTGCACTGAGGAAATACAGTACTATAAAAACAGATTAAAACCCAGGGCTGCTGCTTTGAGGACGTGGCCTCGGCATGGGAGGCCTACTCTACTGACAGGGATAATCCGGCGCCCCTAAAATACACTTTGATTTAAGGGGTGAATAAATATTCTCCAGGGCTGGACAGTGGTGTAGTGGTTAGCACTGTCGCCTCACAGTAAGAGGAGCCCACAGTCCAAAAACATGCAGGATGGGGATCAGTTCATTGATGATTCTAAAATTGCCCGTAGGTGTGAATGCGAGTGTGATTTTTTCATTACTTCTTTTTAGTTTAAGTGTGGAGTGCATGTTCCTGTTGGTTTCGGGCTGTCAGGATCCAGACTATGTTTTCTGTTGGCCACCAGATGGCGACGCTATTGACTTTTTATGGTACTAATTCAGCTGATGTGTTTCACCTGTGTTTGTTTGCTCAGTGTATTCAAGCTGTCTCTTTTGGGCCAGTCTTCCCCATTGACCTGTGCTTAAGTCTCACTGTGTGTGGCGTTAACATTTTCACTTTTGAATGTAGCTTTTGTTTTTTGAGAGTTGCACCTTTGGAGTTTTGCCTATCAGCTGCTTAGACCAGAGAGAGTAGCTTTTGTTTTGTTGAGGGCAGCTTGGGTTTAGACCTGTTCCTGTTCAGGAAGTAATCTTGTGTTGCCTTCTTTTGGAGAATTAAAGTGGTGAACTGTCGCACTGTACCAGCCTCTGCTTCTGGGTTCTTGGACTGTCTGTTTAGCCCAGTCAGTATAGCCTAGACCTGACACATGAGAGACTGGTTTGCATCCTGCCCGTCACATGGACCTTCTGCATCCCTCTTTCTCTCTTCCGCAGTCATCTCTCAGGGTGTGTGTGTGCGAGCTGATCTTCCTGTTTCGAGGGGAGTAAATTTGAACTGTATCTGCCATCAAATTGATTTTATTAATTCAATCACAGGTTAGTATGAGAGGCCGTTTAGGAAATAATTCATATTTGCTCTCATATGTTACATCATACTATCTTACAAACCCTACTATAGTCACGCACACTTACTATCATACTCTCTCACATACACTACTATAGTCACGCACACTTACTATCATACTCTCTCACATACACTACTATAGTCACACACACATACTATCATACTCTCTCACAAACACTACTATAGTCACGCACACTTACTATCATACTCTCTCACATACACTACTATAGTCACGCACACTTACTATCATACTCTCTCACATACACTACTATAGTCACGCACACTTACTATCATACTCTCTCACATACACTACTATAGTCACGCACACTTACTATCATACTCTCTCACATACACTACTATAGTCACACACACTTACTATCATACTCTCTCACATACACTACTATAGTCACACACACATACTATCATACTCTCTTACAAACACTACTATAGTCACGCACACTTACTATCATACTCTCTCACATACACTACTATAGTCACACACACTTACTATCATACTCTCTCACAAACACTACTATAGTCACGCACACTTACTATCATACTCTCACATACACTACTATAGTCACGCACACTTACTATCATACTCTCTCACATACACTACTAAAGTCACACACAGATACTACTATAGTCACACACACTTACTATCATACTCTCTCACAAACACTACTATAGTCACACACACATACTATCATACTCTCTTACACGCTATTATGGATGGAACAACATAATAGTGAATGTATGAGAGAATAATATGTGATGTGTGTGAGTATAGTAGTATGTGTGAGAGAGTTTGATAGAAACGGAAGTCAACTTGAATTTCCAGTTTCTGATTGGCTCATCACGGGTGTAGGTACCGGATGTGTCTCTCCAGCGGGATCTCAAGGACAATGTCCCGCCTCCTCTAAAATGACCAATTTGCATGGATGTATACAGTCTATGATGTTAACATGTGAAAATGGTCGACCGGGACCGTGTCAATGAGGCAATTGGACTTTTAAATAACATTTTAACCCGTTCCGATGTGATAACCACAATGTCGGAAATTTCGAACCGTAATCAACAGCCCTCACGTAGCGCGGTCGATGTGGAAATGCGGCGGGTCAAGGAGGAGCAGGGCTTCTTTTTTTTTTTTTTACTTATGGTACTAGTGTTAGTAATGGTATTAGTCATGATATCTATTCAGTGTTTACCACACATTGAATGGACTTAACTAGCGGCTCTAATGATAGGCCTAAACAGGAGGGCAGCAGCGTTTATTATAAGGGGAAATCCTCGCGGCTGGTTTGGTTCATCAATGTTCTGTTTCCCCCCGTCGCCATGGCAAGCCGTCCCCCCGCGCCGACCCCCCTTAGCTGCGCAAGTTTGACAGTGCGTGCGCGTACGTCAAAACCAAAACACCAAGGAAGGCTGAGGAATAGTCACCCACTTATATTAATAATAATAATAAAGAGCAAAGTGACACTATGCAATAACCTGCTGAAATAAAGAGTTCTGTAAAGTTGGAAATATATTCACAGATTCGGGATCAATAAATCTGAAGAGAAACGTTTTCAAACACAAATGATGCCTCTTCCCCACCGTAGTATCATAGACTACGAGCTACAAGGACCAAAACACAGATTTTTTACATAAATAAGCCGTCCTCCGAGCTGAACGGAGAACATTGATCTCTATGCGCAGCCGGCAGCCGGGCGAGTGCGCAGGGACCGTCTGCAAATTACAAGACAAAAGTAACGCTGCAAACAAAAATCATTAACTCCACTGTTATACAATATTGTTTTCCTCTTGAGCACCACTTGCTGTAGTGCTGTTGTTTTTTTGTTTTTGATCAAAATATTCTCCAGGGGCATTCAAATAAATAAATCGTTGATATCATTTTGTCTGGAGCAAGGAAGGAAGCTGCTTTGTCTGTTGTTGGTAAGTCAGAAACTAATTGTAGATTTGGGTTCAGGCATTGTGTGAGTAAAGCTAGTGCAACATTAGTCGTGTGCTGATAGCTTGTTGTTGAAATCGTCGTGAAACTGCATATGTTAAGTGAGTAATCAACTAAGTTTGAGCCATCTCAGGTGTAGTGAATAGACTTGATTAGAGGGAGGGGTCACACACAGTGCTTACGGTAAACTGAGCACTTAAAAGGCTGTCACTACAGCGTCAGCTGCAGCGTCTGGCCATCAGAACGAAGACAGCTGAACAAAGACAAGGGAGTCTATCTGCGGGAGTCAAGACAGCTGAACAAAGACAAGGGAGTCTATCTGCGGGAGTCAAGACAGCTGAACAAAGACAAGGGAGTCTATCTGCGGGAGTCAAGACAGCTGAACAAAGACAAGGGAGTCTATCTGCGGGAGTCAAGACAGCTGAACAAAGACAAGGGAGTCTATCTGCGGGAGTCAAGACAGCTGAACAAAGACAAGGGAGTCTATCTGCGGGAGTCCATCGAGGAAGTCCACCGAGGTAGGCATAACATCTTACCCCCCCTCGCAGCCATGTGTCTTATCCCAGTCAGGACATCACACTGGAGAAGATTTCACCGAAGACCCTTCACTCGAGGCTGTTACCCATCCAATCTCTGCTACCCACCATTCTCCACCGGTAAGGACCTTGAAGTACTAGGGGGGCTATGGAACTGCCAGTCTGCAGTCAAGAAGGCGGACACCATTTCAGCCTATGCCTCCCTGCAGTCTCTCCACTTCCTGGCCCTCACAGAGACCTGGATCACCCCGGAAAACACTGCCACTCCAGCTGCCCTTTCAACTGCCTACTCGTTTTCACACTCCCCAAGACGAACAGGGCGAGGAGGAGGAACTGGGCTCCTCATCTCACCCACATGGTCCTACCAGGTCCTTCCTCTAGACCACCTACCCCGATCTACACTTGAAATCCATGCCGTCTCTGTCACCCTTCCTTTCAAACTCAACATCATAGTGATCTATCGCCCACCCGGTCCTCTCGGTGACTTTTTGGATGAGATGGATGCCCTCCTGAGCTGCTCCCCTGATGATGGCACGCCACTCGTCGTCCTCGGTGACTTCAACATCCACTCGGGAAAGCTGCACTCATCTGAATTCATTGACTTCTTTTCCGCATTTGACCTTACGCTCTCCCGCTCTCCACCAACTCACCGCGCCGGGAACTAACTTGACCTTGTCTTCACAAGATCCTGTGGCATCTCGGCACTCTCTGTTACCCCGCTCACCGTGTCCGACCACCACTTTGTGACTTTCTCCCTCCCCATGGAGACCACCACATCCCTCCCCTCTACGCCTCGAATGGTCACCAGCCGCCGCAACCTGAAATCCCTCACTCCCTCCGCTCTCTCCTCAACTGTTATCTCCTCGCTACCATCCTCAGAACAGTTCTCCCTAATACCTACTGAGAAAGCCTCCTCCATCCTGATGTCCTCACTCTCCTCTTCTTTGGACACTCTCTGTCCCCCTATCTCACGACCTGCGCGATCATCTCCCCCCCCCCTCCCTGGCTGTCTGAACCTCTGCGAACCAACAGATCATTGTTGCGAGCGTCAGAGAGAAAATGGAAGAAATCGGGCCAGCACGAGGACCTTGCTCACTACCACCGCCTCCTCTCTGACTTCACCTCAACTGTTTCGGCAGCTAAATCTGCCTTCTACCTGGCAAAGATCAACTCTTCTGCCTCCAACCCCAGGAAACTCTTCTCCGTGTTCTCCTCCCTCCTCACCCCTCCTACCCCTCCGCCCCCTTCCTTCCTTACTGCCGATGACTTTGCTACTTACTTTACCAAGAAAGTAAATGACATCAGCTCCTCATTTACGCCTATTCCCTCCCAGAAGACATCTCCCCCAACCCTCAACTCGGATGGTCTTACCAGCTTTACCCCCCTCACCTCTGAAGATGTTCACGCACTTGTTACATCTAACCGTGCCACCACCTGCTCCCTCGACCCAATCCCCTCCTCTCTTCTCCAAGACATCTCACACGACATCTTGCCATTCCTCACCACCCTGATCAACTCCTTCCTCACCTCAGGTGTCATTCCAGCGGATTTTAAGACAGCTACCGTGAAACCTCTCCTTAAAAAAACCCACCCTAGACGCTACTGACATCCAAAGCTACAGACCTGTATCTCTTCTTTCATTCCTCTCTAAAACCTTGGAACGTGCCGACTACAACCAACTGTCATCCTATCTCTCGCTGAACAACCTCCTAGACCCTAATCAATCAGGATTCAGGACTGCTCACTCCACTGAGACGGCCCTCCTCACAGTGACCGAGTCCCTGCGAGACGCCAGAGCCTCGTCCCACTCCTCCGTTCTCGTTCTCCTCGACCTATCTGCTGCGTTCGACACAGTCAATCACCAAATCCTCCTCTCCACTCTGGCTGAACTTGGCATAACTGACTCTGCTCTCGCCTGGTTTACATCATACCTGACAAATCGCACCTTTCAGGTCACATGGAATGGCTCTATGTCCAAACCCTGTTCTCTGGACACGGGTGTCCCTCAAGGCTCAGTATTAGGACCGCTTCTGTTCTCACTATACACCAGATCACTAGGTTCTGTTATCACTTCGCATGGATTCTCCTACCATTGCTACGCAGATGACACCCAGCTGTTCCTCTCTTTTCCCCCGTCCTCTGACACCCACATTGCAACTCGCATCTCGGACTGTCTGGCTGACATCTCTGTCTGGACAACTGCACATCACCTCAAACTTAACCTGAATAAAACCGAACTCCTCTTCATCCCAGGGAAAGACTGCCCTCGCATGGACCTGTTGGTCACTGTCGAGGGCATCACAGTATTGCCGTCGTCAACTGCGAGGAACCTGGGTGTAATCCTCGATGACCAACTATCCTGCACCCCCAACATCACTGCTGTGGCCCGATCCTGCAGATTTGCCCTCTACAACATCCGCAGGATTCGGACCCTCCTCACAAAGGACGCAACGCAACTCTTGGTCCAAGCACTGGTCATCTCCCGCCTTGACTACTGCAACTCTCTCCTGGCCGGACTCCCGGCCTCTGCGATTAAACCATTGCAGCGTATCCAGAACGCTGCAGCACGTCTTATCTTCAATCTACCCAAATTCTCCCATGTGACCCCCCTCCTCCGTGACCTCCACTGGCTCCCTGTTGCAGCACGCATCCAATTTAAGACGATGACACTGGCCTTCAGGGCCATCAATGGAACGGCACCCATCTACCTTCAAACACTGGTCAAACCTCATGCCCCGAAGCGAGCACTTCGCTCCTCTACTTCAGCTGGCCGGCTGGTACCACCATCGCTGAAATCAAACAAATGTCGCTCAGCAAAGTCCAGACTCTTCTCTGTTCTGGCGCCTCAGTGGTGGAACGAACTCCCGACTAATGTCAGGAAAGCTGAGTCATTTGCCATTTTCCGAAAAAGGCTCAAGACTCACCTGTTCAGACTTCACCTCGACTAGCATGACCCCCCCCCCCCCCCCCCCCCCAAAAAAAAAAAAAAAAAAAAAAAAACGTACCTATAGCACTCTGATCGTAGCACTGTTGCTCTTGAACTACTAGTTTACTCAGATGAGGACCTAACACTTGTTCTACTTTTAGCTCTTACTTTATCGGCAATGATTCGTTGTGGTTTCCTTGTTTCCTTCTTTTGACAAATGTACTTATTGTAAGTCGCTTTGGACAAAAGCGTCTGCTAAATGACCTAAATGTAAATGTAAATATTAGACTTATTTTCTTTCAAGCGTACATTTTTATCTGTCCCTCAACACAGGCTATGACTACTACTACTATCTGCTACTACAACCAACTACCACTGGTACTTATCATTACAATAATAATACTTCAAATAATAGCAGCAACAATAATAACATTTGCACATAAAATAATGTTTAGTGATCCAATGAAAAAAAACAGACAATTTGGCCCTCGACTTGGCAACCTGGGCATAATTTGGCCCTCAGTGAAAACTAATTAGGGAACCCTGAAAGGCTTAGCACTGTGTTTTAGTCATTTTTGTTTTCATCTTTTCTTGAATGCTTCAACTCCTCAACCCCATTTTCTGCCGGGGGGGGGGGGGGGGGGGGTCATGCCCCCGGACCCCCCTAGAAGATCGCAAGACACCCCACGATAGAATCCTGTGGGAAACACTGCTATTGGTACACAAAACTGGTAGATCGGCCCCTTAGTCATGATTGATTCTGGGCTGGACCAATTACAGCCGAGGGGCAGTGCCCGACAGTGTACAAGCATTGTCACAAAAAAGTTTGTTCATAGGCTTCATTGTCTTTCCATCGATACCTGGTGGGCCAGTCTCGGTTGAAAATGCCCAGGACAATTTTTGGTCCCAGTCCAGCCCTGTTGGTGGGCCTCTTGAAGTCAACATTTCCCTTTGGCTCATTTGCAGTGATCTTGAGTTTTGAAATGAATTTATGATGGAACAAAAACATAAATGTAGGGCCTCCAGTGTTACAAAGCTCTCTTGATCGACACCTCCTTCAAACTGCTGGCTAAAGAACAAAATTGTACGTGCATATCCATTAAGGTCAAAGAATAACCGATCCAAAATCATGCTGTCATATCCGCCTCTGTCAGTTTCACTTGCAATGTGCTGAAGGCACCTTATTGCATTAGTGAAAAAAATCATAATACTCTCCTCATTACCATTTACTGCTAACAAAAAGTTCCTTTGAAAAAGAAGGTAAATTAGTGGAAAAATCATATTTGCAACTGCAGCTACTTACAAAATTATAAAGTTGTACTTATAAAGTTGCCTTCTTGATTTCAGTTCTCCCACACAGCTTCCATTTAGCCAGCAGCAAGCTCCCAGAGCTGTGCACCAATCAAGGAATTAGGCTTTATACTATTTCCTGTTTAAACAAAGTAACTTCCTGTTTTAGTAATTTTGAGTATAATAGTGTATGTGAGAGAGTATGATAGTAAGTGTGTGTAACTATAGTAGTAAGTGTGTGTGACTATAGCAGTGTTTGTGAGAGAGTATGATAGTAAGTGTGTGTAACTATAATAGTATGTGTGTGTGACTTTAGTAGTGTTTGTGAGAGAGTATGATAGTAAGTGTGTGTAACTATAGTAGTAAGTGTGTGTGACTATAGCAGTGTTTGTGAGAGAGCATGATAGTAAGTGTGTGTAACTATAGTAGTAAGTGTGTGTGACTATAGCAGTGTTTGTGAGAGAGTATGATAGTAAGTGTGTGTAACTATAGTAGTATGTGTGTGTGACTAGTGTTTGTGAGAGAGTATGATAGTAAGTGTGTGTGACTATAGTAGTGTTTGTGAGAGAGTATGATAGTAAGTGTGTGTAACTATAGTAGTATGTGTGTGTGACTATAGTAGTGTTTGTGAGAGAGTATGATAGTAAGTGTGTGTGACTATAGTAGTGTTTGTGAGAGAGTATGATAGTATGTGTGTGTGACTATAGTAGTGTTTGTGAGAGAGTATGATAGTAAGTGTGTGTAACTATAGTAGTATGTGTGTGTGACTATAGTAGTGTTTGTGAGAGAGTAATGATAGTAAGTGTGTGTAGCTATAGTAGTATATGTGCATGACTATAGTAGTGTTTGTAAGACATTATGATATAACATGTGAGAGCAAATATGAATTATTTCCTAAACGGCCTCTCATAGGTTAGGCCTATAGTTGACAGGTTGGTAAAAAAAAAGTCAGAGCTTTGTTTGCCAGGGGAGCAGATTGCTACTACTAAATACAACTTTTACCATGTTGTCAGGTAAATTTAGCTTTGGCTTTATTACCCATGTTTTCAGTCTGTCTCTCTATCTGAAGCTTGTTGAGCAGTATGAGATTTAGATGGGAGAATATGGCTAAAGGAGGAAATTAAAGGGGCTTTGAAGGTTCCTTTAGTGGGAAACTGTGTTTTTCCATCGTGTCCAAGTGGTCTCTCAAGTAGCGTTAACATTTCGACAGCAGAAAGAGTTGTTGCAACTGGAGAGGGATACGCTAGAGCAGGAAAAGGATAAGGCAGCCAATAGAAGGAACGGTTGGAGTTAAAGCAGTATCGTTTAGATCTGATAAGAGCTTGTAAATTGTCAATCTTTGCTGATACCGAGGGTTCAGGTGACTCAGAGCTATCGACTGAATCACACAGGGTTTGAGAATGTTTGATGTAGAAGGTAACCTGCAGCTGGTACCTAAGTTTGATGAGAAATATATATTTTTTTCTCCAACGGGAAAGGTTGGCCTGAGGCTGACCGTGTAATTATACCACAATCTGTATTGACAGGAAAGGCTCAAGAAGCTTATTCAGCAGTGCAGTTGACTATCAGACATATTCTGTGGTTGAAGAGGACGTTTTAAAGTGGATTCCAGAAGCCTGCCAATGTTTTAGGTCTTGAGGGAAGTTAAGCAGTCAATGTGGAGTTTGAAAGGGAAACGCTCTTGTGAGGCTCTCCACCTGACCGCTAGGCACATGTTCTCCCTAGTTTAACTCTAGATCATTTAACTTGGTTATATTCATCTTTCCAGCAGTTAATTGCTGTTTTAACACACACTATTTCTGCTCCAGCATTCACATCTCTCATTCTTTTAGTTGCCTTGCCTTGCTAAATTGCAGTTGTTATTGCTATCTTGGTTGGCTATACTTTAACAGTCCGCTTAGCAGCTCCAATGGCTTCTCTTTCCCTTTCCTCCTTCTGTTCTCTCCGGCCCAGTGTGTCTAACTTTTAGCTACTTCCCTGTGTCCTTTACTGATAATGGCACATGCAATACATGTAGCTCACTATTTGCTTTGGAAGCGAGGGTTAATGATTTGGAAGCGTGGCTCTGCACCAACACTCCTGCGTTAGCTGCCGACGTAACCAGTGGCAGTGCTACTTCCAGCTGGTGACCACCGACATAGCTCCTACCCTGGTGAACACTGAGCAGCTGGGAGGCTGGGTGAATGTCCCGCGGCTAACCATTCATGCTTCCAACAGATATTCCCCACTGAGTGACACATCTGCTGAGAAACCAACTCTTATCATCGGCAGCTCCATTTTGAGAAACGTTAAAAAGCGGCCCAGCAACCATAGTCAAATGTCGCGGCCCGGCCGGGGCTAAAACTGCTGGCTAAGGAAAATAGAACATACAGTTGTAATTCACGTCTGCGGTGATGACATCCTATTGGGCCAATCAGAGGTCACCAAAATGAATTTTGCCTCCGTGTGTGATTATGCAAAGATATGTCGGATTCTGACGTTTTCTCTGGTCCCCTGCCAAACTTGATTAGTGATGACAGGTGTAGGGGCTGAAGGATGATATTAATATTCATTTTAACATGTATTAGCCTAATATTTATATTGATATCTGCACTGGTTACAGAACTTGGGCACCACCTGTGGGTCAACAGGAATTGACAGAGTTCAATGTAATGACTCTGACGACCACTATTAATTAGTTAAGAACCAATTAATATATTTTAATGAATCAATCTCACTCTACGATCTTGAGCCCTCGACATAGGGATCTTGTGGAGAAACATACACAGACAATGACTGAGTGATAAATGAGTATTTATTGAACTAACCTAAAGATTAAATATAGTGGATAAATGAGCATAAATGAACTTAACATGAAGGAACCCATAAACACACAAGGTTTGTTTGGAGGCATTTTCTTGGCTGGGACGAGTTCTGTGGGACGAGAGAACCGGAGAACATACAATTATTTGACTTTTAATGTAATTATATAATCCTTCCTGCTCCATTCAAGGGGGAGACATTCCGAGCCGGACATGAATCTCTTCCCTGAGTTGTTCTGCTTACCTTCAGACCATCAATAAAAATGTGTCCAGACAGTTGAGAAATCAAGGAGGTTGGCTCCTACACCTGTACAGCCACATGTCTTCTTTCCACCACTCGAGGTGGTGACCAGATAACCATGTGGGCTTCATAGATAACTGGCAGCCTTTCTGGGGAATACCTGGTCTGGTTAGGAGAGATGGCATCCACCTCACTTGCTGATCTCTTATCCAGAAATATTTCTGAGTGGAGCTGAGAGCTCGTTTGATGCAGCATGCGGCTCAGGAGGCTTTAAATCACACCTGCAAGATTCCCCTCACTCTCTTCCCTGGCCTGCTGACCTTTTCATGTAAAGTGTTACCAAAATATGTTCTAATATTATAAAGAAATGCATACACACAGGTGTGGAAAGATGGGTTCTGATCGGAGCTCTAAGCTACATTTGTAGCCGCTTTCTGGTGAGCAGTGACAGCGACAACCTCAAGCTGTGTTTTTAATTTGTAATATTTTAACTATTCTTACCATTTAGCCAGTCTGAGTGGTTGTTGTTTTACAATTTCAACTTTTCCATCGATCCTGTGTTGCTGCAGAATTGGATCTGGTAAAAGCCACCTGGATGTTCTTGGTGTCGGAAGTGGTGGAAGTATGTGATGAGATACATCAACTGGTAACTATTGTGTGAACAGTGGTTTTGTTGACGTAGTTTTGGCTCTGTTACAAACTGTAGTGCAAGTTGCATTTGTTTGATTTATCTGTGAAGAAGCAACTTTATTTAAAGACCAGAGGGAAATAAACAGTTCAATAATGTTATGTTCAATATTTCCACTAATGACTGCTCAGTTGACAATAGGAGCCACTGTCACTACAGGACTCCCACTAATGGAAAAAGTGTGGCTCTTTTAAAAAATAAAGATGCCATTGAACTTGTTTCACTTACACGATTGAAATCAATAGAACTATGGAGCAAACATACGGCCCCTCTTATTTGAAATCAATATGCTCAGTGGCATGAATGTAAAAATATCATATTACTTTTGATTTTGATGCTTGAGGTTTGAACACCAAAGCAGCATTACACTGAGGCAGTGGAGTGTCAAAGTCAGGACTTCCTGGTGTCTTCCAGGGGAGCCGGATGCCCACATTCTCACTGTACTACAGTCTACATTCCCCGCTGTGCCGATCACTGCCGACACTGTGGAGAGCAGTTCTCGGCTCACAGACAACAATACAAAACGCCACGTTTTGTTCTTAGATTTTGTATTTTTCTCTCTCTTTTTCTTATTCCTTTTTTCTGAAACATTTGTGGAAAAGTATCATTACAATTATTACCGTTATAATAATACTAGTAGTAATACTTTTTATCACATAACTTGGTGTAGAAACAGTTATGTAATAACACTGCTCTTTGTGATGAACAGATTGAAATTGTAATTAAGTATTACATACTGCAGTGGTTATTACAATTATGTCAGAGTTGCACTCTTTTCATGAAAATGTTATACTACTTGCATTATATCAAAATAATGCTAAAACACATTAAAATTAAAATGTAGATCAGATTCAGGTTTTGCTAAAGATACCTCTATAGGCTGATGTGCAACTGATCTGTTCTCATTTTTGGTAATATGTATTGCCTATTGTTTTTTTTCCTTCATAGATGTGTTTCAGTATGTCCCAACATATATTATTCTTCTAAATGGGATGTATTTCTCCTCATTTCTCTTTATTCTGTATATATGTATATATATTGTTTCCTTAATCATGTTATTTTACGAACAAAAAATGTTTCTTCAGTATGTATTATATTTTTTTCCTTTGGGATTTAGGATTTTATATATTATTATTAGTGGCAGATTCACAGCAGGTGTGCACCATGCTCACAGGCTTCATTAGCCACTCCCTCTGCCACTGCACACACTAGACTTGACAAAGGCCGAATAGGCCGAAACGTTGTCTAAATAAACTCTCTGCAACTGGAGCTGAGTGTGCGGCGTTCCTCTGTTTCTGTCTTCAGTTTTGTCCATCGCCAGCACCTCCACAACCCACGGTGTGCGTTGCTTCTCATCTGAAGGTGTGTACACTTATCACATATAATTCACAAATTTGCATGACACGAAGGTCTATCAGGGATTCTCCTCCTGTCATTACTGTATCAGAAATGGAGACAAAACCTATTGTAACGGTCTGTGGTCAGCTAGAACTCCATGAAAAAACCAGTACAGAGAACGAACGAAACGGTGTATAAATAAATGTATGGAGCAGCATTATAGCCTATTGACCGATCGGTATTTCATCCACAAAAACAGCATTTTAAAAGTTATTTGCACATCATCTTGCAAACAGTAAACCATGTCTTTTTACAAATTGTCATCATTATGTAGTTACTTCGGCATCCTTTTTCATCTGTTTTTGCAATTAAATCACAACATTTTTTATTTGGGATTCATACTGCTGTATAACCAGCAGACGCTGGCTTGATATTCACAGTGAATACAGCTTGGTAAATACAGCACTATTTCAGCCATGATTGATGAAACCTTATTGGTGTCTACGAGGAGGTAAATCAGCAATCATAGCTTTGCACAGATGGCAAACAAATTAACTGATAACTTTGTATCCGATCACACTAATTTTGGTAGCACTGAATACTGAGGGTAAATTGTGGAACTGCATGCTCTTAGAGGATTGCCAACAACTAAACTTTGTATTAATTTCATATGAGCATAGTATGTGCTTAGATCATGGTTTGTTGTGTAAAATGTTCTGATGCATTGTGTCCATGTCAATGTTGTTTTTTCAAATTATAGCTTTGTTAGCAAAACCACCAACCTTCAGAAGATCCCATTTACTTGACATTCAATGGGCAGAGTTATGGCATCCAAGTCAAAGCAAAAGAAGACATAAAGAGATTTGACTTCATACACATGAGGGGTATTCCACCAAACTCGCTAATTAAAGCGGCGTTTACCTGGTTACGCCTGGTTAGAACTAACGCCAACTTCCACTTGCGGCTAAACCCGTTCCATTAACGCATTTCAGCCGCGCCTTGTTGAGGCTAATTCAAGCCAGGTTAACGTTGTCGTGTGTTACACCGGTCACGGGATATGAAGCCAGACCAGAACCGTGAATGTCGAATCATCGAGAAAATGGCAGAAAAGACCAGAGCAAAAATTATTGATGGAACTGTACGAGGAGTACAAACCCATCATAACCAATAAAGGGAATACTGTAGTGATAAATAAAAATCGCGAGGCTGCTTGGGCAAGAATTGCCGAGCGATTTAATACGGAAGTACCGTTAAGAGTAACATGTTGTAATATAACACTGACTACGATTTCTCTAACGTGAGGATAGTGAAGAGGTAATGCGCCGGCTTTGCACGCGGCCGGCCACGGTTCAATTCCCGACTATGGAAGTTTGTGAAACATCTTTCTTTGGCCGGAACACTCTCCCTCTCTCCCTCTCTCTCTCTCTCTCTCTCTCTCTCTCTCTCTCTCTCTCTCTCTCTAGTAAATGCATCTACATTGACCAACTCATTTATCTCAACAATTTAATGAATACATTCAATGAACCTATTAATGAACTCACCTGAAAGGAATTTATGTGGCTGAAAATTGCATGCAGCAATGCCTTTGTCATTGGGATCTATAACATGCTATCAATAATAACATCTTTATGTCTATCATGTTTTTGCAAGTTATATTTGGGTTCTGGGGAAATTGTATGACATATTTATCATAGTTTTTTTTTTTTTTTTTTTGTGATCAATTTTTTTTATTTATTTATTCAATCATTATTTGCACATCTTGGAGGGGGAAGCATATTTACAGTCAAAAAGAAACAAAGTGAAAGCAAAATTATAAGAGCATCCTTAGCAGTGATAACGGCAAAGTGAAATATTGCTTGTTCCGATGCCTGCTCCCCCTCTCCTCCCCGCAGTCCCTCCATATTTATCATAGTTAAGGTAAAATGTTGTTCTAATTCTCTGATCTAAAGACAATTATACAAGCACAAAAATAAAAAACACATGAGACACATTAGCCCGGCTTTGCGCTTAGCGAGTTTGATGGAATACCCCTATGGTTTAGGTATTATTGTTTTGCTATTATGTGGATAACCAAAAGGCCTAGTATTTTGTCTCTTTAACCTATATTCATTGCATTTACTCTGAATGTTTACCAAAATGTTCAATAAAACAGGTGAGACCTATCGCTTGCAGTGATGGAACTCAATTATCGCTTGACTCTCAGTTATAATACATAATGCAAATAATCAACTCATTGATTTGTTACAGCCAGAGGGGTATTCCATCAAACTCGCTAAGTGCAAAGCCGGGCTAATTTCGATAAGCCTTGCTACCTTTAGCGAGAGTTGCGTTCCATCAACGTGACTTGAGGCACTCTCCGCTAAGTAACCATGGGAATTTATCCGACCAAACTAGCCTGCCCCGGGGCAGGCTAACCATCAGGCTTACTTTAGCGGGGGTTTCAGAGAAGTCCGTCTGTCGGAAACAACTGTACCAGCAGAAGGTTCCGCCAAGCCTAGTCCTCGTGATTTCATCACGTGAAAGACCAAAAATGACCAAAATTACATATATCAAGTACAAACAGACTATATTTTCATCAAGCATCTAAAAATACATGCTTGCAATTAAAAAAATATGAATAAATCGTTTATTTTGTTTAAGACCAACTGGCCATATCATTATCTAAAGCTCCCAGTTGGGTGAGTGGTGATGCTCCTGCCCCTGGATGTGAGCATCGCAGGTTCACATCCTGGCGAAGACATCTCATGTGTGTTTTTTTTTGTTTTTTTGCCTGTATAATTGTCTTTAGATCAGAGAATTAGACCAACATTTTACCTTAACTATGATAAATATGTCATACAATTTCCAGAACCCAAATATAACTTGCAAAAACATGATAGGCATAAAGATGTTCATTAATAGGTTCATTGAATGTGTTCATTGAATTGTTGAGATAAATGAGTTGGTCAATGTAGATGCATTTACTAGGCCTATCAAAAAAAAAAGAGAGAGAGAGAGAGAGAGTTCCGGACAAAGAAAGAAGTTTATCAAACTTCCGTAGTCGGGAATTGAACCGTGGCCTGCTGCGTGTAAAGCCGGCACGTTACCTCTACGCTATCGTCACGTTTTACAAATTGTAGTCAGAGTTATATTAGAACATGTTACTCTTAACGGTACTTCCGTATTTAATCGTTCGGCAATTCTTGCCCAAGCAGCCTCGCGATTTTTATGTATCACTACAGTATTCCCTTTATTGGTTATGATGGGTTTGTACTCCTCATACAGTTCCATCAATAATTTTTGCTCTGGTCTTTTCTGCCATTTTCTCGATGATTCGACATTCACGGTTCTGGTCTGGGTTCATATCCCGTGAACGGCGTAACACAAGACAACTTTAACCTGGCTTGAATTAGCCTCAACAAGGCGCGGCTGAAATGCGTTAATGGAACGGGTTTAGACGCAAGTGGAAGTTGGCGTTAGTTCTAACCAGGCTTAACCAGGTAAGCGCCGCTTTAATTAGCGAGTTTGGTGGAATACCCCTCTGGTCAAAACCATAACACATAATGGAAGGTGACACAAAGAGTTACAGCAACTTAACATGTCAAAACATCATGTCGCGTGGCAATCAGTAAGTCAGTAGTGCCGGCATCGTATGCCTGTTCTGTCCCTCAGTTTTGTGTTATTATTTTATTCCTTTTCTGGAGGTTTATTTTCGAACAGATTCAAGCTATTTTAGTCTACAGCTAATCTGGTTACTGTGCCTTTAAGAGAACCTAGTGATTTGAGTTTGTTGTTGATCTTACACTGCCATCTAGTGGCGCATGTTGGAAGCAGGAAGTGCAGCAGAGCACAAAAACGTTTCACTCCTGGGTGGAGTCTGTCTACTTCCTCAACTTTTGCGCTTGTCAAAGGCATAATCTGTGAGTTAAATCAAATATGCTTAATTAGGAATGTTTACCAGCGCTTTCATTTTGCATTTCGTGTTATTGAAGGCGGTACGCCATTCACTCAGTATGAGTGACATTATCATTTAGCATTGTGGTACTATTGAAAATACAATGTATTTGCTAACGTTAAGACCTCAGGTTGTTTATTCTACACACAGAGATAAGTGTGAATGTATGTCTTTACATGGAAACTGAAAGTTGTGTATTGTGATTATTTTCTTACAGTTTTACAAAGTAAAATGGATCAGTAAACTGAAGACTGCTTCACGAGTGGTTACTGAAGCCATATGTTTAGCTCGCTGCATAGGCTAAAGCTCTTAGCTGAGGGCAGAAGAATGCCTGATTTAAATATTACAGTAGTAATAGTAGCGTTGTGTAGTAAAAGGAAATCAAAACATTTTCCTCCAAGGAACAGTTGCACTCATCAGAATCAGAACGGGTTTATTGCCAAATGTTTGCACATACAAGGAATTTGACTTGGTGATTGTTGCATATCAATAAAACATGAAATAATATGCAGTGTTGCAGTATTGCAGTGTACAATTGTTCGGGGAACAACTACATGTAGCCGACTACATTTGGGATGAAAATGTCCTTGTGCAAAGGTTTGGTCTTGATGGACCCCAGCCTCCTGCCAGAAGTTAAGAACTCAAACAGTTTGTGTCTTCAGGGTGAGAGGACTCAGCAACAATCTTCCTTTGCCCGCCTCAGGGTCCTGGAGGCATACAGCAGGAAGCACATCCCCTGTTGAGCCTTCTTGGTGATGGAGCTGATGTTCAGCTCCCAATTGAGGTCCTGGGTAATGGTTCAATTCAATTCCAATGTATTAATGGCAGCTGTGACTCAGAGGTAGAGCGAGTTTTCCACCAATCCGATGATTATGGTTCGATTCCCTGCTCCCCTATTCCCCATCCTGAATTGTCCTTTGGGAAGGTACTGAACCCCAAATTGCCCCCGAAGGCTCTGCCATCGCCGTATAAATGTGTGTGAATAAGTCTAACTAGACTAGATCCTGATGTAGAGGTGGCTCCTCTGCCATCAGCGCATGAATGTGTCCGAATGGGTAAATGCAGACTTTAAAGCGCCTTGAGTTGAAAACCACAAAATAAATACAGGTCCGTTTCCCACTTACCATTCATATCGGCCCAAATTAATGTATGTATATTGAAAGGTTTGGTTATTAAGTGTTTTCCACTACCGGTGGCTCTGAACACTGTTTGCCCAGACACATCTGTTACACAACATAGTGAGGGAACTCTGGTGGTTACCCTTGTTGAACTGCCGCTACTATCAGTGTGGGAGGTGCAACAGATGTTAAACCTTAAAGTGAGTTTAAATGGCATTTCAAGAGTATCCAGCTTCTGTACCGTGATGTATACGTGAAACAGTAGGACGGAAGGAAGAATTCGATTTGATGGTTGAAAACATAGCTTACAACCATCTCTGGATGGATGGATGGATGGATGGATGGATGGATGGATGTCATGATTTTATTAGTTGAAATTGGTTGATAAGGGCTGATGTGCATCATGTTTTGTTCTTTAGAAAGAAACATTGGATTTTGATATAATAAGAAGAAATCATTGTTGTAATCTCTTTGGCATATATTGTTGAAATAGGTGCACAATATGCCTGGTGGATGTGATTTTTCATTTCAGCTCGACTTTAAAGATGAGGCAAGTATGTGCAAAATGTTATAAAAAAGCTATCCAAAATAAATAATAATACTACAATTTCATCTGAGAATGTCTAAGATTATTGGAAAATGATAAAGAGGCTGATTCCTGTTATAGCCACGGGAATATAGGATGAACAGGAATCTGACAGCACAGGTTTTGTTGCCTCTGGTAAAAAGTCAAAGTCCATCTTTCAAGAGTTACATAATCAAAGTTAATATCAGACATCCAGACAGCCTGTGAGACAGGAGAGTAACTCTACAATTTAAGAGTGGAGGAACAATTGAACAGAAGTCTCAACATATTCCAGGTAATTGTTCAATACTTATGTGTATGGTTGATGCTTATCAAAGTGATTTAAAAAAAACACCTTTTTAAATGTTTTTTGCTTGCATAAACCTTTGTTTATTTCTTTGATTTCCATTGGGCAGGAATCAGTCATGGCTGCAGAAGCAAAGCAGACTTGTTACAAGGACTGTTGTGTCGACAGCTTTCGCTTCTACTTGTCACAATCAGGAGAGCATGAGGCCGTTCTACAGAGTGTTCAAAAAATCCTGCCCGGAGTATTTAAGAGGTACAGGAAGAAAGACTGGGAGTTCTTTATTAAAAATCTTTTAACTATCTTTATTACTACCAGACTCCATAGAGGTTGTGGTCGCCATCGTTGTGTCTTTTTGTGCAGTTTTAAGACATACAGAGATAATTTAGCTGATTGGAGACGTTGGAGAATGTCCTTTCAAAGAGAGATGAAACTGCCAAAGATGTTATTTAGGGACATAGACATGTCACATGTCAGTAGTTCTACAGTAACACAGTCAGCAACAGTTTTTCCGTTGGCCTGAAATAAAAAAAGAAATTGTGCTTGTGCCTATTTGCCATGTCCAAACAATTTGGATAAAAGCCAAGTGGGTGGGTGGCAACACACTTGGCTTTTGTAACCACTTTGACAAGAATTGTTTTTCCATGGCTTTTGATGAATTTGAAACATGCCTTTAATTCGATCTCTCTAACCTTTCATTTTAATCAATTTTTAAGGCTACTCTACACTGTGTTAGAGTAACAGAGTATTCTAACAAATAATGACACAACCACTTCGAACTTGTACTCTACAATTTTATTGATCATTCACCAGAAGTTTTCTCTCTCTTCTTTAAAAAAAAAACAAAAAACAATCAATTTTTGCAAATCTTATTCAAATGCATCATCAATGGCACATGCAGGAAAGATAAGGAAGTGGGTCTTTACCAACAATCCTTCACTCTGCTCACCACGGGCAGTAGTTTACTGACAGGCTTCTCGTGACACGTTAAGCACACAAGCAAAATGCCATGGGTTGAAAATGCATGATAATAAAACACAGACATATCTTAGTTATTATGTGTAGTATAAATGTATTTATTTGTTTATTTTCACCATTCCAACATTTCATTTTACAGTTTCAATTGTAAATTACAATTGTAGCCCTCTATCATGTGTTACAGAGTTGGCTCAGGTAAAATCAGCCTGGATGTCCTGGGTGTCGGAAGCGGCGGAGGTATGTGATGAGATACATTAACTGGTAACTGTTGTGTGAACACTTGTTTGTTCTTGTCCTTTTGGCTGTTACTAACTGTGACGCACGGTGGCAAAGATCCACGAGTGTAAGAGATTATTGTGTGGTTTATGTTCTTAAACATTCAGCTCCAGTCCAGACTGTGGAATGTGTGCTCTAAAGCCCACAACAACATGCCTGCCCCACAGGGCAGTTGCGTTTGCCGAGCCTCACCCTGCTTCCCCTTTGATTTCCCAACCCTCTACTGGTTGGAGTCCAGTAGAGCCGACGCGACGACCAGACACTGAAAGCACAGAGAAACAGAAGGAGAGCAGGGTGATTAGACACAGGTGGAACAAATCAGGGCGTGGCTTTACTTTTAATCATAAATCAGGGACACAAATGGCACATTGATGTTTCACAGGAGGACATGTTGATCAAAGCTACAGTTGGCACCGTGCCCCAAGAGCAGGGTCAATCCAGATCATAGATAACATGCATTATTGCACAACGGCAAAATCATTGTAAATGTTCATATTCCAAAATGATAAGACTATAGAGCAAAATCTCTTTCACACGCACTCACTTTCACTCCCTCTCATGGAAACTGCAGCTGAGAAAACACTGTTGAAAATGAGTAGGCACACACACACACACACACACACACACACACACACACACACACACACACACAGTAAAGAGCCTGGATTCTTTGAAAGCAGGTCTGAAAACCTTTTTATTCAAAAAGGCTTTTGATTGCTAAATTGCGCCCCCTATTTGATGTTTTTTATGCCTATGCTTTTATGCTTATTTTTTATGTAAGCACTCTGAGATTAATTTAATGAAAAATGCACTACAAATACAATCTATTATTATTATTATTATTATTATTATTATTATTATTATTATTATTATTATTATTATTAATAGTCCACCTTGAGATGTTTGCAATATTCAAGGTTTTTCACACCAAAGCAGCATTCAGTCAGTAGGATTTGGATGTGACTTCCTGGTGTCTTCCAGGGGAGGTGGATGCCCAGATACTCACTGTCCTACAGTCTACGTTCCCCGCTGTGCCGATCACTACTGACATTGTGGAGGGCAGCTCTCAGCTCATAGACAACTTCAAAGGTATTGACAACAGTGACACATTTGTAGATTTGTATTTGTCCCTCATGTGCCTTTGAATTCTTCTTCTGATTATAATCTGTGCTTATGCCGTGGTCATTGTCATCTGTTATATACAGTATACACAGTATATACTATGTATCTCAATCTCTACTTTCTCTGTTCTTTGTTTTTGTTTGATATCCAAATTATAGTTTTGGTAGCAAAGACCACCAACCTCCAGAAGATCCCATTTGATTGGCATGTCATGAGCAGTGAGAACTATGAGACCCAAGTCAAAGCAAAAGGAGACATGAAGAGATTTGACTTCATACATATGGTTCAGGTATTATGCCTTTTGATTTTGAGACCTACAATTTGAAAGTGAAGTGTCTCACAAGCCATGACATTTATTTAGCGGCCCGTAAATCCTCTGCTGCCGCTGGAGTTCAGTGGAAAGCAAATCAGCAGGACATTTTCTGTCAAACAAAAGTGCTTCAAGATTAGAGCTCTGTTTCCTTTGACTCAAGTGTCCCTGACATTAACAAGCTTCAAACCAAAAGGTGGCATTAAAGGTTCATTACAACTCTCTCTTTTAAAGATGCTCTACTATGTGGATAACCTTGCTGATACCATCAGATTCTACCACAGCATCCTGAAGAACAATGGCATGCTTATGATCATCAATGAAACAGGTAAATACAACTTGTTCCCCCTACTGCTTCCTTTCCTTGTTCATCCTAACCTGTGTCTTAATCTTTACTGAAGAGCAAAACTTTGGCCAATACTTATCCATGTCATTTTGTGCTGGTAGAGCCCTCTTGGGTTTTTGTGATGACTACTGTTGAGTCTAACAGCCCACTGTTATTTAAAGTCCATGGATGACCTCTTAACTGAAAAAAACATAGGTGTATTATTATTATTATCAATATATTCCATCAGATATTAACACATATTTAATCTCATCATATGCAGCCAACTCCGGCTGGGACACCCTGTGGAAGACTTACAGGAAGGAGCTCTGTGTCGACGTCATCACAGAGTACCGCTCATCAGGAGAGATCATCGCCTGTCTGAAGAGCCAGGGTCTGAAATATGAGGAGCACGCCATTCCCAACACCTTCGACATCACCGAGTGCTTCGACCCAAGCAGCCAGACTGGAGTGCGTCTCCTGGATTTCATGACGGCGAATGAGCACTTCTACCAGTCCTTCACCCCAGAGGTCAGAGCAGGCATATTACACCTGCTCAGAAACAAGTGCAGCACTGAGAAAGATGGCAGGGTATTCTTCAACGGCAATATGAGCTGCATACTTGTTTATGCTTGATATGTCTAATGGGCACAGGGTCATGCATTCTGATTTTTCTTCATACGTTCACTTTACCCTGCCATTTGATAGCAAGCACAGTATATTCACCTGTTGCTAAGATACCATTCAGTAGTTTTCAGTCTCTTTAGCCTTTATTCACCTCATTTACTCTGTATGTTTGCCAAATGATCAATAAATACACTTTGCATACAACTGGCGTGCTGCAACACACTAATTGTGTCTCATTCTCTTGTCTACAAGCTGGAGATGAACAATAAATACAATGATATGGTGTAATATTAAAGTATCTTCTGGAAGAAAAAAACACTCAACATCATACAGCTATGAACAGATTACAGAAAGAACATCAACACAAGCTTTTTACCAAGTAGACACCAAGTTCCCAGGGTCAAAAAGGGGGAACAATCAGTCCGCGATCACAAGCAGCACGATGTTCCACAGACACACTGCTGCCATCAACTGGCTGTTTAATTTCTAGCTTAGTTCAAATGTTTAGGATAAGGCATTCTTCCTTGTTTATAAGGGAATATAGGCAAATCTGAATACACATTGACTTTCCAGTCCAAACCTGTTCAATAGAGGTGCTACACATTTAAACTGCTGAATAACCTTTATAAAGGTAACCACATCCTCATACCAGCACCACTAAATCCCACTCATGTATAATAATGTTATATTTTCATTTTCTGTACCAAAACCAAAGTGTGAAAGTTTTGTTTTACTGAGTTTTATGAGCCACTTCTTATTTCCCTCTCTTCTGTTTCCTGCAAGGTAAACATCGGTGAGGTGAAGTCTTTAAAACCAACAAACTGCATTTACAAAGTGAATGAAAGAATGTTACCAATTGGTCCTCTGTACAGTATTAGGCTGCATGACTTGCTCATTCAACTGAATTTTTTTTCACTTCTACTAACAGTATTAAGGGTTTTTCCATGCAGTCAGGTTATCCCGCCCTAGCAGCATCATGGTAAGTGGAACCACTAAATAAATAATAACTGCGATGATCCATGATATCGTGGTATGATGGGCTCAGCCACATCTTGCTACACTGATTAGCTCTAAATGTGAGTCTGTGTTGGATACCAGCTCAGTACTTTAGTAACTTGTGTCATTATGTTGTATCCCGTTTGGGATCCTGTTTACTTACATACTGTGTTCTGTTGTATCACAGCCGTTATAAATATCTGCTGATGCAGAGCCAACATTTCCTGATGTTGATGCTGCTGAAGACATTTACATCGAGGATAAGTGTGTTGACACACTGTGAATGTAGATGGATTGAGAAGGTTCATGAAAAAAACAAATGCACCATCATTTAAAAGATGGAAAACATTGAAATTGCAAAAATCAATGTTAATGTACAGTTTGTTTGTTTTTTTAATAGTAGGAATAGGTTTGGCTATAAAATTACAAGGGTACACACAGAAAATATCTGTATTAACATATTGTATTTTACTGCATTTAATGGTAACTGTCACCTTTTAAAAGATTATTTAACAATACACAATGCACTGCAACAGAGGGTATAGTTTTTTTTCCCAAATAGCCTCTACATTGAGAAGAAAACCACCCCTCATTCATATGGTTTCAAATATTTCTTCATTTATTTTTTCACAAAAAATAAAAGTAGGTAAAAGCCTTGTATTTTTCACATAAGAGGCACAAACTGAGGCTAACTGCTGCCAAAGTGCCATTGACATAACTGTTCCAGACACCTTGTTCACACCTCATAGCAGTTTCAGTTTTAAACCAGCAGCAGAAGGCCAGTAATGATGGTGTGTTTGACAAATATCATGCTCATATAGTAGATGTCCGATGCCATTAGAGAGAGCTAGGTTAGTCATTAAATACATTTTTTAAACATGATGCTGTTCATTGGAAAGCCAGCAGATGGCACCACATGTCAAATAATACAGTTGTTCCTGTAGGCCTATCTGTGCTCCATTGCAGGTACACCAGTAGATGGCACACTGCCCTTACATTTAGGTACAGCATTGCAGCCTAGAGTGAGAAACTCTAACTTTTATTAAACATAACCAAAAACCAGTAAACCTAATGTTTGGAAAAATCCAGAGGCACTTGTAATTTGACTCAGCAGGCTAACACAGACACAGTTCTAACAATAGCACTTATACATAGCGTCTGCATGCACACAAAATGATGTCAAGCCGCTGAACTCTTGTCTCAAGCTATCTCGCAAATGCATTCTGGCTGCTCATTTACCTCATTAGCTTTAATAGACCAGTAATTGAAATTCATCAGAAATTCTTGTCAGTGCACTCCCCCCTGATGTCAGCGGGCTTTCAGCACCTGCTCAGGCTCCATTAACGGGGGTCCTCGCTGGGCCCTCTCATACCACAGAGTGACAGAGCATTAGTCACTGAGATAATCAACCTCAAGACACTGTTTGCCGCTAATGCTCTTCAAGAACTATTTACTTCCCATGCCAGTTGGTGTCTTATCATAGAATAAGTTTTGTGACGGAATGTTCCCCTTGTTTTCAAGATGATTGATTGGAAGTGCTGAACAGCTGGATATTTTTACATTATTAGCTGATGGCATAATGATATGTATCGGATGTGGGTTTCCCTATGAACATCATCTTTGTATTGTGCATGCGATGCTGTGGGAATAGTGGTCGAAGCGTGAAATACTGAATGCATAATTCAAGATGAATTCACAAAATGCCTCTGTGTACGGGTCAAACATTGCAATCTCAGTATGTTGTTGGTTGTGAGAAGCATTCAGGTGAAAGCCGTCTTCAGAAAGGGGAGCAACTTCCTCCAGTCCATCTGGCCAGCTACCAGAGCTGAACCGCCAGCCCCTGGCTCTATAGGTACTCATCAGTCTACCTTCACACTTAGTGTAATGAGGACACAGGCCATATGTTCAAAGTGTGAATATTATTATTTTCTGACCTGAGTACACCTCAGTTATTTCTTTTTATTTTCTGATGCAGCCGCATGCATTGTATGTGCAACCTACTGCATTTCTGAGAGCAGCAGACTACAAATGTCATTGCCGACTTTACTTGTTGCCTGTCAGTGGCGTGGGAGGCTTAGCGCAGACAAGATATGACTTCAGGTGAGCCAAGCTAGACTTCATTCTTCTGGAATGAATTCAATAAATGTATGCTTTGTGAATGTTTGAATGTTCTATTTAGAAAGAAAAATATAGACTAAAGCAAGACATATTATTATTAATGAAAATAAATGAGTAGCATTCAACACACCTGACCTACCTAACATCTTAACACCAACTAACACCTACTGCATCTAACAAAAAGGATTGCCAATATCAATTTAAATAATCTTGGTGTTTTGTTGAAGGTAACTTCACAGCTACTGTTTTGACATGTACCAGATGTTGATGCAGCAGGATGTTCTTAGTGCTGATATTCTTTTTGACAACATGAAATTATGTCTTTTACTTTCCACACTTGTGGCAGCAACCTTCATCATTTATGAAATGGATCCCTTTCATTTCCAAATCTTCTTCAAATGATTTTTCTTTGATATGAAATTGTGAGAATACACAGGGATTAAACCTATTCTGGCTAAAAGTCTTATTTTTAAAGGCAAAACAATAATTGCATTTTGATATTTTTCTAAGCTGAATATTTGTTATCTAGTCAGATTGACTCTTCAGAGTCTATCTTCTTTAATACGGCTCCTTTCCTCTGGTCCCCTCTGTATGGACAGCCAGTATCGGGCCAACGGCATCTTCCATCAGCCATCATGTCAGTGTGCAGACCTCTTTGAGACCAGGGCAGGAAGTACACCGGCCCTAAAATACATCACACACACTTTAATGTGCAGAGGCCGCGGCCAGCACTTGAAATATAGCTCTGATAGCAGTCCTGTAAATGGCTGGCCTCTACGGCGTATTTCATTCTGGAGAATTAGTCCTGTTTAGCAGCTGGTGTTATATAGGAGCTGTCCTCCACTAGTCTCACTCTGGCAAAATATGGCGATTGACGATTCCAATTTTTTTTTTTTTTCTTTTTAAATTCTCTCTCACATCAGTTAAATCACTATAAGGTGAAGAGGGGGATTCCAACTGCAGAATTCAGTATTTTATTCTCTGAGAAGAATGTGCTGCAACTGCATTTGGAATGAGGTTTAAATCAATCCAAGGTGATTCGCCACAAATCAAAAAGGGTGGAATGGGTGTACCTTTGTGTCATTAATCAAGTGATTCCAGCCTTACAGTCCAATTTTCAGAAGTGTTCTGTGGGTGTGAATATGGAGAACCGCCACATATTTATTTTGCATGCCACACATTACCACCATGAGTGTGAGAAATAAACCAGTCCAAAATGCCACTAATTGACTCCTTCTGTTCATATTGTGATCAATTACAGATAACAGAAGACATTTAGTGAGTGCAGAAATTATATATTCCAGTTCAGGCCTTTTGTTGTTGTGCTGCGAAACTTCCTTACAAGAGGGAAAGTTCACGTGAAAAATAGGCTACTTCAGAAGAATTCTCTGTGCCTGACAAACGGTGATAACAATTTTGACAAACAACTTGATACTGACTCTAAGCCATGCTCTTTTAAGCCCATATTTGCTCATTTGATAAAAGTGACAGTGACTCTCACTGTCATTTGTTCACTTTGTCAACCGAGAGAGTTCCTGAGGGTGAGAGCCTCCTTAATTACATTCAGTGACGTTTATCCTCACCAAACCCCCCGGTTCCCCTCACATGGTGCAGCGCTTGGGGCTGTGCTCGTCATTTACTGTTGTCGCATGTGGAAGGGGAGAAAAGCAAGAAAGTGTTTATGCAGTGTCAGTTATTATGCGCAGGTAGTTTTTGCTCAGACAACTCAGTTTAGATTCATATATTATTATATTATTATCAGCAATGGAACAATACTTTATTACCTGACATATATCACCTCTGACTAAGCTTCCTCCATGACCACAGATTTTCTTTTGTATGGGTTTTGTAAAGTCATTTTCCATATTTTTACTTTAATGTACTCCAGAGTTAATCACTGCATTGGTGATGTGGGTCAGTCTACTCTAACGCTGTTCTCCCTACAAGGATTTAATTAGTTTGGAATTCAAAGGGAAATAAATAAGTTCATGTTTGGAGGTTTAGTGCTGCCGTTGCAGAGGCTAAGCTTGGAAGTCTTTAGTAAACACTTTATTCTGGCATGCAAATGTCCAAATTAAAGATGCCAACTATCAGTGACTTCAGAGTATTGACAGAGGCCTTAAAAAACTTGTATCAGTTCAACCCTACAGATGGTATCTGCTGTGTTTTCTTACTGTTATTGCTGAGGATGATGTCTGCCTCTCCTGCAGCCATGTTTGTGAACAGATACAGGACTTAAAAACTGATCATGACACAGAGCAATCCTGCCAGAAGTTAATACCGGTAGCAGGGATATTTGGACTTAATCCCTGTCATGAGAAAAAGAAAATAAGACCTTACATTTCCCTACAGATGTGATATGGCTTTATTATTCTTCAGTGCATTAATCAGCTGGTATCTCGTCTTTTGCTTTTATTAAACGCCTTTTCTGGTCCACATGCATTCATTGGATCTTAAATATCCTCCCTCTCATGGGGGCAAGCTTGATTGTGTGTAGGAAATGAAGTTGGAAACTTTGGAGCTCTATTTAAAGTGCGGGTCCCTGGAGCGACCCCTCTGTCTTAATAACTTGCGATCAGGATCCCCGGGTACTTTCATTTTATTTAGCCTCGCCGGTGTTCCCGACTAAACCCATTCTAATGAAATGTTCTGCTATATTGTCAAACGGTTCTGTTTTCCATCCATAAAAAAAAAGTGTTTACAGCCCTGGTGAGAACCCAAACACAATAAAGATGGTTGTTTAACTTAATAAATCACAGTGCAGGTGAATGGGGGTGTATGCTATCTCATTGAGGAGCTGTAGTCATTAGGCAAGCTCACCTCAAATAGAGATAGGGGCAGTTTAAGGAGGTTTCCCTGCAGCAGTGACTGCTACTGAGAATCAGAGCAGATGTGTGACCAGTATTTCAAATACATATTTTTCACGTAGTTCAGAATCCACAAATGGCGGTATTTTATTATGTTCTTTGTGCACAATGTATTTTCTTTTTCTGACCAGTTTGAAACGACCTAAAGCTTCATTCAACTATAAAATTCCTTTATGGAAAATAGGCAGAGGGTTTGCAGCACATAAAAGCAGCCAACCAAGTTACGCATGCATGTGTCGCGTGTCTGATGGGATTTGCCTACTTTGGTATTATTACAGCATTCACAACACTTTAAAATCACAACAGATTTACAGATGTCACTCCACACCTTACATTAGGCATTGCTCAGATATCTGTGCGTGTAGCATTTTTTTCCCCCTCTCAGTTCTCACAAGGTTCGATTCTACCAGCAAATCAATACAGGTATTGATGGGCCTCAGATAAAAACCATTAAGGCAACCAGCTCTAAATCTTCAGCTGAATTGATTTAATTTTAAATGATCCATGTACATCCAGTGGAGCACACCGCCACTGCGAGTGTGTTTTACCTTGACTTCATGCGAGAGAGACGTTATTCATCACCAAGCGAATGTCCCTTCTTCACACCCCAATAAAAAGCAGAGTAATGAAGCTTCTGTGGGTGCTGTCACCCCAACACTGCTTTATAAAGGATGACACAATTATATTTTACCAGCTCACCAAAAATGCTGACAAGCTCTGGTTCAATAAAATGCAATCTGTACTGAGAGAATCATGCTGGTTTCTTTGCTCTGGAGTCATAGCTCATAATCTGCAGGGTGTCGTTGCCTTGGGATCCTCCTCAAACAACGGTTTTCTCCTCAAATTAAGCCAGAAAAAAAAATGAGCGTGTTGATGTTAGGAGTAGAGAATGATATATCCGCTATGTCTCTTGTATGTGCAACATGCTCTTTCTTGCTGTGGAAACAGCTTCACAGGTCTTTTCACCGGGTGATTTGAACTCCACATTTTCCTCTTCAGAAATGCATAAACAGGCATGACATTTGCCTCTGAGCAAACAGAGGCTAATGCTGCATTACCGTCAATCAGTCAACTTGGTAAACGTTTGTCTAAGTATGATGGATGATGTGTCGACAACATTAAAAGGCAACCGCTTCCTAAACCTGAAATCTTGCACATTCAGAGACAGCCGGCGTGATGCTCCAGACAGCCGACCGCTGACGCCCTGCTGCTAGATGCTTACCAGCGGCAGGATATGGCTGCTTCTTAGCGGACGGCATGTTTTTTTTTCCTTAGAGAGAGAGACACATCTGGCCTTGGATAATCTCTCCTTAGTCTTCCACTGTGTAATACATGCAAAGCTCTGCTCCATGTAATTCCCCAACGCCCCCCCCCCCCCCCGACAAGGGTAAAAGGGCCAGTAGTATGAAGTATACCTACTCTCATTGTTGCCAGTCTGAGTTTGTCCAATCAAAAGTGACTTGAACATTAATGTGGAACAGAACGACATAAATACAAGCACTTTTTAAAATATATTTTCATTCCTTTTTTTTCAATTGCTTAAATAGCCAAGCTAAATAAAAACAAATGCACCCTGGTGAGCAAAATCAAACAGTCAATGCAGCTTAAAATGTGGCCCAACTGTATAGTTAGCATTGTTGATGACATGCAAGCAATCCATAAACATGTCATAATTATGTTTAGTGAATAGAAATCAAAACAAAATTGAGATTGAGCATCATGCAATGTTAATGGTAATGAAATGTGCAGTGCGTAGCGATGCCTCGAGCCTTAGAAATAGAATATGTACTAGCAGTGTCTCACCTGTTTATTTATTAACAGAGGAATTGTCTGCTTCACTTGCTATCACTGAAGCTTGACAGCTGCACAGTCCAGGTGATGCATGAGCCAATATGTGGACTGGAGAGGGCTCAACGTCGCACATCAATATGAAAATCAGTTTCTGGCAGAAATAGCCCAAGGCAGTACATCCAGCTCCAAAAAGTGACTAATCTTAGGGTCATAAACTCTGCACAAGACGCCTACGGCCTTTTTGGAAAGACAGAATTCAGAAATGCCATCATTTTCCATTCCACAGGCCAAGGATCTCGCTCCTTGCATTAGCAGATTTCTTTTAATAGTGTGTGAAATAGCAGGGTTTGCCAGAATTGAGCTGGAGCAAATAAAAGAGAGAGGGGAGGATAGTGAAAGGTGACCTTAGTCTCTGGAGCGCCAGATTAAAAACTTCAAATGCTCAGCCAGAGGCTCTCCTAAAGAAACAAAAAGACCACAAGCACAATGTTACAGTAGATGGAGGTGGCTGCCAAATATCATCTTCTTACAGAGAGGGATTATAAATTGCGCAAAGGCAATGGGGGTCCCATTGGTGAGAATATTAGTTCACATATTGTTCGCGAGATCTGCATATATTTCTGTTTCTTTTTTTATATTTTCTCCTGACTTTCAGCACTTCTTACCATTGGCTGGGTTCTGAAACAGACCACATTGTGCAGACTGTTTTCAAATGTGTAATTCTCATATAAAACCCTTCAGTTTTATGACTTGTGTTTAATTTGACTTACATGAGGAACCAACAAAACTATGTTACTGGTAGAAAATATTATGGCCATGTTTTCATGTTGACTGTCATATAATAATCACTGTTATGTCACTTCCTACAAAACAATAATGTAACATGACAATAATTTCTGTTTTGCAAATCACAAAATGCAGAGAATTAATTCGTCGAACTGCTTTGATTTGATAGACAATATTTTGGACATGAGGAAGGATAAAATAATAATCTGCTCTTTATTGAAAATTCAGTGTTCTGGGAAAACAAGCTGTTCTTAAAGCTGAAGTTTTGGCATCCTGTTGTTTAACAACCATATTGTCTCCAGCATACTATATTATACAAGATCCAGCAATTTGAATTAATGGACATTGCACAATATAGGTGAATAGGCAGCACTTCTCCATTCCCTCCAGTGGCTTGATAATAACTCAGCTTGCTTAATTACCGACTCGGCTTCCCAGAAATAAAAAAAAAAAGAGCAAGAAATGATTTTACTCATGAGGGAAGTGAAACAATGGTTCTCCAAATCCTTGAATGGATTTCTATCTCAAAGCTCATGGCGGAGACGGTTTGAACTGTATAGCATCGGCGGGTGCTTTAATTACTGTTCAATGACTTCACTCTGAGTCCTTGACCTAGTTTAGATTCCTTATCGAAGAACAGCCGTGCTTAGAGAAAAGATTACTTTTTCAACTTTGGGAAGAGGGCAGGGCAGAGAGAAAACAAGCTAATGATATTGCACAAATACATGGAAGGGGACACAGCCCAGAGCCATTTGGAAAGCAATAGCCCATTCCAAGATGTGGCATGGGGCTGGCATCCACACAGCTCTTAAATTCCTTTACTCGAGCCAGATGGCTATGGAATTACACATTTTTTAATCTAAAGCACGAAACCTCTCTAGGCTTGGAGAAATCTTCTTGGGATAGCCATTTTGGATTTATTTGCAGAGGAGACAGCCTCTTGCCCCAGGGGGCAACATTTGATGGTAAATATGAAGTCTGACACTGAATGTCCTGAGTCCACTCGGTTATAGCCCCAGAGATAACACAAGCCCAAACTTTCACAGCACACTGTAAATGGGTCCGGGTGATTTCAACAAATAAATACAATCACGTTGTATCGTTGGATAACTAAAAAAATAGCTTGACATTTTAGAAAATATTCCCTTTCTATCAGAGAATTAGATAAGGGAATTGATAGGCTACCATTCACAGTAGGAGTGGCATCAATCTTTTTATCTCAAAGATGAAAATAAGTGTATTTTCCCCAAAAACTATTTATTTCTGGGTTTTTTTAATCATGTTTTTGCAGATTGTATCACCACACATTAGACATTCCATTGATAATAAGTTGTTGACAAGTGTTGAGGGGCATTGTTTTCCCTCTCAGTGTTTTGAAGCGGCTGTTCATAATGATGGATTGTGTACTGTGTGAACTGCATGTGTGAACTCCTCTGGTGGGTGTGAACTGACAGAAACACGGGCGTAGCATCAGTTTTGGATGTGTCAGGGACGGCGTGTCACTTTCCACTCGTTCGTTGCATTAACTTCACATCGCTACTGACTCACGTAACGACATGACAAAATGTTAACGTTTACTCTTAGCTACACAGGACACGAACAGCTGTCTCCTGGGCAAACGTCCTGTGTTTGTTTGACCCATCGGCCTCCCCTCCCAACCGCCCTGTGTGGACTAGCTATCTCGCTCTCCTTTGCAGTTGTGCTATGGTGGCGAATGCATCAACAAATAGATCTTTAACATTATGGACCCCTGAGTCACTCCACGTGGAGAAGGTTTTGTCTCTATGTGAATGTGGGATTTTTTATTTTTTGAGTCATTTAATTTGCTTCCATTTAACTGCGAGATTATGTATGATGTGATTATAACTGTGGATTGATTTTTTTTTTATTATTTCTGTGGGAGCTCTGGGTAGATTTTAATTCAGTAACTAGCCAGAGAGCAGAGGCCCAGTAGTAGCCTATAGTTGGAAATAACTAGTCTTTATATATCAGCCAGCACTGACATCTAAAAATGATGTCGGAGATTTTACATTGTAGTTAATTGAAAGCTCAGTATGTCGGTATGAGATGCCGAGGGACACTAAAAAAGTTGGGAGGGGGCAGTGGCGGTGCTAGCTTGTATGGTGCCCTGGGCGAACACTGGGCTGGGCTGTGTTGGTTATCATATTCTCAAGTTAAATAACCGATTCACATTTGTGATATCTTTGTCACTCAAAATATATGCATGATCAATACTACATTGAGTCATCAATGATGACATGTTGCAGCCGGTAAATACATACTGTATATTCATATACGCAGAGCTACAGTTGGCAAGACAGAGGCGACCGTTCACGGACAAGACATTTCCAACTTTGAAAAGAACCCAGGACTAAAAGAAAAGTCCGGCACGTGCTTTTCACATTGTGAATGCAACATCAAGCAATGCATTTAAAGGTTAATTAGAAAAATTATCTGTTGAGCTGAAAACAAATGGTACCACGGAGTCCCCCTGCTGGCAGACGAGTTAATCTATGGCAGGTCTCCTCGCTGGTCCACCTGCGATCCGTCTCCGTCACTCTGCTGACAGTCCCTGCGGGCCGCTGAGAGGATACGCTCCATCGCACCGCTGTGACTAGCCTGCTAATGAATACAGAGGAGCCCAGGACGTCCAGACGCCCACAAAACGGCTGGGAAGACTCCTCTGGCTGCTCAGATCATTCTCTGGCCGGATGTCGGCTCAAATGAAGCGGAACGTGGCTGCTAGACTGAGTGCAGACAGAAATGCCACTCAGCATGGGCAGTGATTGCTCTGATGTTTGAGATTCATTCAATGAACCCCAATATATCCCTAAGGGTGAGAGAATAGATCGCAGTGTATGGTAGATCTGATAGACGGGGTTTTAATATGTATACGGATCACGCTGTAAGAAAGGCAATAGCCTAGAAAGAAAAAAAAAACACCTTTCAATGGATGGTGACATGGCAGGGTTTAATGTCAATCCAATAACATTTGATATGGTACATTAAAGGTTCATATTAGGGTTTAGACATTGGGAAGCGTAAATAGGAAGACATTTACTGTACTGCTGGATTTCTCAGGTAGCATTTCAACGTGTTCTCTTGCTTGTGCACGGAAACATAAACAGCTGATAATGGACTAGCTTGTAAAACAGCTCCATGGAAGCTGAATATTCCAAACTTCAATGAGTAAATATGTACAAATTGCAATGATCCTGTTAGATGACTTCCACTTAATTGGAACACATGCTGGTCTGGGTCAGAGTGCTAAGTCACAGCTTAATGTCTTGTCCTTGCTGACATTCACAAACAAGCCATTAGAGAGCTTGCTGCGGTCATCCTTCCATTAGCGGCCTAAGTAACGCCAGCATTCAGATATTATCTGACCCGGTGTGCCATCGACACAGGAAGAGGAGGGAAGGTAAGGCGTGCAGGAAGCTCGGAACTCATCATCATCATTTAGTTGTTTGGTCTGTCACAGCCTCCGGCTACAAATGTGTTTTTTCACAGTTTGGTTCTTAATTTCCTTCACACCGAGTAATTTTTATTCTAATAGCGCAATATAAAATCATATCATAACTGTTTTGGAATGGTTTCGTAAACCATTTAATGCCTGATTTATTAGTCCCCGAGCTTTGCATGTAACCTCCAGGTCAGTATTTAATTTTACACACATTTTCAATAGGCCACCATCTACTCAATATCAAAATGTTAGTGGGACGCCTCCAGTTTAGAACTAAACTAGCGCCGGATCTCACCAAAACCGAGGTTGATTTAACTGCTGCAGTTAAGATTCATCAGCAGATCTCATTACCAAACCAAGTGAGATATGATCCCCTGGGGATGAGGCCATATGTTGGCAGAGACAGTCAGTGGAGTGACTGAGAGCTGACCACAGGGAGCCTCTCCCTGCAGGCGCTACAGGTACACCGCTGGTCGTCAAAGCACAGACTCACTCACAGCCAAGCTACGCTTTTTATTGGACATAAAACAAAATCATCATCTGCCTCCGATGTGATGGATGTGACACAGATTTGCTTACAAACACTGCAAAATTGTTCAGTACTGCACCAGTATTGTGCCTTTTTTTTGTCAGCATCATCCTGAGTTTAAATATTTAGTTTCAGATTTTAGTTTCCAATGATAGACTTCATTCTGGTAGAAACAGTGAATACTAATCAATACAATTGTTTCCATAACAAGGTGTTGAAGGTTGAACGTCAAGTTACTTCTCATTTATACTGGTTTATACTCAGTCGGTCAAATAAGGTTGGATGTCAGCTCGAAGAAAACAGCACTTTGATGTGAGTCTTTAAAGCATCGTGTGTGTATCTCAACCTGCTGCAACATCAGTCAAAACACTGCATATTTATTTGAAGGGAGCGTGCTGGAAAATCCTCAAAAGCCATACAGACAGACAGATAGAGAAAGGTTAACAGCAGTTACAAGTACTGAGGAATAGGGATTTGACAAATATATCTGCAAAGGTTATAATGGAAAATAAGTATTCTTTATTCCTTCATCATTACGTTTTTGTCCTGGAATGAAAAATCTGAAAAAGTGATTGTCTTTCTTCAAACAATGCATGTCACACGGCCCCCTTCATCATTATCACATCTACTTATTATTATTGTTACCTTACTTCAAACCATGCAACCATTCCCATCCAAGAAGTACATTATGCTGATTTCTCCTCGTAACCTTACATTCTTCAAAACATTATTTTCTGACACGTCTTATTATGCAGAAACTTAGAAAAAGTACACCAAACTGTTATCAGTGCATACATTAATACTCCATGTGTAATATCAGCAGGCTCTCGCTCACTAAAAGCCTCTGGAAGGCCGTAATCGTTGTCCTATGAGTGGTAACTGCCACTTCATTTAATCCTACATTGACTACGATAGGGCTCATTCACTGTGATCCTCAAACGACATTATATTATGAGGAACACCGGCATGTCTTGTGTGTGACAGCACGGGGGTGTGAAATCATGTCCCCTTTCATCAAAAGAGTTATGATCAGTCAAGTTGGGCCTATAACAAATAGCAGGCTTTGCGCTTTTATCAGCAATGCCGTGACCCTCAACGCTGTGACCTCATCATTAATATGGGAAGGCCGGATGATAGATCAAAGCATGGTTCAGTGGAGCATCCCTGGGCCAGAGCTGGCCTTGAATCGTTCATCACACCATCCCTGTGGGGACTTTATGAGAGTCCAGGGAGAAAGGACGCTCTCGAGGCTGTCACATTTGTTTTACCGCTTTTGATAATGGCTCCCTTTTAAAAGATGATAACGCGCGGAAATTTCTCATTATCACGTGGCTGTGATTTTAGCTGTGATGACATCCGCTAATGTTAATAAAACCGAACTGTCACAGTATAGTCTCGACAATCTGCTCCGTGCTTTTGTTGGTTCAATTTTGTTCAGGCTTAAGTCTTTAATCTAATATATAAAAATACTGCTGAGGCATATCAAAAATACTGAATGAGCCAATAATGAGCTGATGCAGCAAACTTGAGACTGTAGATCTGGTAGCAGAGTACTAAGCCAATGGGGGTTTTTGGAGGGGGGGGGGGGGGGGGGGAGTATTTTACAGTTAAAACAATTGTGGTATAAGCCGCAGAAAGAAAGGGGAATGCTGACTGTTGATGTCAAAATATGACTCTATTCAAAGTATATATACCCAGCACAATTTTATTTGTGTGTCCAGTCACTATTGTTATGGACACCTTAAACAACTTTTTTAGTTCTTGCCACCCTAGAATCCATCCTGTTTTCCTTATCTACTAATTGTATATAGGAGGGTGTGTGATTATGCCTCTAAGAGCTTGGAAGTAAAATCAGGCAGTGCGAGAAGGCTGATAAGGTTTAAATACTTAGACGACTTGACAAAATGTCTCCAGGATATGTTGTATGTCCACTTTTGTCGTACCAATCGAGCAAATGGGAAACAGTTGTAAATGCAGGAGTCAAGTGTGGTTAGCTCATGCACTGAAGCAGGAACATTACCAAAGGAAGTAGCCCTGTGTCTCAATCTGCATATTGTCATAATAAATTAGGGACTATGGGAGGATTATCAAACCTTCCAAAACCAATTACATAATGAGAAAATATCACTCAGCTGCTGTGCAAGCAAGGTGTTTCTGACAGCTGTTTCCAGCTGTTTATCCAGCTAGAACAGACAAACATTTGAGTTTCAGTTGCAATTGAGTTTGTTTTCAAATACCTGACAAGGATTTCAGTTTTGTGTCAGTTGATTGCTAAAGACAAATGTCTTATTTTGGAAACTGAGACTAAGGAAAACGTGTTTTACTATTCTCAAAATCTATTGTTTAAATTAGTATTTAAAACTGGACCAGCAAGATATTTTGATATGATACAAGATGTCAGGGATAACCTTGTGGCATACTGCTTAATTGTTCAAATATTTTACCCACTGTTATTAAGTTAGTGTAGAGTAAATACGGGGCAGCTTTATCTCAGAGTGGATTGTCCTTTTACCCCAAACTTGGCAGTTTGATTCCTGGCTCCCACTGTCCTCCATGAGTGAGATGCTGAAGACACTGAACCCATGTCGCTCTCTGGACATACTCCTAAGTAAGTAAATGTATGTATGTGCACGTGTGTGTGTGTGTGTGTGTGTGTGTGTGTGTGTGTGTGTGTGTGTGTGTGTGTGTGTGTGTGTGTGTGTGATATGATTGAAAGAAAAGGCTAAGTTAGCACTTTATACACTTTATAAGAGGAGCAATAGTACGTACACAATCGCTTGTCTCACTACATTTTACAGACACACGTATGACTGCTCATTATGACCCTTGCAAGTGAAGACCTCATCTCACTTTTAATTAACATTAACATTTAATTAACATACAATATTTTTGTACATCGAGGAGAAGTCTTGCCTGAAACCTTTTACACAGTACTTCGGAATATGTAAAATATACAACTAATACTGTATGCATCTGTTGGGTGATATCACGCCCATAAAATCATCAGCAATGTAACCTTATTAGCAATATCTCTGACACCTTTCCTGTGATCTGTGTCACTCACTGTCTAAGCCTGGTGATTTCATGCCATACTGACACATATGACTTAATATGCATCTTTAAAGTGTACTATTTAGGCAATGCAGCTAAGGCACAAGTGGAAATAATGCAAGATAGAGAGTTGTAGAGAGATCAACAATGTCTAATTTGACAGTGCCACAAATAGGGACTGTAAAACTTATCACGTTGTGTGTTTTTCCTGAGCTGTTTCCAAAGATGTCACATCCTCCTGTTGGCCTTAGGTGATTGCAACTTCCACTGTGTCACTAAAGCACCATTAACAACACACAATCAGGTGACTTTAATAGACTGGTACGTGTGTGAACCTGAATAATCGTGATTTTTGCATAAAATGAATCTTAATAACAGGAGTCAGTGTTAAACACTGCAGCTCTGAACATCTCAGTCTCTGTTAAGTAATTGATTTCCAGCCTGATAACTTTCTGTTTGAGTCTTTAAAGCTCTCCTCAACTTCAGTACTACAAGCCTGTAACATGAATTTAAAAATCACTTAAACACATTTTTAAAATGAAATGATCTCCTTAATGTGTAGGCCTATCTACACTATCTGCTCTATTTAACACTGAATCCGTGTGATGTGTATGCCGGGATTTTTATGCCAGCATAATGATACGAACTGGAAACACTGTAGCTCCCTTTTGCATCATTTTATGCACATTTCCATAATATTCAGCCCAACATATTTGGTATGCTAAGAAAGAAAGTTCTGTCTTCAGTAATCTCACTAAATCGCTTCTCTTGAAATCACTGCATAATAAGACGTGTAATAAAGTGGGCTGTACACTGGCTTGTAATAAGGGACTGTTGAGTTGAAGAAGATAAACTGCAGTGTTTACCGATCCCTCCACATTATAGTGAAAGATGTGAAATGCACAAAGCACGGCTTTGCCTTTTGTGCCTGCCCAAAACCTTGCTGCCTGTGAATAAGAAGTTCCTTTTGGATTTAAATTTCTACCTCACCAAGAGCAATAGGATGAATCCACAGAGAGCAGTGCCAAGACTTGAGTTGCTTGTCTTTTTCGTCAACAAAGGTTATTTTATAAGACGGTAAGCAATAAATCATTTTACATAAAAATGCCCCTAAAACAAGTTTTGAAATCTGTTCTAAAAGTTCTCCCAGCATTTCTTCTCGTTGCCCTGTGTTTTGTTAATGTCCATCCAGACATATCCCTCAGGCTGCTTTTCACTTACAATCAGAGGGACAGTTTCTTTCAGCACAGACAGACATAGCTCAACTCCTACAGGTAGCAGCTGACATGACTATTAGTCTTTCTTCTGGTACTTGCAGGTGTCAGACTCGCCGGTGCTCACTTGTCAGAGCTGCTCTGTGTGCTGTCTGAGGTGATTCATCTTCTTGCCAGCATCATTAACTTCCTTGTGAAAGGACTAGGAGAAGGAGACTGCAAGCAGGACTCCAAAGAGTTTATGTGCCTTGGTCGGGAGCTACTTTCCCTCCTCTGTAATCAAATCAAAATCACTTTCTCTTTCTCTATGTACTTTTTTTTGCTTTTAATTGCTGTTTTCAGTCTTCTCCGTCTAAGCATGGAAGGCAGTGGCCTGAAAGCCCTTTTACTGAAAGCTCAGAATGCCATATTTAGTTAATTGTTTAAAATGTTCCATGAATTAATTAATCTTATCCAGACACTGTTCAATAATATAATACAACAAATGTTGCAATTATGATTACAGAGTTAAGAACTTGCTAAAAATACAAAGAAAAAAATGCAGGCATTTCATTAATGCAGCCACATTTATCATCAGTAAAAACAAACAAATGGACAATGGTGTAAAAACACCCTAGGCACCACTCTATTTTGTAATTTCCACATTAAACTAATGAGTTTCTGTCTTTCGCCATTAATTGCTTCATTTCAGTTCCACTGCAGATGTTTATTTCTGCAATAGCATATATTGCTTTATTTAGGCTCCTAAATGAAACCACTTAATTAGTGATTGAAATGAAAAGACCTGTCAAATTAACCCTATTTCCACTACATTACATTTCTGCATTAAACCAAAATGAATTCTAACATTGGCACATGATATTAGTATATAGGTCACACTTGAAACAAATGAGAAATCTGGGCTTGATGAAGCTCTCAAAAATCGTAGTGTTCAAAGATCGTGTGCTCCTGTCCATAATTACACATACAATGTATTTCTCCTGCTTTATTAACTGCAGCAATACTCAGCAATGTATGCTAATAACTGAACCTGAATCTACCTTGTAATATTGTCACAAACGGTTGCATGTTTTGTTTTTTCATTGTTTTCTTTTTTTAAGATTGCACGTCTCTAACTAACTAAAGTTTTTTTTTCTTTTAATTAACAGTAAAATGAGATGTGTTAGAGACTGTTTCTTTGGGGAGAAAATAAAAGGCAGCCCCTGACCTTTTTTTTTTTCTAATCCTCTTTTTCAGCTGCTTGATAACAAGTTATTATCCAATATGGCAGCCTTTTGAGAGCTGGTGGAAAGTGGCAGAGGGTCTGAGTCGGGGTGTTATTAAGCTGCAGTATGGACTCTTAAGGCCTGCAATAGACTGTCCTTCAACCTCAAAGTGTTTTATTATGAAACAGCTTGGGTCTTTCAACAGTAGGTTCTTTTAGAGAAGAAATCTTTCACCATGTTTCTTCTCAAGCATGCTGTCTTCAAGGTGATATTGATCAGAATTCTATGATGGCCGATGGCTTTATTTGTGTCATTACAATGGAATGATTATCGGAAGTACACGCATTATTTAGATGTAATGTAACTACAGGTTGTTGCAGAACTAAATGCATCCCGTTTTGATAGATAGATAGTCATAAGTGCATTTGACATAATACAATACGGGTACTACACGGTATTATGAGTCCGGTGCAAGAGGGGGGTGATGGTGAAATTGTTGTTCTCTATCGTTAAGCCCTGCAGAGGTAGAACACTCCCATGATGATTCTGGCTCCATGTTCAATAATGCAGCTCATAGTGAATACGCACCCATTTGTTTAGGATCATTGTTTGCTCTATATATGTTGCAGACAATTGAGCAAGCAAACCTCCTTCTTGAATTTACAGTGTTGGTTATTAGGGTTGTATGGGGGAGAGGGAGAGAGAGTGCTAATAGGAAAACAACTGAATACAGGAGGACTTTCATCACTTGTGTCTCCACTTGATTAGTTTAACAGCTCCTTTGATCTTTTGCCATGATTGAAGTGTTTAAGTGGAACATGAGGGGCAACGGTACAGCCAGAGAGCAGGCGCCGAGTAATGTGCCACCAAATGCCTATGAGGCACAACACCTTAATGTCAGGGGGAAATTAAAACACTTTTTCCATTACAGAGGCCCTTGAATCTTAATTCATTTGTCCGCACACAATACAAAGTAGGTGACAAGGTCAGTAAATACTCATTGAATAAGACGTAAATGTTGACCTTTGAGAGCAGGTAGAAATGAGAATAATTTCAAAATACAGTATGTGAGAGGGGAGTTCACACATTTCAGTTGTGGAGGTGAATGAAGCGTTTGCAGTGAGGGGTTTCCATCAGCTCAACTCTGTAACTTTGTACTTTCACATCTCTAAATGGCAGGGAAGAGTAACTTTCCAAATCTTTAAGCCATTTTCAGATTTTTTTCTTTTTTTTCAGAGGATTTCAGAAATCCTGGTGATGTCAGTAAACTGCAAACAGCACACTCGTGTTTACTAATCCGAGTGCTTTCAACAACACGTTGCTGAGCCCATGTTCCTCTGGACTCCAGAATACTTCCCAACCTTTTTGGCTATTGACCCCTTTAATAGGTTATCATGAGGTCAACCAAAATATTTGTTTTCTTCTTTTAATTCATTTGATCAGTTCTTAGATTCCCTATGAGGTCAAATCATCCAGCATATGTTGATGTTTTGTGCAGCATACATGTTTTTGCCTGCTTTCGACCCATTGACCCTGTTACCTATACTCTTTGCTTCACCTGTCAAAGACCACATGAATAATATAAGTTTGGCTGAGCATACCAAAGTGTAAACGCTGCCGAATCAGGATTATGGATAGTCGATAATGTTAGCTTATAGTGTGAAAAACTCACTTTTCAGAGCATGCACATATTGCCAGCACACAAGCTGTAAAATGAAGCAACCCAATGAGTCTTTTTGTGAACTACCCAGTGCTTTGAGGTGGCTAGAAGGGGAAGCCTGACTGGCGCCCAGCTATCTAGAAAGATAAGTCCTCATAAATTGTGCAAATATGAGTGCATCCATACTGTATACATTGCGAGTAGTGGTTCTGTTATTGATGTTTCTCTGTTCATCTCTCTCTCTATTTCTAGACAGGGGCCCTAAGGGGCCAACAGGCTGATTCCAAGGTGGTGGAGCCGTGTCCCTTCCCCCTGCTGTAGTGCACTTCTTCTGGACCCTCTCCTGTTTGTTAGCCTCGCCTGCCCCCTGTGTCATCTGATAGGCCACTAGGCTCTTAATTCATGGTGCGCGGTTACAGGTCACTGTGCAATTGTGAGTTGTTGGATTGTATGTCCTTATTCATTTTCACCTGGGTTGTGGCTTGGTTGCCGTTGAGTGTATGGCTATTAATGAAAATTAAAATAACATTTTGTACAAACACCTCTGGTTTGCTCTGTGATCACAAACCTGTATCACCTTTTTACCTTTATTAACTATGGCACCTAATTGGTTAAATGCTAACGATGAACAAAAATACTACCTGGGGTGAAATTCCCCAGGTGGCATAGTCGACATCTCACCATTTATAAATGAAATATTTGACTCACTTCCTGTGTCACATGCAGGCTCAAAAGATAATAACACCCCTCATCTTTCTTTCTTTCTTTCTTTCTTTCTTTCTTTCTTTCTTTCTTTCTTTCTTTCTTTCTTTCTTAAGATCCTCATTAGCTTCTTTCATAGGGAATCTGAGTATCTCGTATAGAGTTAGAAGACCTATAGAGTAAGAATATACTCTATAGGTGAACAGGAGAATTTCATTTGAATGTACTATTTTAATAGTGTCAGTCTTAGTTGGTTGCTGCTTGCAAATGTTACGTTTAAGCTTGTCAAATATTGCAACTATTGTCACCTCAAAGGCACATTAGTAAATTACTGTACATACTCACACGTACATAGGCCTAAATACACATCATTTTATATTGAAGCATATATGTATACAGAAATAGAAACACATGCATTATTGTCTGCACATGTCCACCTTAAATCCAGTCTGCAAGTCAACCATCAACTCTTGGAAGCATTTGACATAGTCTGGAGCTTTAGGAGTCATAAGCTTGAGGTATCTTCGAGACACACTTCACAACACAAACAATTTGGTACCTGTAATGTTACATCAATACTGCTGGACACAAGACAGATGTTGTTATTATTTTGTCATTTCAAAATTTCACAGCAGTTGGAAAAACTCAGAGATCCTGCTGCCCAACACCACAATGTCAACTAATGACCGGACAGTCGGAAAAGAGCAGCAAATTTGTTACCGCTGACAGAAAGCAGTGATGGATTCAAGAGCTGCAAACATCCAAAAAACTGCAGACTGGAGACAGCTTCAAAAGGGCTAGTGATGCACTCGATGCATAAGGTGTTACTGCAGACATAAATACATGCCTTATGCATGAAAATAATAATTGTGGAAATAAAATCTCACTTTGAAATCATAAATTATTTCAGACATTGTCAAATAGAAATCATGTTTAATTATAAATGCATACTATTTTAAGACTGTTGTGCTCTTTTGGCATTGTTTTTATTCAAACAGTCCAGTTCAGTAACCAACCTATATTTTCACTTGTATTGTAATGGTCCTTTATATTACATTATAGCAAAATCCTTCAAAGTATTTTGCAGATGCTTTGAAACTGTGTCAGAAATTGTTTAAATTTTAAATAAAGAAACAATTCAAATGAAAAACAAATATTACATATTACTTTCAAGAGTTTGAATAAATAAATAGCTTGAAATAAATCACGTGAAAACCATGGTCATACCTTATTGTTGCTTTTCAAATACATTGCATGTTAGCTCACACAACAGAATATGTGGCAAGCAAGGGGTTCAAACTTTTGTGAATTTCTACCGTGCTGCGGCTTGTTGAGCTTGTTGTCGGCGTTAGCACAAGCTTAAATCAGGAGAGATTATCCACTGATTCTTGTTAGAACTCCAATCACTCCAATTACATTTGCTCCAAAGTGACTTTTCCCAGTCATCCAGCCAGGGATTTCTTTAGCCATCAATTAGAAACGTCGCTTCTAATCTGAGCCGGCTTCCCAGACACTGGTCATTTCCCATTAGAGTCATTTTCCCCAGGATCCCGTGGAGCGATAGACATCTCTGCGGCTCAATAGAGGAGACGTGGAGGAGACCATAATTAAAGAGGTGGCATTTACTCTCAGTCAGGCCCTCTCAGAGATCTGAATCTGCAATTACCTTCCAGAAAATAGCATTGTCAGGACCGGACCCACGTTAATAATGGCCCCCATCTCTTGGGCAGGGTACAGAATGCAATCATTTCCACTGAAGCCGCACTTTGATTGTTTATCGCTTTACCCAGGGTTATCAGCCACTCTACTGTAGCGAATGTACACAGAAGGAAATAATTCTGTGGGCCACTAGCTGGGCTATTCAATTATTTTGCTGAGTGGTGAATCATTACGGGTAGCTTTAACACCATACTCATAAAGGTTGTAATATCATGGATAGGATTCACCAACCAGCCGCCACGAAGTCTCACGATCTATTTACCGCTAACGCTCCCTCTTTCTCTTTCTCTTTCTCATCTCTCACACACACTTTATATCTCGTTCACACATACTGCGAGTGCACAGACTCCCCTAAGCCTCTACCAACCCGTGCCTGACTTTCCAGATACTTTATCAAGTGCATAAGGACCATTTGCACAGAAGGCAATTAAAAGCTTTAGTGGTTCCTGCAGGCAGAGGGGTAGTTTGGGGGCCCCAGTCGACACATGAGCCAGCACCTTATTGGAGAGGGCTGGCTTTGTGCAGCAAAATGGCTTCAGTAATTTATACCAAATAGACTGCAGGTAGGGTATGAGAGCCAAGAGGAACGCATCTGCATTAATCAATATGAAATTATCCTGGACGTAATTTGTGGAGGGCAGCCATGCACCTGCCTAGAAATGTGATTGGGGGAAGCCGGCAGATAAATAAGTGACTAAACACTGCTGAAAATCTGGCTAGAATAAAAAAAGAGATCAAAACCAGATCCAATTATTTGTTAGACACAGGACTGAATGTAAAATCCTTTTAAAAATGATGATTGATGAAACACGATTGCTTCCGACAAAAAGTACTAAAGCTTTATATGAGCTCAACAAGCAACACCCCAAAGTGATTTATACGTGTGCAGCTCCAAACAAATCCACATGTAGGAAATAAATCTATTTGCATGGCAAATTCTGGTGGCAGAGATAAGCACGTCCTTAAAATGACCATATGCAAAGGTAGAGATAGTGAGGATGTCCGGCGGATTATCGTGTTTGCATATCTTCTAATCAATCCACTTGAAGCATTCATGTGCAAAGGCCAAGTTGAATGTGTCGGGATTTTGAATGAGTCTCGTGTTTAAATAAACTCTTCTTCTTGCGGTCCTTGAGGAAGTGTTCATTTATGTCAGTTTGCAGTTTGCTTTGTCCTAAACATACTTTCTACTTTTTCCTCCGCCGCAGGTTCCCAATGGCGTAGGTGTCAGTAAATAGAGGAGAAGCCGAGGGCATTCTGGAGATGGTCTGGCCCTTCTTTGGCAGCTGGTGACCTTCCTGGTCTATATGCTCCATGGCTCTCTCCAGTCTCTTTTTTCAGGTTCCAGACAGCCCGGCTCTCTTTATCACTCCCCGAGATCAGCAATTGCTCACCGACAGTCTCTCAGTAATGCATCCATGCTGGGTATCTCTTCAGAGCACGACTATGTGCTTTGCAAATGCAATATACAAGAAGTGAATACAAGAGAGAGAGTGGGGTGGAGGGAGTTCGTAGCATTTCAAGTACCATCCCGGAGAGGAATATTTTAAGCTTTAAAAATGTTAACTTAAAGCAAAATTTATATTACAAGCCATTTCACCTTCATTGGATAGTTAGTGAGATTTTAATGTAATGTTACACCTGTGAGCCTGATTTAAAGAGTCAGACAAGAGAGAAATATGTCATAGGCTATTGAGACCAGAGGTTTGAGTTTTCTCCTATTTTCAAAAATGAAACGCTGGTTTGAAAATTGAGGGAGCAACCGATAAAAAATAAATAATCTACTGAGCAGTAATGAGTGAGCTCTCCCAGCCGACACGATAATACAGCCTGTAACCATAAGATCACAAAACAAGATCCACATTTACACGCAGTAAAAAACAGAATGTGTTCAATTCAACTATTTAAGTTCGATAAGTCAAAAGAGCTTTTTTAAAGCAGAGTGAAATAGTCAAAAACGTTTAGAGCCCTTCCTGTGATGCATGTTTCATAAGCATACCACGGGCTTAATTGGTTGAATTCCTCTCTCGGCTGACAGGGAACTGTACCCTCAGGCATAGATAAAAAAGACTTCTAAACTCTCTTTTGTGGAGGAAAGAGATGAAAGGGCAGAGAAGACAGGAGCTTGTCAGGAAGAAGACGGTCCCAGCAGCCAGTTAGTGTGCGAGTGTAGCAGACCAGAAGAACGACAGGTTATCGTCAGCTCGCTGCTTGAGAAATGAGACGCCTCGTCATCGAGTCATGATGGGTTTTTTTCCGCACCCAATCATCCTCACTTCCGACATGACAGACGGCATGTTGTTTACAAATAGGAGACGCCGCCTGTACAGTGGTGCATACTCAGATTTAACAACCTCATTTTGCCGTGGTGTTGGTTACTGCAGCATGCAAAAAAAAAAAATTAAGCACATGTATGGATTTCTAAAGCAACTCTTTCACATGATTTGACATCAAATGTGTGACCCTATCTTGCTTTTCTTCCTAGATGAATGGATTGTAATGTAATGTAAATGCTACATTGTTACATTGAAAATATTCATAATAGGCACATTGGAAATGGATAGCTCTTTCGCTGATCAGGTAAGTCCTTAAAGTGAAAAAAAGAAATGAAAAAATGTCATAATCATACAATTGACTCATACTAAAATGGGCTGTTTACAATGTTTCAGGTGATTGAGCCCACCCATTGTGTAAGTTAGCAGCCCATGAATTAAACACTGTAAGCGCTCTCATTCATTTTGCCACTATTTGTCGTCACCATATTGAGAGCCATTCAGAGGCAGTGAAAATGCTCCCAATCTGGTATTTGGCACCTTTAACTTCCATTACTTCCATTAAGTGAAATTACATTATGTACCTAAGTCACCTTGCTCATGGGACACAAACAGGGGTCTCCTGGGTAAAATCCTTAGGTTTGTTCGAGCCATCCATCAACATCGATCTCTTCGGGCCTCATCCATTTTATACTTCTTCCTTTGCTCCCATCATACGGCCTCTAGAAGTCTGCACCTCACTTTGTCTTATTGTATTTGTAACGGCGATCAACCATGTGAATAGATGGTAACGCCCTTCAGAACCTATTGGAGATGTAGGCCCCTTACAACCCACATCTATGATGCTGATAACAGTCAAAGCAGGAGCTGTTAAAGCTTCCAACCTTTTGTTGTTCAAATGAAACACATCTTGTATGGGTAATCGATAATAACATAAAAATAACAGCACTTCATTGCACCAGGTAACCAATGACTTTTCATGGTAAAACAAAAGTAAAATTTCAAGTCTGCCACCTGCCTCAAACCAACTGTTTCATTGCTGGAGACCAGAATGAAGGTTACAGCTTTCAAAACAAACAACTAAGAGGTGAAGATTGCTGCATTACTAATTGTCTGCTGTCTAGTCTTTTCATTAATTAACAGTAATTGATTTGAAACAAAATGTCTTTGTCTAAGATTATTTTCATTTGTCTCAGTTTTATAATTTGGGGTAAAGGGTATAATATACTGCTCATCTTGTATTGGAGCTCCACAAACAAATAAGTATATGGTTTAATACAACATCAGCTTGTCAAATGCACAAAGAATTGTGGAAAAATCATCACGTTAGATTTGATCTCTGTAATCAAGTGAGATATGGATGAAAGTGGTCAGTATTTGTTCATCTTAAAATTAACTATAATACAATTTTTGGGCAACGTCATAATTACAATCAAGACCAAATAAAAATGAATGAATTGTGGGTTTGTTAATAGTGAATTTTTCTCAAATTACTGCCTCATTTCCAATACATGGGGTGTTAATAGCACAGAGCCAGTGTGCAAGTTCTCTCACTGCTCAATGGGAAATGAGCTATGAAGAATCTTGGCAACAAAGCATCTGAATCATGCCACATAATTCCTGACAAGATTGTTGGGAAGGAAAACATGAAAAACATTTAATTAAGGAGTATGGAAATGTTATCTTATTACTGTTCCTGCACTCTCCTAACAATGCATATTCTGCCAACTTCGGTGTTAAACTTCAGTGTTAAAATCCTGGAGATATTTGACAAGTCCCAAATCTTGTAAATTGTGAAATGTCACACTTTTAAACAAGTCTGAATCCCTCAGGTTGTATGCAGACAGACAGTAACTTTACGATTTAAATTTACAAAAGGAAATGTTTTAGGCCTTTCACTTATTTTATTTTACAAAGTAGGCTACTATACAACAGCATGGGAAATCCTATTACCTGCTAGTACTGTCCGCTACCACTGAACTGCTCTGGGTCTAGGTCATAAGAGTGGAAAAAAAGGGGTTTGATTACATCTAGTCCCAGTTCGGTGCCCAGGCTCAATGGCGCTGCGCATTTCAAATATGGCACTGAGAGTGGTATTGGGGATTTCAGTATTTTAATGATCTGAATAAAATTCAAACACGGGCATTCATCGATGACATTTAACAAGAATTAATTTATTTCTTATGTTTACTGAATTGGAGTGACCTTCTGTTAGCCACTGGCATCCTGCATTTATTTAGAAACTTTATATTTTGTGCCTTAAGGGCTGGTTTATCATTGTACTTCAAAAAGGTGAACCCTCGTGCCTAACTACTGTATCAGTGTTGTTTGTTACTGTGATTAAAAGAGCTGTATTGCTGGTAGTGGGAAAAAAGAAAAAAAAAAGATTACACTGGATCACGCTCATTATGTGCAAAGTTATTCAGATGTCCATGGTTTATGAGCATTTCTGCTCTTGACTGGCAGCCCATGTGTGAAATTGACAGAACAGCAAGACATGAAGCGCTGCATGACTTCAACTGCCGCTGCTGCTGTACTTTGTTGTGCATTAAAAGATTTCCTCGATTTCATGAAGATGATAGTAAAGACTGGGCTTCCCTGAGGCAACATGCTGTTTGCCAATTTTTTTTCTCCCTTTAACACAAGCAATATGTAGAAGGAAAACCGAGCGTAGTCAGAATTAACAGCAACAAACGTCAGATACATTCAATCAAACAGCGTTCTGGAATTCACTGAGCAAAAACAGCACGGAAATAGCCGTGCTGAACCTTACAGCTGGGGAAACAAAGCTCACAAAACACACCAAATTCTGATGCACACTAAAATGAGGTAAAGGACACATTGGATGTCAGACAGATACAAAAAAAAAGATCTCAGTGAAAGGGAAGGCTGATTTCCACTTTGCATATTTTTCATGAAATATTCCATACATTCTCTGATTAGTTTGGCAAGGGGATTCAAGGTGATACAGTAGACAATGTTAATGACAGCCTACAGAATTACTGGCATCTCATGTTGGGATTAGATTAATCATGTTCCAGGGCCATATTCAAATGAAAAGCCCACTGCTTAAACAAGTTAAAACTACTTGCAGGACATGCTGTGATTCAGGGCTTATGTTGTTGTTTCATGGTGTAATTATTTTCTTATTTCCACAGATGTAACCACCAGTCCATTAAACACAGAGGGATACATTTCTCTGACAGTAGACAGTACAGAATACAATGCATTCATGTTGGGTTTTGCATAAAATGTTAAAAAGTTTCATGTATAGACAAGTATCTCTTGATGATTGAAAGCAGCATTGGAAATGTATGATAGATACCGCAGGTAAAAAAATATAAAGCAAAAGCTTAAATGTCAACAATTTCAACATATTCACTGCCTCTGAAGACAGGATGTATTTATATTTTAGGGAACTATTGTGAATAAAGGACTTTCTCAAGGACTAATGATCGACTAATAGCCATTTTTCCATATCAATTGACTCGACATTTGGGTATTACCATATATCTTATTGCTTAGATTTAATCAAATTAGATTAAATTGGAATATTTTTCTACCACCTCCTTTGTTGAGTATTATGACTTTATTTCCAAGACACTGGAAAAATGTGTGTGACTAACGTCAGACTCCATTTTTCTGTCAACGTCTGTATGACCATGTTCTGATAAGGTCACTGGGGGCTCGTCTTGTCACTGCAGCCTTTTTCTTCCTGCTCATAAGTTCTGTCTGTATCAGTCTTCATCACAGAATGCATTGAATACTTGTCAGGAATGATATCAGTAGTATGTTGAGAGCCTCCTAATTAGAGCAGCATTGTAGTTTGGAGTAAAGGGAATGTCTTTGTTTAAGGAGATATTCATGCAGAGGGCCATTCATGAACATATTATAGGACAAAGACACAAAACCGGCATTCAGAGCTATTCATTCTGAAGCAAAACATGCACCAAGAATGTGACAATCACACTGATATGATTTTTTTTGTAGTGCTGCTGCTGTGCTCCACACCCACTAATTCAATATGAGCGCTGTTTAAAGAATAGAAGATAAATGCAATGAAATGTTTATTCCCTGAGTCTTCCTATTCTTGAATTGTCACATGTTGTCTGTGGACACATTCAGTGCAGCCTAATCTCCTGCCCTTTAATGAAACTGATTTAAATTCCCGATAAGCATACCTTTATCTCATCAACTGTGATCTTATCATCCATTCCTTCTACTTCACGTTGGGTCAAAGTGTTGGTTTCTGTATGAAATTGTGACATTTTGGTTGGCTGTTGTGTTTACAGTGTATTTGACCAAACCCAAACTGGATTCAATAGGTATTTTGGCTTCACTAAACAGCGAACAAATTCACAGACTGTACCCGTACTTTGTCCATGAATGTGGACTGATTGGTGCAGAGGAGCAATTTATCGCTCATTCTACAAAACAGTGTCCATCCATCTGAAAGGGAATTAGTTATCACAGGCCTACAGGGAGCCATTATAGACTATTGTTTCAGAGAATGGCTTACCCCAAGATGCTTTGTGTTTGCTAGACGAGAAACATCAGAAGCAGAAGAGATAGTGTGAAGGCAGGCTGCGAATGAGCTTCAGTTGGAGAATTCATCTATCGTATGAACTACATTATATCAAGTCTCCTTTCTTTCTTTCTTTCTTTCTTTCTTTCTTTCTTTCTTTCTTTCTTTCTCTCTTTCTTTCTTTCTTTCGTTCTTTCCGCTAGTATATGAAGATGGGCTATTACACACATACAATAGGCAGATGATAAGCACCCCCTTCACACACACACATATACACACACACACACACACACACACAAACACACGTTGTTTGCATTTCTTCCCATATGAGGACCCCATGTGACATGGGAATGACTACATTCATTCAGACTCTACCTAAACCATATCAACTGTTTCCAAAAAACAGTAAATTTAGTCCAAAGTCTCAATCCCAAAAGCAAACCCTATTCCCAAAATATATATCACTTTAATGAAACAGCAACATGCCAGAAAGACACTGCTTTCCAAATTATCCTCATGATGCTCTAAACTAAAATACTAACATGTATTTAAGCACCTCATCATCATGGTATTGCTTTAACAATGCAGTAGAGGCCGACCGATAAAGGATTTTGAAGGCCGATACCGATACAAATGTTTGTTGATTTAAAAATCCGATATTCTGATATATCGGCTGATATTTTTTAATTTTTTTTTCAGAAATGCGTGACAAAACATTAACAGATTTCTGGTTTTAGTCTTCACTAAAATAATATGATAATGCAGTTTAAAAATAAACTTGTTTATTTTATTGTCACAACGGAACAGAGGAACATCAAAATATATTAAAGTTCTGATAAATAAAATGTATAAAAATACAAACTTAAGATATAAAACTTAAAGTCCTTTGAACAAAAACACAACAACAACAACAACAACAACCAAACACAAAGTTACCAGTATTAAAAGACTTGAGGGGTATTCCATCAAACTTGCTAAGCGCAAAGCCGGGCTAATTTCGATAAGCCTCGCTACCTTTAGCGAGAGTTGCGTTCCATCAACGTGACTTGAGGGACTCTCGGCTAAGTAACCATGGGAATTTATCCGACCAAACTAGCCTGCTCCGGGGCAGGCTAACCATCAGGCTTACTTTAGCGGGGGTTTCAGAGAAGTCCGTCTGTCGGAAACAACTGTACCAGCAGAAGGTTCCGCCAAGCCTAGTCCTCGTGATTTCGTCACGTGAAAGACCAAAAATGACCAAAATTTCATATATCAAGTACAAACAGACTATATTTTCATCAAGTGTCTAAGAATACACGCTTGCAATTAAAAAAATATGAATAAATTGTTTATTTTGTTTAAGACCAACTGGCCATAACATTATCCAAAGCCCCCAGTTGGGTGAGTGGTGATGCTCCTGCCCACGGATGTGGGCATTGCAGGTTCACATCCCGGCGAAGACATCTCATTTGTGTTTTTTTTTTTTTTTTTTTGCCTGTATAATTGTCTTTAGATCAGAGAATTAGACCAACATTTTACCTTAACTGTGATGAATATGTCATACAATTTCCCCAGAACCCAAATATAACTTGCAAAAACATGATAGGCATAAAGATGTTATTATTAATAGCATGTATATCCCAATGACAAAGGCATTGCTGCATGCAGCCACATAAATTCCTTTCAGGTGAGTTCATTAATAGGTTCATTGAATGTGTTCATTGAATTGTTGAGATAAATGAGTTGGTCAATGTACATGCATTTACTAGGCCTATCAAAAAAAAAAAAAGAGAGAGAGAGAGAGAGAGTTCCGGACAAAGAAAGAAGTTTCTCAAACTTCCATAGTCGGGAATTGAACCGTGGCTGGCGGCATGCAAAGCCGGCACGTTACCTCTACGCTATCATCATTTCAACAAATTGTAGTCAGAGTTATATTAGAACATGTTACTCTTAACGGTACTTCCGTATTTAATCGTTCGGCAATTCTTGCCCAAGCAGCCTCGCGATTTTTATTTATCACTACAGTATTCCCTTTATTGGTTATGATGGGTTTGTACTCCTCATACAGTTCCATCAATATTTTTTGCGCTGGTCTTTTCTGCCATTTTCTCGATGATTCGACATTCACGGTTCTGGTCTGGCTTCATATCCCGTGAACGGCGTAACACAAGACAACTTTAACCTGGCTTGAATTAGCCTCAACAAGGCGCGGCTGAAATGCGTTAATGGAACGGGTTTAGCCGCAAGTGGAAGTTGGCGTTAGTTCTAACCAGGCTTAACCAGGTAAGCGCCGCTTTAATTAGCGAGTTTGGTGGAATACCCCTTTGGTAAGCTTCATAAACATAACTTCGAACAAGACTGGAGACAAATACTGTTAAGTTCTATAAGGGTGTTTCATCCGTTTTTATTTTATTTTAAAAATATTCATTTATATAGTTTGGAAAATGCCTAATATCGGCCAATAATATCGGCCCGCCGATATATATCGGTCGGGCTCTATGCAATACCAATAGTTTATGCATTATCAACATTCATAAATCCTATCAATTTGTGCCATAAAGTGAATATAATATAAATATTTAATTCATCTACTCCATTCATTATAATTAAAAAATTAAAATGATAATAATAAAAATAACAAGAATAATACTTATTTAAAAATGTATTATTTTAATGTTATTTTTATTATTATAAATTATTATTATTATTATAATCACCCTTCTTCTTCTTCTTCTTCTTCTTCTTCTTCTTCTTCTTCTTCTTCTTCTTCTTCTTCTTGTGTTTATTATAATTACCATTATTACTATTATTATTATTGTCTAGATAGGGGATCCATGAAGCAGGATGTTATCCAGATTTCGCGCATGCGCAATAGATATATTATCTAGCCTGTTAAGCTACCAGCCAGCTAGACAGATGTAAGCTAGCACAGATATAAATTAGACAAAGAAACCTTGTGAAGAGATTGAGTGAAAAGGAGTTTAAAGTAACGGAGGGTGAAAGGAGCGACTGTGACACAAAGCTAAATGCGTTGTCCGATATATATGGAAGTATGAAATTGAAAGGTACGCCGCCACCATCTCTTTTTAAACTTTTTGTGAGCAGTCAGTGCAGACATTAGCTTTGGCTAGCTGCTAGTTAGCCGCTGTTGTTTTCCCACCAGCAGATTCTATCTAAACGTAAGGCATTACGTTAGCTTGGTTAGTTAGCATCCTGTCAGAGCGATCAGTGAAGGCCCTTTGTTTTACACCGGGTAATGCGGGGTCTATTAAACAGCACATTACCAATTTAACTTGCGGTGTCCTCAGCTCGTTGTGTTGCAAAAACGAATAACGTAACTAGTAATGTAGGTCAGCCTGGTGATATGAAGACAGATTTAATGTTAAGTTGTTCTGTGCTATGATAGCTAAGCAGTGCTAGCTGCATTTGCGGTCTAAGTGCAGTTCACATTAATCTGGCTAGTGAGACCATTCATGTTAGCTTGGGTTAGCTAGCGTTAAATACGCATTTCACACAGAACTGACTTATTTGCGGAATATAATTGTTATCCTTTTTGAAATCTCTATTCTTGGGTTGCTAAATTAGTTTAAATTGTAACGTTTTAGGACGACAAGTGCTACGTAAAATAGTGAAGCGATGTTGATGGTTTGGAAATTAATGTTGACACTTTAGCTGATGTTACGCTAATATTGAGCTGTTGCTTTCTAATGATTTCGATGTTATATAGTCACATCCGCTCACATCTCCAATAGCATATAGGCTAAAGTAAGCTGTGACGGTCATTAAAGCTGTGATTATTTAACGTTAACTTTCAACTAATGCGAACTAGCTAGATGCCTCTTCTGATAGCATCATTGCTGTTGTGTTAAAGGCGAGGTTGCACGACTCCAGCTAACGTGTTAGCCAAACAAAGTTGCAGGTGAATCTTGAGTTAGCTAATTTAATAGACTGGCGTAAAGGCCCAGCAGTCAGTTAGATGCTAGGCCATACGATAAAGCATAAAAACATTCAGTTAACATTTAACGTCACTAAGGCCTACACTACCATTGTGTGCTATCTGTGTACTATCTTAACGATAACTGTTGCCCCCAATTTTGTAATAACGTGTCATTCTAGACTGGTTTGAAAGGCTCAGTTTATAGTAGTGTCACTTGGATAATGTATATCCCTAGGTAGATGTGACAGCCCTGGTTTATTGTGAGAACTGTTGCTTTATTGTCAGGTGCTTCAGTAATGTTATTGGCTAACTTTAATTGATTTGATATAGGTTGATCGGGTCAATTTTCTATGCCTAATGTAGTTTTTTGTTGTTGTTTATTTTTCTTCCTAGAGTGGAACACGAAGATGGGGCCATGAAGGATCCTGTGATAACTTAGAAAAACTGTACATTTCAGCCATTCAAGAGGTGATGAGGTTTCATTTCCTTGCTGATGCTGCATGATTCAAATGTCATAGTTAAACTTACAGCTCAAGGTGGTTGACAGTTCCTGTAGTATGCTGCAAAACAAGTTCTTAAACTTCTCACTGAACTGGCTAGCTTAAGGTCTGTGCCCTCAAAAAATGCCCTTTTGTTATACATGCTGACGTCCATATTTGCACATTTTCTCACGATTTAAATGTGTATAGCCTCAAACAGAATCTTAAATTAATACCAAGAGGAATACAATGTTTTTGTATGTAAGCAAGCAAAGGAAAAAAGCTAGGAAGTAGCCAAGTGAACACGCACACACAAAAAAAAGCATTTTTCATAGAAGATGAGCTTTATTCTGAGAAGCAGAAATTCTGCAATCACTTTTGTAAATCACATGGTGGGACACTCGCATAGAAAGAAAATCAACTCTGGCAAAGAGGGTCTTCTCTGCCTTCATATCTCATGCCATGGAGACACTTTTTGTGATTCTTGCATCAAGCCACATATCTTTACAGTATATTCACACACACATATATATATATATATATATATATATATATATATATATATATATATACACACACACACACACACACACACACACACACACAAAGTGTTTCCCGCACATTGACGAGACTATGGCGCACCACCATAGTCTAATTTAGGCCGCCATTGTCTCAATGTTCAAAATGATCCCAAAATGATTTTATCAAGGCAAATGGACGTAACTAGCAGCTCTAATGATAGGCCTAAACAGGAGGGCAGCAGCGCTCGCGGCTGGTTTGGCTGGTTTGGCTCATCAACGTTCTGTTTCACCCTGTCGCCATGGCAAGGCGTCCCCCGCTCCTACCCCCCCCTCAGCTGTGCGAGTTTGACAGTCTGTGTGCGTATGTCAAAACCAAAACACCAAGGAAGGCTGAGGAATAGTCACCCACTTATATTAATAATAATAATAGTCATAATAAACTAATAGTATACAGGCTCAGCACTGTGTTTTAGTCATTTTTGTTTTCATCTTTTCTTGAATGCTTAAACTCCTCAACCCCATTGTGTATGTCAACATTTGTATCAGTACCAGCAGTTTGTAAGAAATTGGTCAGTAATTGATACGTCATATTTTGGTTCTCAAAATTCACCAAATTGATGCATTAAAATGAAATCTATTCAAAATGTTCTTGTGAGCGAGCGCGCATACTTAGTTGTTTTGGTTGGATGGTTAAGAATAGTGTTGCTAGAGATATGATGGCCGTTGATATGGCCACATAGTTGGGGACTGTGAAATGAGAGCAGCTGTCGTATGTCAATTCTATATTGAAGTAGGCACTGGTTTTTACATAATCACAGCACGTACAGTTAACTATGTAGCATGGATGCATTTGTAATAGAGTAGTGCACGGATGGATTTTTGTTGGCCAACCCCAAAATTTTGCATCACACTGGTTCACTCGACAAAAAATCAATGGAATTTTCCCAGTGGATATTACATTTTTGCAGAAAATATGGTCTGTGGTAAACACAATTTCTGATATGTACACGCTTTGTAGCGCAAGATAATCTTGACCATTGAATGCCATTTGATGTGTAAATGCAGTAAGTAGTAAAATGCTGATCTTGGGCTGTAAACGAGCTACACCATGCTGACCCAAGCATGGGTAGACACAACGAGGCTGTGAAGGCGGACTAGTCTGCGTGATGTTTTATAGTCTCATTTAGCCACTTGTTAGCAACTGCCTTTTTAAGACACTTAAAAGCTACTAATCTACTGATGCAATTCATGTTGCAGAACGAACACATTGCATGTTACAGTGAGAATGCAGACTATCTTTGCAATATATTTGGTATTAATTAGAAAACAAGCAAATTAAAATCATGTGAAGGATTTAACAACCGTAACAATTTTTTTTGTCGGACTTATTCTGACCAGGATGTTTACGTGGGGAATGTATGTAATCTATCCTTTGTTTGTGCAAAACTAATGTTACTTCTTGTTTTCTTGAAATGATTAGTGCTTTAACGACGAGAGTGAGTGGTACAACGAAGCCAGTGATGTCACGGGTTCCCACCCCTCCTCCTCCTGGGGAGATGTCAAGTGGACCTGTGGCAGAGAGCTGGTGTTACACACAGGTATGGGCATCACATTCTATACATTAAGGTGATAGAATTGATCATGTTTTTAGATAGTTACTACACTGTTTAAAATCATATCATGTTACTGATAATAATGTGCAGCTTTTATTTTAATAATAGGCAGCAGACAGTTTAACTTGTCATTGCAGGAAATGCACAGATGTTAACGATAACAACGGCTCACAATGACATTATCTTTTGATTTAAGGCGATCAAATTTATATGCTTAAGTCATACAATTCCTCTTATTTATTTAATTTTACTGTATTTCATGAATGGAAAAAAGTGCTTTTGTCTGAAGGATCTGAATCTTCATGTTTTTTCCTCCAAGGTCAAAGTTGTAAAGTTTTCGTACATGTGGACCATAAACAACTTTAGTTTTTGCAGAGAAGAAATGGGGGAGGTATTGAAGAGCTCAACCTTCTCCTCTGGCCCCAATGACAAGATGAAATGGTTAGTAGATTCATACTCGGGCTGTTGGAATGAACTTCGGGAATCGAATATAATTCCAATAGTAAAAAAAAAATCAGTGCTATTCGAATGCCGAAATTAGTATTACATTTTTATTTTTTTTTTCTAGAAATGTGTTTTCTAACATTAGCAAATATCGCCCTCCTCGCCTTGGCCTACCCGCATAAATTGACTTTTTTTTTAACACATGAAGTCTGGTGAACAATAACGTTTTCTGAATCACAATCTCACTATCAGAAATAGCCGACAGCGGCGCACACGTAGAGTTAACTGCACGGCAGTACTCTGTGAAATGAAAACAAAGATATCGACGGAACTCGAGAAGCATGCAGTCACGACAAAGATGCATTCATGCTGCTTACTGCTATAGATCGACCCGCGTCTCCATCGGCTTATTAATTTGGAACCCCAGGAGAACGGCAATGTGGTTGTTTTACTTTCGTAATTATTACTTATCTAGAATGCTGTCACCTGTTGTTAATTCAACATATTTATTGGAAATGTTTTTGGAACGCCCTCCAGTGGACAGGAAGTAAAATAACCACGTTGCTGATAATGGCATTGGCAACATCTAAGCCTGTGTAGTGTAGTTTATATTAATAATAGGCTGAATTTGAGCATTACATATTTGAATATAATTCAAATATTGAAAAAAATATGAAATTAAATTCGAATAGTATTTTAGTATATAGAAGGAAATTGACAGCCCTAATTCATACGTACAAACGTCATTAGTGTTTGGCATTAATCCATCTGTCCAATTTTTCCTAAACACAAACATGGGTGTCATTAAAAAGTCTGCATGTTTTACTCACAAGTGATAATTACAAATCTCTCAAACTCAAGAGAAAAAAACCCTCAAGGCTTGTCTTAGTCTTTTGTTCCGTTAAAATGGATAAAAGCTGTTAAAACTGTCTTCCTTCTAGTTTGTAATGTTTCTAACATGCAGTGTTATCTGTTTTCTTGTTAGGTGTCTGCGAGTCAATCCAAAGGGACTTGATGATGAAAGCAAAGATTATCTGTCATTGTATTTACTTCTTGTTAGTTGTCCAAAAAGTGAAGTCAGAGCAAAGTTCAAGTTTTCTTTGTTGAACGCTAAACGAGAGGAAACAAAAGCGATGGGTGAGTACATGCAATCAGAACGTCACCACATCTAGTTATAATGTATATTTGGTGTTCATTTTATACCTTGTAATGGAAAATGTCCTTTTATTGATTCTAACTTGCAAACAAAAGAGAGGCAAAATCAAGATTGCATTATGTTCTTGTTACAGAAAGCCAAAGAGCATATAGATTTGTCCAAGGGAAAGATTGGGGCTTCAAAAAATTTATAAGGAGAGATTTCCTACTTGATGAAGCCAATGGACTCTTACCAGATGACAAGCTCACCTTGTTCTGTGAGGTAATTCTTCCGTTTTTGCCTTCCTTTTATTCTCTAAAATAATAAGGGTTGCATTGTTTTTGTTTGTGAATGCTTTAAATTGATCAAAATTGCAAAAGATAACATTTTCCTCACACTTTATACTGGTGTATGCTACTATACCCCAAAACAGTTATTTTTTCTTTTTTTGATGGGTGAATGACTTTTTGAGTTGGGTTGTTGACTCATTTTGGAAGATTGATTGTGCTGGCACACATTGCTCTTCTCATCTATACTCCTCATCTGTCCACAGAATACAGCAATCTCTCAATCCTGTTAGGGCTGCACAATATTGGGGGTCATAGCAACACTTTTTTATTTCTGCTATCACTGCTAAAAAAAAATTAAGGGACCACTTAATCATCATAGTACAATACCAAGTCAGTTCAACTTCAGGGAAATGTATCCTTTTAACAGATACAAGTGATTGTGAATCAGTTTCACCTGCTGTGGTGCAACAACAACTGCAATGGGGAGGGAAAAGCAAGGCAACCCACAAAAAGTGACTGGTTTTGCATGTGGTGGCCACAGACATTTGCTCTCTCCTTCTCCATCCTTAGTGATTCTTCTCTAGTCTTGTGTTCTGCTAGAGTCCTTGTCACTGCTTGTAGCATGAGGAGGTACATGCATCCCAATCAGATTCACAGGTAGTCCAGCTGCTACAGGATGCCTAGTGTTGTCACGATACCGGTACCGGTACCAACATGTATTTCGGTACTTTTCGATACTTTTCGATACTTTTCGATACTTTTTCAAATAAAAAGAGAATGCAAATAATGTCATTACTGACTTTATTTTAATAGAAAATCTTAGAACAATAACATATTAATCAGTAAATAAAATAAAATACCACAAAGACAAGCTTTTCTAATGCACACAATTTTAAAATAATGCATGTATGTATTTTACAGCTCTGGGGAAAAAAAAATAAGGGAACACTTCAGATTTATTGTAAATCTGCATGGCTACATGTATGGCAAAACGTTTAAAATTCACTGTGAAAATATAAATACAATAATATAATATCAAATATAATAATATAAACAAACCAGCTCTATTTTTTTCTTCCAGAGCTACTTCTGTTAAGAGTGATGGGGGGTGGCGCTTGCTTTAGCACTGAATTTCTTCCCGAGTAAATGACCTGTCGTTCCCTGAGCTCAGTGTGCAGGTCTGGGTGCTTGTTCCTTTAAGTGTTTGGCTAAGTCAGAGGTGTTTCCGCCGTTAGCCATGCATGTTTTAAACACCGTTTGCACAGTGGTGCATCGGCGTTAACTGCCTCGCCTTGCGCATTTGTTTTTAAGCTAAAGTACGGCCATATCGCACTTCGCGACCCTGGTTTGTCCACAAGTTGCGGCGTGGTGACGGTTGCAGCAGCCATTCTCCTCTCCGTGCTCTCTCCCTCTCCCTCTCCAACATCTCTCTCTCCAAGCTTTCCTCCTGCTCCGTTTGTTGCTCCAGTCCACGCTGCTCGCTCCTCCTGGTGCAGTGGGCCCAGGGTTCCTCCTGGTGCAGGACAATGCCTGACCTTATGTGGCTAGAGTGTGTAGGCAGTTCATGGATGGCAAAAGAATTGATGCTGTTGACTGGTCTTCACGTTCCCCTGACCTTAGGCCCGGGAAGTGCGACGGTCCAGGCAAGGGGTGCTGTTGAGGTCACAAAATGTGCCTGGCAAGAGCCAGCCAGCACCTGGGAGAAGATTCTCCCATGCAATGTTGAATCCCCTTGGCAGATTCTCACCCCACCCATTGAGAATTGCAAAAATAGATATGGTTCATTATGGAACTCTGGCGGGTCAACCTAGACTGTCGGCAAATTAATGGGAAACACTGGATTTATCCAGTTCAGAAAATGAGAGCCGTGTGAGTTTTCCTTTTGTATCAAGAAGCAACAAAAGTGTAGCGTGACGTGTTTGCGTTAATTTGCCATAATCGCACATCATGCGACATACAATCTGCTACATGTACTCGTTTGATATGGTTATCTGTATTAGTAATGTTGTTAGTTTGGAGCTAAAGTATTAGAAAACTTGCAGTTTCAATGAGGTAGGGTTGTATCTAATCTTGATACCAATTCCATTGATTGTAAATTATAAATTGCATTGGGGTGTTTTTTTGCTTTTGTTGTTGTTCTCTTGTTTTTGTTAACCGTATATTCCATCATTGTATACCAGTGCCATGTTACTGAGCTGCTGTTGTGTTGTATGTGGCATACAATTTACTGAATTGTTGCATTGATTTTTTTTAATGAAAGCATCAAAATCGAAACACTGTTGGGATTGAAGTGTTTATATCTGTAGTGTAACCTTATCTGAGTGGAGGCTGGAGTCTCTTAATTCTTTTTATGACCACTTTACCCCTCAGTGTAACCCATCATGCCATTTAACTATAAACATACTGTTGGCATTTGGATCAAATTACATTAAGCTCTTAGGAAGTGAAATGCTTCCTCTTTCTCGCTTGTTTTCGAAATAATTGAATTTGGTGTGTCAAGGAGAATAAATGTCTCCTAAAATGTTCTTTCAAGGGACAAGTTAAATGAAGTGTCAATGGATTTTGATGAAATTCATTTGGCCAAATGCTGCCAGGACCAGACATTTTGCCAGACAGCACTTGCAGAGATTTAACAATTGCAGGGAAATTGCCACTTTGATAAACAAATTGCTTTCAAATTAAAGACAAAATGCCTGTCCTCATTAATTAGGTGTTTCAGCAAAGTTAAGTAATTTTGTTTTCAAGTGGTTATGTCTTTGCATGCGAGTCCCCCCCGCGGTAGGTTCCCCGATCTTGAAAATGTGCTTTAAAAGGAGCAAATTGAAAACAATTAAGACAGTTCTCTAATGCAATTAAACATATTTGTTACTGGATTTGTTAGAATGTTGAGCCTTGTTGAGACTGCTTTCGTGGGTTGTTCTCTCACTGATGTTTTTCATGTACAGGTAAGCGTTGTCCAGGACTCTGTTAACATTTCGGGACAGTCCAACATGAACATGCTGAAGGTACCAGAATGTCAGCTGTCTGATGACTTGGGGAACCTGTGGGAGTGTTCACGCTTCACAGACTGCAGCCTCTATGTGGGAGGGCAGGAGTTCAAAGCCCACAAATCCATCCTTGCAGGTAAGACCCCAGCACTTTAGCAAGCCGCGACCAGGAGAGAAGCCCCCAAAATGGCCTGAGCAAGATATGTCTATGCTTCTACTTAATGGCCTATCATGGTGACCTATAAGCACCTAAAAAGGATACAGTGGGTCTATATTCCTGGCTTGATGTGTAGCGGCCTAGTTCTGCAGTGGGCACTAATCCTCACTACCCCTGCTTGGCCCTGCTTGACCCAGATCACTGTAGGATCCAGGAGATTGAGAGGCTGGCTCTCCTATCCAGCCTGTCTCCATTAGACATGGTGGCAGCTGCAGTGGTCAGGGGGAAATGCTGACAAAGTAGGACTGTATGGATTAAGCAAGATTTTAAGACTGTTGTAGTTTAATACTGTTGTTGTTGTTGTTGTTGTGCTTTTTGTTTTATAATTTAAATGCAAACTGTTGATTTGGTGTGCTTAATAAAATGTTGACTGATCATTACATTTATAAGCATTCAATTTGTCTTTGACAGCGAGGTCACCCGTCTTTAATGCTATGTTTGAACATGAAATGGAGGAGAGTAAAAAGGTAAGAATAACGCTAATCTTAACTCTGTGGTAATAAGTCTTTCATGAAATATTCTTCAGCTGCCAAGTTCAAATGGGTCCCACAGACACACCTCTTTTCTTCCCTTGCAGAACCGTGTTGACATCAGTGACGTAGACCCAGATGTCTTTAAGGAAATGATGGGCTTCATTTATACAGGAAAAGCCCCCAATCTGGAGAAGATGGCAGACAATTTGCTGGCAGCTGCAGATAAAGTAAGCGCACAATTAAAACATTGCTAATATTTTCACAATCCTCCGCCTTTGACTCCTTTTTAGTGGCAGGAGAAAAGCTTTCTTTAATTCTGCTTTTCATGGCCAGTCATTTTCATTCAATTGGAGCTCTTGCCACCTGCACTTTGCATACATCTGAAAAATTCCACTTTTTATTTAGATGAATTGTATTTTTTGGCCATTTAAGACTTTTGTATCACCGCAGATTATTATGTTGATAATATAATGATAATTATTATGTACACTTAAACACTGAAACAGTAATTCTGAAAATGAAATGTGATGTAGTCATGGAAAGTCATGTACCTGACTGTTGGTATGCTTGGCCTTGAGAGTTTGAATTCCAATGAGTGGAGAGGCAGCACTGGAAAGGGAAATGAGGCTTTAAGTCTTAAGTGTTATGTTGTGTAATTACATCACTGTTGAGCTGCATTATGTTTCAGTATTGATCACCTATAAAAAAAAAAAAAAAAAGGTCTGCTTCAGTTCCCCCATCCTTACCCATCATTAGAACATGCTTGTACAAGGTGTGAAAAATGTAGAATCCAATAGAGCACAGTCACACTTCAACTGTATGTTTGTGGAGCTTGTTATTCAACACATGTCAAGCAAGTGCTGATTGACGTTAACAGAAAGGATGTAGTAAATGAGGCGGTTTCTATTCTATGTAGGTATGTGTCATGGAAATGTCTTCTATCTTGGTAGCATTGTTGTCTGAAATAGGATGACATTCTTGGCAGTTGCTAGAACATTAAAACACAAGATAGTACAGTGCATCGCTATCACTTGATTTGCTGTTCAGTGCCTGGTTTAGATTTTCTTCCATGTGTTATTATGTTGCCAGTGGATGTACATGTATGTTGTTACCATTTTGCAGCTCATGTTTGATTGCATTTCTAATCAATGCAGCTTGTAAAGCATTTTTCTCAGTGTGCTGTAATATGACAGCCTATGATCTACCAAATCCTTTCAAGACAATGCTGTTTTCTTTCACCAGTTCTCAAATAAGTTCCCCTCTTTCAGGCTGAGCAAACTGTATTATGAATATTGTGCTGGTAATTAATGTGATGGATGCGTTTTTACTTAATAGTCAGCCAAAATATTCTTTCGCCTCCAAAATTATCGCAATCATTTCTTGAATGATAAAACACATGCGGTGAAATTCCTGTTGGTTTTTTTTTTGAATATTTCACAACCTGTACAGGAACCAGCTGGTTGGACATTTTGGCTCCTGGACATTTTCCCCTCCTTATTAGTACAGGTTTAATCATTGAAAGTTGGTAGTCGTTTGAAGCTGTAGCTTGATTCAGAATATTTGAGACAAAACCATGAGATCCACTGCATCAAGGGTGTAACCCCTGCTTTTTGTCTCCCCTTCCTCCCCTCACCCCAGTACGCTCTGGAGCGTTTAAAGGTCATGTGTGAAGAGGCCTTGTGCAACAGCCTTTCAGTGGAGAATGTGGCCGACACCCTCATCCTAGCAGACTTGCACAGTGCCGAGCAGCTCAAAGCACAAGCCATAGATTTTATCAACAGGCAAGTATCGCAAAAAAAGAAAAAAAAAAACTCCAGTGATAAATTCCTGCTGCCATTTCTGTTTACCAGCCCTGAATGCTTACCTTTTTATCTCCTTGCCATAGGTGCAGTGTCCTGAGACAGCTGGGCTGTAAAGATGGAAAGAACTGGAATAGCAAGTATGTAATTAGCTGATATATGTGACACAAGATTAATAACTCACTCTTATCTTTCCCCCCAACCAGATGCATTAGAATTCATTGTTTTAGCCCAGGCAGACAGAGTGCTATTTGCCTTTTCAGTTTGAAGCTCCATATCTTTGTATCCAAAGTTATTAATAGACTCATACCTGGATAAACCCTAGAAATGGAATATTTGTAGGATTTTAAAAAGAAGGGAGGTGGTTGCTATGGCAAGTTTTTCTTTTAGATGATTTGGCATGTTGTCATAGGACACCTTGAAGTGTTAAACTTATTTCCAGCTTTGTTTTATTCAACATGTGCAGACATTGAAAGCGTACATTAATTTGGATCCGGGCACATGCACAGCCACTAATGGTCCTTTTCAAGTTTACAGTGCAACTCGCAAATCAAGTGCCCCTTATTTGCTTTGTCATTATGATCTCATTTATGTTTATTGATTTTTAATGTGCACATTCTCATGTCTGAGTTTTAACTTCATTTTGTCTGTGCTTACAGTCATGCTACAGACATAATGGAGACTGCAGGCTGGAAGTCAATGATCCAATCCCATCCTCACTTGGTAGCCGAGGCCTTTCGTGCCCTGGCTTCAGCACAGTGCCCACCCTTTGGTCTTCCCAGGAAGCGTCTAAAACAGTCCTGACTGCCTGACTGTGCCCCAGGACTTTACTGGAGGTGTGAAGCATGGGGTTTACAAAGGGAGGACAAGCGAGGGTACCACTCTTTATTTCCACCAAAACTGAATAAACTTGAATAAAGAAGAGTGGAGCTTTCTGGCCAGGAATTTGGGGAGGCTGGCACGTGGATGACTGACATCAGTGGATTGGGGAAAAAATAGGTAAAATTGGTGTTGCTTGCTTGCTTTGCTGCCCCAACTGGATTCTCTCCAGCCCGGGTAGCAAGTCAAGCTGTCTGCTACTGTTTTTTTTCCTGTAATTTAAAAATGGCCTTAATATATCTGCCATTGCTCTGGAGCTGCTCCAGAGTACTTTGTCTATTTTACTCTGTGCCTGCCTTGTCACAAAGACCAGGCCTCCTCCAGGTTGCACTAGTTCCCATGAGTAGTCATTTTGATATGGAGTTCTATAGGAACGTAACAAAGGTTTAACTAAATGGGAAATATTATATATTTGTAATGTTTAGCCCGTTTTGTGACTAGACATTAAAAAGCATGAACACTTTCAGTGCAAGGTCAGTTCTTTACACTTTTTAAAAGATGTGTATGCCCCATATTGATGGCACCATTTCTATGTAAATGACAGTTGAACCATCTTCAGAAGACCAGTGTACAAGAAAGTCTGTTCAATTGCATATTTGTGGGGGAAAATTGTAATCTGCCATGATGAAGACCCAGTGTCAATCCTTATAATACATGTAAGACGGAAAAGTGTCTATACTTCGGCCCTAATATATTAAACCATTGGAAGTATTTACTCGGTCTCCCATTTTAATGACATATTCCAGATCATACGTCTGAACTGTTCTAGGTTAAATTTTGAGAATCTCTGTCCGATTGCCAACTTGCAAATATTATATATTCTCAATATATTGTGGTTAACTAAAAGTGGAGAGACTAATGCATGGTCATGTTATTGTCAAAGAAAGTGTCCAAGTACCAATTTTGTTTTTTAACAATTTATTTTCTGCAATTATCTGAAATGAATTGAGTATGTGCAACAACAAAAAAAATCCTCTAACATGCTTGGATATTTGTAGGATGCTGAGCATCACTTCGAATGGCAATGTTATACTGTGTTTGAATGGGGGGGTTGTCATGTTTATTCAGTCCGTCTCGTATGTAGTGTGGTGTGACCAACACTTAAGAGGATTTTGTAAATTAAAAGAGTAGCATCGTTTTTACATGATATTGCTCATCATTCAGAGTCATGTTGAGATGTTGAAACTTCTTTTGTTTGGAAGCAAAAAAGATGAAGTTGTTGTCTGCAAGAATGCCTGCATTAACCCATTAAACCATTTTCCAGCAGTCTGAAGAAGCCTAGATTTTTGTATTTTTTTTTGTATTTTTTTTAATCAATGTGAGAAGGGATGTCGGTTAAAGGAAGGGTGATTATTATTCATGCCGTTTCTTTTTAATGGACACGAGTATGGGGCTGAGGTGATTTTATTTTTATTTTTTTTTTATCTCTTTCATTCTCTCCACTGGCTTTCTTTTAATCATAAAATACAAGAACAACACCATGATAATCAAAAGAAAACGTTCTGAAACTAGAGCATAATAACATGTATAATGTTGAACCTTTTACAGCACATGAGACATTTTTTCCTCTTTGTTTTATGTGTGGCTGCTCGGCACAAGCCCTAATTAAAATGAACACGAGGCTGCTCTCCTGCTGGAACAGAGAGGTCTTCATCAGCAGCTTGCTCATCCTCGTCCGCCCCTCTCAGCACAGATCCTAGGAAAAGACCTGATACCATCTATGCTCTAGGACGCCTCTCCAACCTTTTATCTTCCTCTTTGACTTTCTTCCACTAACTGTTATGCTTGAAAGACACGCTGCACAGTGGCATCGTCACAATGGAAAATTTGTCCCGTTGCTTCGATCATAGGAAATGAGATTGTTTAAAAAGGCAGTGGGTAATGACACTGGACCACAATATTAGATGCTCTAATCTAGGTAAACGCTTGTTGAAAATTGTGAAAATAACAGTGAGGCTGCAGTAGAAACCCAGTTAAAATTCAGGAACTTGTCAAATCCAGCTGTGAAGAACGTGTTCTGTAGTTGGGGAAAGCATTTATGCACTTTGAGCTTTTGTGTAAAGTGTTTGTTTGTGTTGTGTTTATGAAGATGCAAAGTTGTTTGTTGCTGTGTACACTCTAGTCTGTTGAAGGGGGGAATGAAAGCATTTCTGCCTTTCCAATTAATTCACTGTTTACTGTCAATCCGGAGAAGCAGCGCAGCAAATCTGACATCTACCACATTAAGTAAATTGTCACCGTGCTGCATTGGGGAATTGCTTGACTTAATATTAATTTGACCACAACTGATGCATATTTTTTTTTAAATACTGAAGAAGTAAATTACATTTTTTTGTCGTTTCCTCTTAAATCGTTTGAGAATACACATACGATTAGTAAATTATTGGTTTTAATTGTCAGATCACATAGCTATAATAAGCTAACACATTAAAGTAATTTGTTTGAGTGTCTAATAGCTGAAAATCATGAAACGTATGTTAACATTCCTTCGTCTTCCAAGGATCTGGATGCGTGAAGCAGGAAAGCCTGGTATGACTTGATGCCTCAGGAGTGGGTGCCTTTCACCTGATCAGATAAGAGTAATGGAAGCGATGAAAAGACCCCTGTCCCTGATGGCCACCGCAAAATGGATGTGCTCCCTGAGGTGTACCTCTGGTATCATCCACGCCTGTGGACATAGATTTATTGCCCATTAAAAAGCTACACTGAATTGTACCTCTTAAAATGGTGTGTTTATCCTGCAGAGAAGTCCTTGTAGGAAATGAAACGAGACAACTATGAGCACTGAAAGACTGGAGCTGACTCGGTGTGACAACATCCTGTGAGCCAAGTTCAAATAACGTTTAATGCAATAAAACCCGATCTTTACAATTTGAACAAAATTAACGCATCATCAAATCAAATATTCCAAAATTAACATTTTTACTTACACTATACACACAGTGATGCTCTTTTTCTTTTTTTACATTTTACAGGGAAACTTTTCAAAAAGATTAAGCAAGCAGGAAATCAAAATAGGTACAATCTGCAAGGATTACAAGAAAGGAAATCAGTGCAATCTATGACTAGGCAATAAATATGACATAGCTCCATGATAACGCTTAACAAACACCAAAATTAAGTGACAGTATACTTATTGATATATTTCTTTGGAAAAATTAGAATAAATTGACATTGTTTACTCTGAAGCCATAAGTAAACACGCTTAGTTTTAGAGTTACACGTTGATACACAGCATTTGCACAAAGGAGAACTAAAACACCAACATAGATCAACTTGGATTTAGTAATTTCCATATCGTACACCTCTCCTCGTGTGCAGAATGTGACGGGATCATTTACAGCTGATGGGGAAAGACATGAGATACAGCAAATAAAGTAACACTGACAGAAATAATTGCCATGTGATTAGTCAGTGGCACATGCCCTAGTCTAAAAACCCTGGATATACGCAGTCAACACCATTTTTGACATTTCATGTGTTGATGGTTTCAACAGAACCTTTTAAAACTATTTAAGTGATTGCTAAGTCAAAGCACATGTCACCATTTACTACAAGACTGGATGTTACCCACTTTTACACACAAGTCAGTCAAGTCTGCTGTACAGTTGGGACATTTATGACATTTTTAAATGTAGGTACCACCTCCCATTTTTTTTTTTCTCCACTCTTGGTCTTCGGTAAATGAAATTTCCCAGGCTAATTAAAGCCTATTAAAGACAGGTAATGTCAGGGCTGGTGGCAGGACCATGACAAAGTGCTGATAATTGTCTGCCAGACTCACTAAATCCACCTGTCCTGCAATTATCACTTCCCCTCCTCCTCTCCTGACACATTAATCCACTGCGGGGCCTGCTAGGCAGGCGGATGCCTCAAAGTGCATCCTGCAAACACAGATGTTGGATTTCAGACTAGTTGAGCACACGCATACCGTATGATGATTGTAGCAGAAAACCAACACGTTTTAAAGAGCACACAAGGCAGCAGCCAATTTATACCTGGATGTGTAATGATTTATGATTCTGCTCTGTGCTTTCTTTTGGTTGGATCATATTATTTTGTCATAATCAATTAATTCACTAATCCAGTCCCTTTAAGAGAATGGCAAGAGATAAAATATAGATTGTTAATCCATAGTAATTGTTCAGAGCTACTTGAGAAAATACCCATTGATCAAGCTAATCTGAAATAATAGACACTGTCCTGTCTTTGTTCTGTTAACAGGTACAAATGGATATTAGCTCTACTTCGAGGGCAATGAAGAGACCATTTTGACTAATCAGTCAAAATGTAGCAATGTTTCAAATGTGAAATATCTCATTTTATGCCCAGTTGAATAACCATTGAAATGTCTTAGGATTGTAATTATTAGCATGATTCAAAGTCTTGTCATATTTCATCCCATAACTGTTTAAATGAGGTGAGGAAATTCTTTGACAATGTTGGCATCAATGCAGCAAAGGCACAGAAGCTGGCTATGCACTTCCAACTGGGAGGCTCCTTGCCTATGGTCTAGCCTTGAAGAAAACATCTGGACAACATGCTAATTATACCGGTGGTTTACGGAGAACATGTGCTGTTGTGATGGGGAGGAGTCTCCCAGGGTTGGTAGCTAGCTCTGAATCCCAAGTCAACCCCTAAAACCAAGTCCCTGAACACCTAACTCTCCCAAGTGTTAGATCTGTACTGTATATACAAAAGTGGTTTTCTTTTTTCTGTAACAATCCCTCCAGAGTGTGTCCCATTATAAATTGCACTTCCTGCAACATGTCTCAGGTATTTAGGTATTTAGGTATTTAGGTATTTAGGTATTGCGGGACAAGGAGCTTAGAGGTTGACATTTACATTATTTGAAGATCCGACAGAAGGTTGATGCATACTAACGACAGCTAGATCATCCTGTGGAGGAATAGGGTGTGTCACTATGGTAGTTGTAGTCAGGGCATACCTTCTGCACCAGTTTATAGTCTACACTGTAAAAGGCTATATAGATGCATATGACTTTGAAGGGTTTGGAGCACAGCCAGGACACATGGCTCTGCGTCTGCTCCTGATAGCACACCTTGGCCGGGTCAAAGTTGCACAGGGCAGTCTTCTTGTTGCGGTCCGTCTTCTCATACTCAATACGACAGTTGAATGACTTGGTGTCTTTGGTCTCCAGTGTGGACTGCTGGGCGATCTCAAACTCTACCACTTTGGAGGGCGGCACCAGGCTGACTGACACGTTGCCCAGGCCCGTGGAGTTGTGGCGGAAGTAAACGCTAAAGGTGCCATTCCCGTGGTCCACAATCTTCCCCGTGATCAGCAGGTTGAGTTTGACAGTCTTGATGTTGGAGTGGAAGTCCCCCCACCCGAACATCTTTTTGAACTTGCCAGTCTTGACGATGGGCCTGCGTTTAGTTCTGGCTTGTGCACCCTGAGCATCTGTCTGGTTAGATAACCAGTCCCAGAAGTCCTCCATGTTCTGTAAATATGTAATTTCCCTCATGTTGCTCTTGAACCCAGGGGAGCCCCTGGCAAATAAACGCAGGGGGTTGAGGATCCGTGGACTGGCTCCCGTGGGAGAAATCTTCTGTTCATTATCACTGTCACCCCACTGGATGAGCTCTGTGGCTCCTCCATGCTCTTTCCTGCATGTGACCTACAGAGAAAACACAGCAAAGGTCGACAAAACAACATTAAGTGACATTAAACCTTTTTGTAATATAATGTTGCAATGCTGCTGATGCACAAAAAATATTGTGTAGTTCAAACAAAAAAACACACAGTGATACTGACCAAATATATAACAGAAAATCTAAGTGAATTCAACGCTGACAAGTTAGTAGTGGCCATTGGACTGCAGCAGGCCAGCACAAGGGTAAGGAAACAGCACATAAACACTTAAGATGGAGAGGTATCAAAATAAATTCGAACAATGGGCATGGAGTCACCCACAAGTTAAGATTTTTCTTTCATAAATGCTGTACTACAGCAAAGGTTCCCTTGGGAAACATTTAGTTTGGTAAACTAAAGCTTAACGACAGCTTTAAACAGATGCTGGCACTAGAAGGAGGACTCAGTCCCAGAAAGAAAATAACATTTTATTGAAAAGAAACCTTGCTTGGCACAGAAATGAAGGAATTAAGTTGGCTTCCTGAACTTTTTTTTCTTTCAATAAAACCAAAATAGCCTAAATTCACATTGTCAAATTTGGTTTCATATGCAGTATGCATCATTCAGGCTCCTGTCGACAACATAGTGAAAGCAGGAACAAATGGCATTGAACATGATTACTTAACTCATTAATGACAAAAACAGCTTTCATCTACTAAATTCTTGTAACCATAGATAGGTTTTCAGTTTCCCCAAAAATACAGAAAACAGTACAAACCAAGACATTACATGTCTATAAAAGAGTCAACATAACATAACTACTTAATTTCACAGCAAATACAGAAGATAAACTGACCTACAGTGGCTTGGCCAAACCAAATAGCAACCACGGAGTAACCAAGATGGACGGCAAAAATAACTAAACCCACATTTCCCCCATGACATGGCACCACATGGTTTGGCCTGATGAGCTGGCTCCAGGATTTAAGACTCCTCAGCCTTCAACCACACCTTTTGCTCCACCCTGAAGGGATCTCAGAATGGGTGCAGTAGTTGACTGCCAATGAAATGAACCCACGTAATGAAAGCGTGTGATCAATAATATTAGGCCTACCATATGGGTGGTCACAAACTGCTTATAACACTATACATTATTTTAAATTCTACAAATAGAGAATATTATAATCAACGCAATATGGGTTCTTTACAAAGAAAAGAGTGCCGAGAGTTAGATGATCAAGTGTGATGCTTATGTCTGTTCCGGTAAGTATGACGCTTGAACGAGCGGTCGCTCAGCTTAGCATCGCACAAAGACTAGAAATAAGAGAAAAGGCTAACCTGCCTCCATCCAACAAAAATAATGCGTGTTTTTAAGCCTACCAACAATTGCTCAAATCAGAATTTTTTAAAGAATCAGTTTTTTAAAATCACATTGAAATAATTTTCAACGTGCAACATATAAGCGACAGTTTAACTGATTTCACTTTGGACATGATGAGCTTCAGTTGTCTTGTCATTTGTGTGCCATCTGTCATTAATCAAATACACACTTTCATCAATTTTCTATTTAAGCCACTGATAGAAGCAGCGGGCCCCTTAAAAAACGCCAGTAGACGACCCTTTGTTCATGCGGTGTTTAGAATGCTTCGAGTGTGGTGGCTGAGGATGCTGGCAGGCCTGTGCAGTAGTGGGCATCCCTTCACAGCAACCAGGATGAAAGAGAGGGGGGGTGAGGTTGGTCAAAGGAGTTTGAATTACGACAGGGAGGCATTAGTTGTTTTTAAAGTACAACTCCAAACGACATGCTGATGCAGCAAAGTGGCACTGATAGTAATTGCATTACATGGATGACTGTGAAACTATTCACGTACAATAGTAGCACCAAAGATAATGAAAAATGGGGAAATACACCATGCAAGTCGTTTTTGACGCAGTGATGAACTTCAGCGAGGCTCATATTCGCATGACTTGATTACATGACAATGCAAATCCCCCAGACAGAGAGCAGGTCTCACATCAGCGGTGTTATTCTCAGATGCCCCATGCACATGAACTTTAGCTTGGGATGTTTCCCCGACAATAAAACAGGCTTCTGTGCTAAATGCTAATCCAGATGTAGCAATGAACTGTGATCCCTCCTCGCACCTCAAAGCCTTTTAGCTTCAGGAGCAATTCCTGGTCCGCTTCAGATAAAGGTTTAATAACTCACGGCAATGAGCTTAGCTGGTTTTATTAGTAATTAGTAGTGCCGGCTTTCCCCAGGCCCGGTTGCAGGGATCACTGAGAGAAGCAGATGTTGAAAGCATCGAGCAGCGGCTGTTTGAATTCTCACTGAGCTGCATGCGCACTACTTCTAGACTAATTATAATTTTGCTGTAAGCCTAACTGAGGCACATGGGTACAAAGCTAACAAACTAGGTCTGTCTGCTACAATTTGTTTTGTCACACTCGCATTCCTATAAAGCTTCCTATTGGTAAAAGGCCTACATATCTCGTGTTATGCAATGTATCTTATAATTAGAGCTTTTCTCTACTCGGCTGCCGATGTCCCAGTAACACCTTAATGTAGCAAGCACGACGTAGCGACTCGGCCATCTGGATACGTAATGTGAAATCAATGTGTCTCCCACGGACAGTGAGCCTGACCCATCTATCAGCCCTCACAATGCTTAATTAAGACAGTCGCTCCCTGTAAACATGGATGAATGAGGCACCGCTGTAATAACGTCCCTCTGTGTAGCTCATCACCTCCACAGTCATTTAATCAACCAATTTCCAGTGGCGGCATCGCCTCACGGATGCTGCCACTTAGAAATACCGCGCGTGAGCTCGGCTGTTAATTTGATTTGACTCTTACAACATCACAATAACAGGCGATGCTTGACATAAAGTCTGCGGGACTGCGGGCTCCCAACAGGAGCATTCCTTCACCGCTGCGAACAAGGCAGACGTAGCACTCGCCTCCCCTCCAGCCCGAGCCCTTATATCCATTACACATTGGGTGTCATGCCGCGCAGCTTAAGAGGTGAAGCCAAATTTTGTCTTTCAGTGTGAATCTCAGGTGAGCGTTGTATGGGATGATTATAATGGAAATGAGAGAGGAGTTTAAGTATGATGAGCAACTGGGGAAATTGCTGTGACAACAAGGGGATCAGCAGAGGGATATCTAATACTTATATGCCCCGAGAGAAATGAAGCACTGGGAACTTGAAAGCTTGCACTGACACATAGGCTTTGGTTTCTTTCTCCCTCGCTGACTCCCTGCACACACACACACACACACCTTGTTCATTTAGGCACCAGTCGTGTCTCTTAAAATCAGACTAAAGGAATCCAAATTTCTTGTACAACAAGAATAAAAAAAAAAAAGCGGCAAGGTCTGATGAAGGAGAATCTACAAAAGCTTAATTAAGATTTCTTAATCGGTGCTGCTGTGCTGGAGGCGTTTCGGGGCGACTTGAAACAAGACATTATTATGATAATAACTGCAGACTTATGAAGCTGAAAACAGCAGACCTCATTTCAACAGCATAGGCAAAGTGACTGGTGGCAAGCGTTGCTGATTTCTGTCAGTGTGGTTTAGCGTCTTCCTTTTCCTGTTAAACACCCAGAGAGGTGCATTTTTTTATATACTGAATTTGTTGCTTCCAGTTAATGTTTTTTTTCTTCCATTTATTAATCGTCATTTTGCATCACCACTGACAGGTATAGTGTTAATGTAATTTACACTCATGTCATCTCAGGAGGACAGCATTTTGAAGGTCAGTTTATGACTTTTATACCTTCAGATGTGCAATTGGCTGTAAATAAATATAGTGGACTAATTAGCAAATAAGGAGAGTTTGAACACGATCCTCAAGGCTGCCATCGATTTTTATTTCTTCAGCAGAACAAAAGCAGGGTAACCCACTGAACATATTCATTTTACTTTTGTATGTTGTAAATATTGAAGAAAAATATTATGAAATACATTTTTTTTTTAAACTGTTTAGCTAGCATTTGGGCCTGATCTGATGTCAGTGCTGTCAATGTTAGATCAGGCCACATAAACTGATTAATATGAGAGGAGACCGATTGTATGTCAATGTATCAACTTATCACAGATGAGTAACAAGAAGAAAATGTACAATGCCAAAGGTTAAGGTCATTTAGGAATGCTGTATGTCTTGACCTTTCCTACAGTAAAATGTATTTAATTAATAAACAATCATCTATATTAGGAGTTATTGTTTTTGTTATGCATTCATGGTGAAAAAATATCAGTAAAAAAATGTACCAATTGATAAAAAAGACCATGAATTTTCCTAATTAATACGTATGTCAGCATAAAAGTTAGGAATACGTAAAAAATGCATCCTCCACCACATCCTTAAAGTACACACCTTAAAGTACACACCTTAAAGTGCACACACTGACATGCTGTTGTGTTATCAGAGGAGCAAAATGCACGTTGTTACTATACTTGAGGCAGAGTTGGGTAAATTACCTATATTTCTCTCTGCCTTTAATCTGACTATACAAGCAGTAATGCATTAGATCTTGTCAAAAGTGCATCCACAGTAGAAATAAGTGCTTTATTCACTTTTCAAGCCTTGAAGAAAACCTCTTAAAGTTCCATTCAATTTGATTCAGCCTTTGAAGTGAAGCATTTCATAGATATTAAATGGTATGGGCCGTACTCATTTAAAATAGGATTCTCTCTTCTACCTTTCTTGTTTTCAATAACATGTTGGTTTTCTACGTGTGTGTATATGTGTGAAACTGATTTTATTTGCAGCTTTTTAAATGGTGTATGTTTTTATGAGGGGTGCACCATTCCAACTTTTTCAGTCCCAATACTGATAGCCAAATCGCAGCTTTGGCCAATAATGAATACTAATTCAATACCAGTGTTTTGATCATTATTAATTTTTATGCCTCAATGTGTGGAAGTGACCGGGGTCATTCCTTGTATCTTTAAGGCGATCAGGTTTGACTTAACCCTCCTGTTATCTTTGGGGTTCTTTTTTAAACAAAATAACGAATAATATAAATGTAATGAATTGTTATTTCTTAAAATAATTCTATTGGATACCAGATTACCTCATTGTCACCAATACCCAGTCCAGATATTTGAGTCAGTATCTGACCGATATCTGATATCTGTATCGGTGCATCGACAGTTTTTATTGCTATTTGGACCTTCCTGGCTAATTTTAGGTGATACACAAATGGGTCCCTAGTCCTTATGCCAAATTGATTCAATGTTTTTGAGTCAATCAATACTATCCGGAAGTATTAGTGTTACTTGAATACTGACAGTGGTCTGAGCAGCAGCGAGCCACACACCGAGTCAGGATGAATCAGCTTCGACATCCATCTGTAATGAGCATTATGGCGCTGGCTGCCTGCTTGTCCCGTGGGTAGACATATCTTTTAGAGGCCTGACATAAAGGTAATTGCCACAGTGACCAGAACTAGCCTCTAGAAAGTTATTAAGAAGCCAGTGACATCTGGCTTCTGGATCATCTGAAGAGATGCCATTAAAATGCATTTGCAGTGAGCAGCCGGCGACATTGTGCTCGGCGGTGATGGGTTCTGGGCCGCGGGCAAGGCTGTCGAATCTCTCTCAACCTGGCATTGTTGACAGTGATCACTCATGTGATGATGATCTGGGATCTGCTTGTCTGTCTTTCACTGTTCTGTGCGAGAGACTCTCATCCTCATTACCAAGTTCCTCGTAGCAGTCAGCAAAAAAAAAAATGTGTTTTTGAGTTTTCCATAGTTTGTTTTCTGCAGCACATAAGGTCTGAAGAAAATTGGTTTCAGGCATCTTCCTCACAAATAAACAAAATGGGCAATTAACCTGCTCATCAGTGCAAGCAGAGCTGTTCCAATGATGCACTCCACTGTTCTTCATGGATTTATCTGTGCAAATTGACCTCACTTTGGTGGTGCAATTCATTTCTTTGCTAATTTTCTGTGTCTGAAGCTTCATTAACTTGATGCGCTTCTACGTAGTAAAAATCTGGACGGCCCATGGAAATTAAACCGGGTTCGACCGCTGCCATAATACTTTCCCAGCACTATTGCAACACAACACCTGCCATATTAGCCGCTACTTTAGCGTTAGACCCTAGATTGACTGCAGCCTCTCACTTTCAAGCAGCCGACATGACAAGCGGCTCCACTCACATTAAACCCATTCTCAACCTGCAATCCCCTGCCCCGCGTCCTTCCCCAGCCATCTTCCTCCTGATGTTACAGGGCATATCATTTGTAATGATTCACACCCAGAGCCGGTTCCAGCAGAGAAGGCCCTGGAGGCGCTTAGGCAGACCAGAGCCCAGAGTCTACACGCTGCTGAAGAATAGATTGGTGCTCTGATCGCTGGAACAGCCTCACGCTCCAGAGCCATCACTTTTAATCAGAGGCCGTCCAGGGAAACACATGGCAGGTGCTTCAGCACTGTGGTGGATCGCAAACAGCAAATCCACACCGGGGGCACCTTACCAATCACAGAAGGCTACGGTTAGTGTGTGTGTGCATGTAGCATATCTACTCCCCTCCAGGATAATCCTTCAGGCCATTACCACCTGACCTCTGTAAGAATGAGAAAGACCACAGGCTTAATATCTTAACACTCCTACTTAAGATGTTATAGATCCAATATTGAATTTGTGGCTGAATTCATCATCTACATATTACAGTGTTGGGATAATTTGTGGTGAATATTAAGAGCAGCTGGTATCTAATGTATTATTACATTCGGAGCCGAGTAACCTGGACTTTCAGATACAATACATCATATATGCGACAGGATGCATTTATGTGGTTGCTATGGTCATGTCGACCTTTAAAGACCTTAAAACTCTAACCCCTGTCCAAATGTTCAAAGGAAAGTGATGCTGATGTTTTCTTTCCTATAATCCCAGCAGTATCATCACTGCTCTATCTCCACAGTACATCGGTTCCACCTTTTACAGATGTTTACTTTGACAGATGTGCTGCAATAACCTGAAGAGCGTGCCTTATATTGTTATAAAATATAATATGTAAATTAAAAACACAAGCTGTGAACATCAGACTGCGCTCAATTTAAGTGTCGCACCGTCGCCACACACTGAATAATATGGTTGCAAAGAGGTTTTTCTTGCCTTACATTAAATGCACTCCACGCCACATTAAATGTGAGATGGAAACTGTCACCTAAATGATCTAATGGCAAGAAAAAAACACTGCAACTGTGAATGCGGCTAGAAACAATGTGCTGCGACACCTGGCTGTTTCAGCTGCCTTTTTTATACATGTTGGTCTGTGTTGAGAGCTAAATTATCCTACAGGACCATAAAAGTGCGGGAGAGCTGCTAGTCACCATGAGACATGTCTATCTCATGAGCAGGAGAACATCAGTCGCTCTAACAGCATACAGAAAAACACAAACAAAGCCTCAGGACTCAATGCAAGCCTTAAAATTGAAGCAGGCCAATAGAAATATTCAAAATTCAAATTAGACACTACCATGTTCTACTGTCTGCTTCATTACCAATGTTTGAAAATGTCTGTTTTCGTCGAACAATATCACCAGATGATGAGTTGTAGGTTTTTCAAGCATTCATCTTGCAGACGTGTCTGTCCCCGACAGGTTATCTTACCATATATACCGCTGTATAAGAGCACTAAAAATAACTATGTTTAGGTGCCTGTTTTTCACACATGTTGTGGAAACATATTATCCGACTGCTCATGTCACTCGAAGCTGCTCACATCCTCTGATTAACATAAATTACAGCACGTAACGTAACCCTCCCGAGGTGGATCCTAAATCCTGCGATGTGAGTTATTAGTCATGTTTATAGTGTCGGTGTTCTTCTTTATTCTTGCTCAGCCTCACAATCCTCTCCTTCCAGCTGCTGACACTGACTGGAACCATGCCTCGCCACACCTCCACCTATTTGATTTAACGTTTGCATGTAGTGAAAGCTGCCGAGAGAACTGTACAAATGTGTTTCAGTGTTTCCTAATTAGAGAACCCAATCGCAGTAAAAGTTATCACATTTCGCTCAGACCTTGCTGACAGCTTTTCAGACCTTGCTGACAGCTTTTAAAGGTGCAACATAGCAACTAGTCACCTTCATGGTTTCATGTCAGCTGCATCAGCCTGTTGGTTAAAATAAATCCCAGTCATTTGGTCAAATCTATTTGCAACGGAAATCTCGAAGACAAAACATTTTCCTTCAGTGCCTGCAAAGGTTGGAGTCAAAAATGCAATCTGTGTAAACCAACCACAATTTACAGTCAACTGTCCGTAAAGCAAACCAGTGTCAATATCATTCAGAACTTCTTGTCTCTCTGCTTCAATGTTAAAGCCAGATTGCTCCTAATGGCTCTCTGGCAGCAGGAAGTGAAAGGAGTATTTCTGTAACGTGTAACTGCCATAAGCCTGTCGGTGAATTTTGTCATATTTGTGTTCAAACTAAAACGTTTCTGCCTTTATTTCCTTTTGTTAAGGGAACAATATTTTTTGAAGGCTGATACTAATCTCAGAGTGTTTATATTGAAGCTGCTTTGCTGAACTGTGAATCCTTTAAATTTAAATGTTCCCAAAAGGTTTCAAATATCTAGCCTATGGGAAGCTCAAACTGTGAACTCATGTGATGTGATGACATTATTGTTGAGCTCCAGACAGTTGGGAAATTTGGCAAATTAGCAATGAGAAAAGCATGAAAATACTAATCTTTTTTATTTCTTTATTATAATTATTTAATATTACCAGCAAAATGCTGTAAACAGTAGTGTAAAACATCTCAAGTAAAAGTAGCACAATTGTTGTATTATTGTATATTATTTAACTGTGTTAATATGACTGATGAATTCACATGTGCACATCATTTAATTGTTGTACCTGGTCAAGAATGGGAGGTTTAATGGGAGTTGTGCATATTAAACAGAGTTGTATTCAAGGCTTTAGTTTGTAAAGACACTAGTAGTGATAAATTCAGTGGTGTAAAATGAATACGGTTTTCACATAAAACTGGAATTACTATACTTTAAACGAGTGCAGTGGCTAAATCTACAGCTGTTTACAGCTTTGTGAAGCAGGAAAGCCTAATTAACGATTCAAAAAATCGAGGAAGCAATGACCTCTATTTGTCAGTACATCCATAACATGTTTTTAAAGATCCATTAGAAGCGTAATCGTTTTATTCATATTTACTGGGGACACAATGCTTTCCTTGAATGAAAATCAATAAAAAATAAAAAATCGCATCTCTAGTTGCAATTTACAAGAAAAACATCTCCTTAATGAATTAGCTGCGAGGAGATCATCGTCGTATGATTTCCATCTACGTCGTTGGTAAAAATGGGACGTTAGCGAGAAGGGCTCCGTGCGGTAAATTTAAATGCAGCGACGATGACAGGTGTTCAGGAAGTGTTTGCAAAGATCCCACTGGGAGAGAAGAAAAGGGGAGCGAGGAGGAGCTGTGGGACGAAAAGCCTCCAGGTAATCTGGATACTTGTGTTATCTCAGCACCTGCCACATGTGACAGCAGCAAAGCCCTGAACACTTCACTTTTAGGCAGGCGTTACCTTTCGACGCATCATCAGTTTCATAATCCCCTTATATGGTCAAAGCGACAACTCCTGCGCCGGCTCCTGACACCTGCAGCACACCTCCGCGTGTCTGATAGCAGGGATTCAGGAGGATAATGCTAAAAAGCATGTTGGACTCGGTGTAATTATCATTCTCTTGACCAGTTTTTAAACACCTTCTACTTTGTGCAACAATGGTAGTCATGCTTGTAAAACTCCTCAGCTAATACTTGAGGAGGCAAGGCGTGTTATTCTGACGCGAACGCTTTCGAGCTCCAGTTGGTGTTCCCGCTTTCATCTCAGGAAGACGTAATCTAAATGTTTCTCTCGCTGAGCTTTTTTCACTTCCCTTTTCAAATCCGTGCGGCAAATGAGACGTTTAGTTTTTTTTTACTTGATTTGCTCAAACATACGTCCGCTAAATTTGACAGAGCAAATGTTTCTGTTCTCAAAGCAGATTGTGCCTTGGCTGATTTCACAGAAACGGCTCCCTTTGAAGAAGAAACAAGAGTGGGGAAGACGTTGCTTCCCTTTCTTTCTGAGAGGCTCTGAAGACGCGTACTTCACAAGAAATACACAAAGACGGAGGGGAGCTGACAGTGCTTGGCTGGAAATGACAAGCTGAAAAGAAAAGGCCTCAAAGCCCGAAGGCAGAGGAGGAAATGCAAAAGTGAGAATAATCAGAAAGAGAGATTTATTGTACTTCTAACGCTGTCACACCTTGCCTTTTACAGGAAAGCAACACACTTTTAATTAAAGAGGTCAATCATTTTCCCGGGCTCTGACATGCACTGTGATTGCCTTCTCCATAGTACCAAACAAGGAGGTAATTAAGAACTTTACATGTCAGGGTGTCTGGGAAATGGCAGAAACTTTGCTTCCGTGCCGACAGAGTCGTCGTTTGAGGAGATGACGCAGCTGATCCTGAGTCTGGCGTTTCAAGCATAAATGGGGAAAGAAACTTGCAGCTGTACAGCAACAACACAACTAATGCAATATTTGGTTTTGATAACAGAAAACATCACATCCCGATTCCTCAGACGGTATTCCATCATCCACGCCAGCTTCAGACAAAACACCTGCTGTATTTGATATGATCTCCACCTTCTGTTTTGTTGCAGCGCAGCAGTGGAGAGCGACGAAGGCAGTAAAAGAGCTGCTAAACAGCGATGCTGTGCTTTAGAGGGGGCTGGATGTTTTCTGAACCTGCAGAGCGGTAATGAGAAAGAAGGTAGCGGAGCCTCCAGATCTACCACTGCCTCGGGCTGCACACCGCCCATAAAAATTCATAGCTGTGGACCAAGATCAGGAAACTCAAAATCATATTAAACATTATGTTTCCTGCACCAGAGCCGCCACGGTGGGTGTGAGCGCTGATGGGGACTTGACTTCATCATAACTGTTCACATCATGAGAGAGGCTGATGGGGGGGGGGGAGGGAGTAATCACCCTGCTCATAATTGTTTGAGTTAAGTCTTTAATGGTCCATCCAGAGCCAGAGTATGGTTATTGTCAATGCAAAGGGCAATGGCTTAACACCTATCAATCATTCGGGATGTCTTTCTTTTCATTTCAGGACCTTTATCATGGATTTATTGCCAGTACACACACAATTATGATTGATGATTGGAAAAGAAATAGGTTGCAGCGCTCGACGCAGTCAATACAACCTGTAGTGGCTGCGAGATACATTTGAGGGATTTAATGTGCAGGAATGGCAACCTTTCCTTCAGAGGCCTGAGCCAGGCAGAGGGCCGCAAATACCACAGACAGTATTGTTTATGAGGGATTATCTAGTTGAGCCTTCTGGCGAGGAAGATTGTGACCCCAATATGAGCACAGATACACATCAGCACCATGTTAGGTCTAAAATGATTCCTGGAAGGCAGCACATGCATACAAGGCCCCTTCACTGTGTCAATCCGTGTTTAATCACTTCCACAGTGATTTCTACCGGTCTGCCTGCCGTTTTCTCTCATATGTTTCTCTCTCCCCACCCAATTTCTCTGGTGAGTTTTTGACGACTTAAGTTCCACTCTCTTTTTTTCTCTCTCTTTCTTACAAGTAAAATCCTGGGAGAGGTTGATGTGAAGACCAGGCAGAGCAGGGATGTGAAGAATATAAACACAATTTTTTTTTTTATTGTCCAGAGGGAAAGGAGGGGTGCAGGGGGTTGGGCGGTGGGGTCTGTAAAAGAGACGAGGACCTTATCACAGCCCAGCAGCTCTGTAATTCGCCGCCATGATAAAGTGGCAGCACCGAAAACCTTACAAGGCTGGCACAATCCAAAGACGGATTAGGTTTTTCTGACATAAGCTTCCTGAAAAACTAATCAATCAGCCCATGCAGTATTATCAGAAGCGTGGAGATTAAAGAGCTGCTCCTAATCCCCCCACTGTACATTTTATTACTCTTCCCAGTGTTAGTTGCCTTTAAATATACAATAAATAAATAATAAAACCAAACCTAATTGAGCATGGGGAAGGGGAAAAGGGTTAAAGAGCCCTTTGAGAGGGAATTTATGTAGAATTTGTGTTTTGTTATGAAGACAGGGATAAAACTGTTGTCCTTGCCAGAGCCCTTTCCGACTTTGAATAGAGCCTCACTGTTTCGCTGCAGAGAAAAAATACAAGCGGGGGAAAAAAAAAATCCTCTCGTAGATTTTCACAATAACATAAGCGACTAAAACGGAAACCAAATCGTCTTCACATGTGGACTTTTCTCCTTCTGAGGATTTCCCATTTCCAAGGATGGATGAGCAGATAAATAATCAAGCGCTTAATAAATTAATAAATAACTGTTGAAATTAATGTGAAATCCTTTGGGAAATGACTTGTAATCCCTTAAATCAGTGCACATCAAAGTTGCAGGGATGAACTCCGAGCATGTAGCGAATCCAGAGGACAAGACATGCTCAGCTTACGAGTAACCAGCTAAGCTTTGTCTCTTTAATGCGTCACACCCTTCTATCAGGATGCTCGCTCCAGCCGTGCTGAGTCCGACTCTGGGCGGTTACACCGGCGCTATATGTACATTTAACACCGCCTGCTGATCCTCTTGGCACGGGCCACATAGATGCTTTGTCGTGACACAACATTACCAAAAGAGCTCTCACCCCAGCAATAAGATACAAAGGCATAATAGACTGTGTCAACGTCTTCTCCCGCTTAATCCCGAGCAGCGCTGGAAAAACCCACTTTCTCCGCCCGCAATCTGTAGGGCAGGACAGGCAGAGGGATGTGGCAGAGAGCAGGCGCTCTCAAGTATGTTTTTTATCTTCATCTACATTGTTCTGCTGTCACTGCACACAGGATAACTGCAGCAGATGTCATGGGGGAAGAATGGATTCTCCCAGGATGGCTTTGACCCTCTTATTTGTCCCTGGGGTATGGCACAGATGCGAGAGCCGGGGTTACATTTTCACCATTTGACTCATGTTCTGGGTGAGCGCTGTACAAAGTGTGTACAGAGATGCAACAAAAAAAAAAAAAGGAGGGAAACTCTTTGTGCTTTGGCTTCTTGTTTTGGATGTGAGATGTGAGACTAAAGGCTCCTACACTGAACACTTAAAACACTAAATCATATCCTTCACTATAACAGGCTATCCTGGTGGTTTGGTTGTCTGAAGTGCAACATGGGTTGAAAGACAAAGTATTGCCTCTTTGCCACATGTCACCCCGATCCCTACGGTCCTCGTAGTGAACTATCTTCTGAAGCAGACGTACTAAGGAAAAAGATTTCTGCTGCTCAAGAAGTTTGGTGCATATTTAATGCTTTCAGTGAGCGTCAGCCTGGTATTTAAACATGTTGTACCCTTTAGAAGGTGGGGGAATATTGATAAGGGCCAGTATGTCCCCAGTCAGACAGTGGTGGGTCTGCTGGGAGGGAAGCCACCGAGGCATACGAAGAGAGCCTCTCCGGGGAGGCAGCCTGTCTCTCTCTCTGGAGACGGAGCTCCCAACAGGCACAAGGCTGATTACAACGCCAGCCAGAGCAGACAGCACTTTGTCGCTGCATCTGCACAGTTCAAGGCTATCTTTAAAGAAGCCCGCTTTGAGGATAGCACAGATGTGAAGAACGTCTTCAATCACATGGCATTTTCTGTTCAGGTCTGATCACGGCAAGAGTCTGTAAAGCAAGGACGATCACGATAAAACCTACTTTATTCAACTAGAGGACATCAGCAGCCAATGGAGAAAAAAATAGAGGGAAAAGACCTTTATATTTCCCTAAAGCTTGTGCTCTTCCTTTGGAGGGCTTATTATTGCAAAAATAACAGAATAAGACAACAGAAAGATTCTGCCAAGAAGCTTGAGGCAATCAATCTCTGTTAAATACTATTAATTTCACATGTATTCATAGGGACTTGTGATTTCATCACATTGTATAAGTTATAAAGCAGGAACAGTGTAGGCTTTGGAAACCTGTGGGTTCTGCAATTTTCACCTTATTGTTCTCAGTTGTCTTTTTTCTTTGAACTGGCCTCCATTTTATAACGGCAAAGACACCTCGCGGGTTCAACACAGAGGTCAAACCTCGTTTGTTTTGGTTTTGTTGAGCCATGAGCGACGGTGGCAGGATACCAAGGTCATTTTATAATAATAATATATTTTTTAAACACCCCAATGGAGGGGAAAAAACGAGAAACTCTGCAAGCAGGCATGTCAATAAATGTGACTTTACATTTAGTGAATAGTTAATATAGATTTTTTTAAATATATTAACTCCACTATCAATTAATACTGCATCTAATCTAATACTGCAAAATTGTTAATTATAATGAGCATTATGCTCACATTTACTTGGGATGTAATGTCGATGTTCTGTGTAAAAAAGACGTACACGTGCACCAAAAAACATTTTCTATATCTACACGTTTCCTAAGAAAAGTCAAAATTCCAAATATCAACAATTAGTTAATTCAGTTGCTATTAGGTCAAATAACTGCATAAGCATTATGGCTATTTAACAAAGTCACATTATTCTGTAAACTAAATCCCATTCATTTGGTTGTTTATATTTCTGAAATAAAGATAGGCTACAGAAATTATACAGCCCCGTATTTGTAGTGTATATATTCGTTAACTCAGTAAATGTTTGAAAAAATAGTTTTCATTAAAATTGGGTGTATGATATTTTATCAAATAGTTGAAATGACACAAAACAAGCCTCCGTGAGTTCACGTCAACCAGCAAATTTGCTGCTGATGACAAATATAGTTGATTAAATTGTCATTTGACAATATAGGGTGATTGATAAATTGTTAACATTACATGAGCAATATGATGCAGCTCTAGTAACTGACAAATGAACATATATAAATATAAAATATACAGACTATAATATATAATAATAAATATGCAACTTTGATTGAAGGGTGGCAGCAACATAATACATAAAAATAAAAACACAGATACACGAAAGCCACTTACTGTCTTTAACTCTTCTCTTTAAAACATTCTTGGACACAGTAGGCTATATTTATACATATTCTGTCTATTCTCAGTCAGTCATCTCACAACTCACCTGATGCAGGAGGAAAAGAAACAGGAATGTTTGCAGAGCCCTCATCTTCGATGACTTCTCGACTTATTGAAAATGAGCGGCGCTTAAATCCTCTCTGGGAGATTTGGAGAGGGACAGACGCGCATGCCGTTGAAGCATCGCTGTGATCACCTGCGAGAAATAGTAACGACATGAAATCACTTAAACGCCCTTTGTTAAAGGTGGAAGGACTTCAAACATTGAATATTTGTATTTACTCTTTAGGAGATTTTTTTTTTTTAAACAAACAAAAAACTTTTCCTCACCGTTTTTTTCCAACTATAACACCTCACTTAGTTAGGTAAGGCAGTTGCAATCATCCTTGTTCAATCCACTCTTTGGAAAGAGTCCTAAAATCCTCCCAAACGCCTCCGTCGCTCAGGGTGTTGAGTGGATTTTCCCTGTGCGGCTGGGACACTTGTATTTCTCTACAAACAAGGTTACATTCAAACACCGCTCCTTTAAGTTGCCAAAAATCAAGCCAAGACCCGAAATAAACCGAAGACTAGATTCCCCCCTACTTCCCGAGCAATGGTAGCCTATTAATGGACCTGACGACGTTCAGGTGAGCCTGGATCCCAGACACAGGACTACGGCTCTCAGACGGCGGTCCGCTCTCTTCAGCTCGACTTGATTTCAGTGCGCAAAATCCTGCGCTGCGCGTCCGGAGACTCCAAGGTCGGCGCGCATCCGTGCAGAGAGTCAGAGCAAAGATCTGCCTCTGAAGTCTCACTCTCTCCGTCTCGGAGACAAGTAAGATGCTCGGTGTCACTGTTATCCCCCTTTTGTTCGGTCACACGCCCGCGTTTTAACCCCTTAAACGTTTAATCGCGCTGTTTCCACTCAATGAGGAGTTTACAGTCACATTGGAATGAAAGTAGCCATGGCTGCTGTGTAGTATGGGAAATGTTATTGAGGGTGGGTTGAATGCACACAAAACTTTTTAAAATTATTATTATTAGAATGTACACAATAAGGGCTTCTAAAGCAGCTCATATCGACACGTCCGTTTGAATGTTTCCTATAAAAACAAACAATGGTGAATGATCTTTTTTTTCATTTGAGAACTTGCTGACGCAGCAGTTCTGGCCACACAGGGCAGACAGCAAAAGGTCAAACGCTGTGCCGATGGCTGGCAATAGCATTTTTTACCTTGGACTGGCATTTGAGGATTCGTGTGACTTTGGCTCCACCATGTGGCTGCAGCCCAACACCGCACCCTGCAGTGAGGAGGAGGAGGAGGAGGAGGAGGAGGAGGAGGAGGAGCAGGCGAAACGGTGTAAATCAGTTCATACTTCAGTTTACACCCTGCAGTTTAAATGATCAGATTTATGCTCCGCCCTGACGAGTCTCATCATCATAAACTCTTTCTTAAAATAATACAGTTTGATTTTAAAAAGCGTAAATGGCTGTGTGACAGAAGCAGTGAGTGTAGATGTGTGTTAGGGTCAGCGAGGCAAACAAAGGTGAAACACAAGAACAGCTAAATGTTGCTGACTGCAGCACTGAGGCAGTATCAAGTCAGTGTGAAGGTATCTCCTTACTTGTTGTCTCTTTTACACAATGATACTTCGGATTTATTGCAAAGACTCCCATCCTTTCTTTGGGAATAGTTACTGGGTGCAACTTTATATATATATATATATATATATATATATATATATATATATAAATCACCAACACATTTCAAATCTTTGGTATCGAATCTTTATTATGGAACATTTGCTCTCTTACTCATAGCCCGCACATCCAGATTTCATCCAGATCAGTTCATGTCTCCATCCATATCCCATGTTTATCAATCGACCACACAGATGTGTATACACATTATACAGGTTTGAGAAAAAACATTGCTTGAAATGAGTTATTTTGTGTAGTGTAGTTTTAAATTAGCTTAACTTACAACAGTGTGTACTGGCCACCTTTCAAAGGTAGAATTACAGAAAGGCGTTATGCACAGATCAACTCTAACGTCATTCAAATCTTTTTGAAAAATATCTACATGTCACTGCTTCAAATATCGCGGGACATTTAAGCAGCAAACATGTAGTAGTAGTATACAACTGAACTTTTGGCTTCTGAAATAACATACATACCTCTCCTCTACTTTCAGAGGATCCACTTCCTGTCTCCTGTTTCCCACCAGTATCTGTATGACCGGCCCCTAACTACTTCCATCTGTGTCTCATTAGCCCTTCCCTGTGCATTTAAACCCCCTTTACTCTGCTTGTTGTTTCCTGTTCCCCTGTGTGTTCCCCTGGCAGCCTTCTTTCTTTGGGTCAGTTTAGTGCTTTTGAACTTTTGCCTGTTTTTGTTTCTTGGACCCCATTTTGCCTGACCCATGTTTGAATCTGTATTTTTTGGTGAACAATGTCCCGTCTACCCAGTTTGTCAAGTAAAGACTTTTATGAAATGACTCAGTGTGTGTGTCAAGTCATGGGCCCGCTCTCAATGCCCACACGGATTCAAATCATCATGGGCTCACTCGGGGACTTTTTGGAGCTCTTTATGCCCACTTTCCGTAAGTCAGCATCGATGGTGACTTTGCCTGAGGGAATTACCCACAGTTCATAGCGTTGCGACTTGAAACAGGGGGTTACCAGGGGAAGTCCGGAGGAATGTAAAAAGAAAATGTAAACAAAGAGTGTGGCATATTACATTTACACAGAAGCATTAACATTAAATATTTAATATGGCATGTAAAAAAACTTTAAAGTTGGTTTTTACTTGTTTTTGTTTCATCAATGCAGCATGCCATGTCCAGTGCTGTCCCATTTGTGTTTATACCATTTGAAGCCCTCACAACCTCTCACACTTAACCATTTGACGTCAGTTAAGTCCCTTAGGGTTCAGAGTTTAAGGCTTTAGGGGGTCATGGTCTTGTGCCACCAGTCTTAACAGTCCCGCCCCAACTTCTTACTAAATCCCTCTACTGCTGACTTCACCAAAAAGATTAAAGCCATGATGGGAGATGGGTTTGCTTTTTTACAGCTATAGAGCAAATGTCACCACGGTGACATGCTGAGTATTTTCTTAAGGTGCACAAGCCATATGGCTTGTAGGGGGTTGGTTCCCACTTCCCCAGCATGACACTTAAGGTTCCCGTATGCTCAAAAAAACTAGTTTGTACAAGTTTGTTCCGTCCAGTGGCATCAGGCAAAAAGGGTTTTTCTGAACAGCCACGCCTGAAGGCGAAGGTGAAAAACCACGCTGTCACAGACAAGTCGTGGAAATGTTTAAAGAGGGATAACACTGCACGTTTTTGAACAATCTTCATCCAATTCATTGATGTTACATCCATTTGTGCAAATCCATTTGCACAATTAGCTGCGTGATGTGGATGGACTAGTTGCAAGTTATAGGAAATGTTGTAGCCCCCAATTCTGACTTTTAGACACCGTTCCACCGTCTGACAGCTCTTTAAGTTGAAGCATTCTCACACCTTTAAAAGATATCCATGCTGACCAAGTGAAATTAATTGTTACATCTCTTATGCTTCTGTTGGCAAACACCAAAACTGTATGAAGTGAGACAGACTCAGAACAGCTACTTCCTTAATCTGTGTACTGCCCCCTACAATGTCTGGACGTGTTCAAAAAGCAGTTTTTCAGTGTGGGGCCAAAATAATGAGAAAAGAACTGTCTTTCAAATGAAGCTGTCTTCATGGTGTCTATTATTCCTACATGAATAGATTGGCATTCAACTAATCTATATCTGAAGAAGTGTGTGTGTGTTTCCCTGACAGGACTCCACAGTTAACTATTTGCAGTGTGGAGGAATGAAAATGTAGTACATATCACACATATCACACATTCCAGGGTAAGATAAGTTGATCGTGTTTTTTTTTTTTCTGGATCCATAAAGCCTGGCATACTTTAGTCTCTTCATAATGGTTACTATATCTTAATGAGCTTATAACTAATTCAATTTGACAAACAGTGCAGCAATTAATCTTATCAATGGTTTCCTGTGGCAGAGCAAGTTGCAACCAAAGGTAACCCAAGAATAACATTGTTGGTTTGTTATCATCATCCCCCTCCAAAGAGGAGGGTGTTGGTTTCCTATTACAACCAGCTTTGCACGCCATCTGTCTTTTTACAATGGTTATGAAATACATGTGCGTGACTGGAGAGAGTGAAAAAAAAAAAACAAGCAAAATGAGGTCATACGCAATGGCCCATTAGGCACGCATGTGTATGTTTTTCAAGGGGAGGAGAGGAGGAGCGGCCAAAGTAAATAAATGATTTGGCTCTCATCAGTTGGCGGTACAAGCTGCAAACATTCATAGACACGCTGACTTGCAGTTCTTAGTTACTTAATACATAAGCATACAAATAGAAAGTGCCGTTAGTATGATGAATAGAATGAGGGAAATGCATTTTACTACTGATATCCCAAAAGAAGCTCAACTTATTTATGTAAACATATTTCATTTGTTGGATAGACATACTGTTTTACTGTGTTTATAATGCATAACTTCACATACCAGATACGGTAAAGGTTGCATTTTATACTATATATATATATATATATACTGTATATATATATATATATAAATATAACAATTCAAACACACACACACGTGCACACGTGCATGTATTGTGTAAATAAGTTTATCATTTACACATGTTGAATGTAAATGATTACAGCAAGACACGAAGAGGTTAAAACATAGCGTGAAAAGAAAAAAAAAGCAAAGTCACATAAGTGAATGATTAACACTGAGAATCTGGGAGTCCTGCTCTGTTTACAGTGGTTATATAAGAGCCCGCCTGCAAATGCAGATTCCTGCAGCATTGAGACACACACACTCGCACGCACACACATAAGGCTACCTCTAAACAGCTGCTACCACTAGCTCTTACAAGGAGCTGCCTTGCAGCACGGAATAGAAGCAATGAGAAGCGGGGTGTGGTTTCCTGCACTGGGGCTGGTGGCCTGGCTGTGCTGCCTCAGTCTGGGGCCCGTGGAAGGGGGGAAGGTTCTTGCTGTGCCTGTGGATGGGAGTCACTGGCTGAGCATGAAGATACTGGTGAAGGAGCTCATCAACAGGGGCCACGAGGTCTTGGTGGTGGTGCCTGAAACCAGCCTGTTGATTCGTGACTCCGAGAGCTACAAGACTGCCATCTACCAAGTGCCCTATACCAAAGCTGAACTGGACGTAGTATTCGAAGACCTGAAGGACGGAGTGTTTGTCAAGCCACCAGCCATCACAGATTTGTTCGTCAATATGCAGCGGTTGATTAACTTCACGTCGACGCAGACAGCAGCCTGCGAGAGTTTGCTGAACAACCAGCCTATCATGAGTCAGCTGAGGGAAGGGGGCTTCGATGTGGTGCTTACAGACCCCTTCCTTCCCTGCGGCTCCATCCTGGCTCATATCTTTTCCATTCCGGCGGTTTATTTTCTCCGTGGACTTCCATGTGAGATGGATTCAAAGGCTAACCAGTGCCCCATGCCTCCTTCCTACGTTCCCGTGGCTTTCTCTGGTAATACAGACATCATGACCTTCCCACAGAGGGTCAAAAACATGTTCATGGCTACTTTTGAGCTCTATGTGTGCAGGGTACTCTATGCCCACTTTGATGATTTGGTCAGCAGATATTTAGAAGAAAACATGACCTACAAGGACCTTCTTAGTCATGGCGCTGTCTGGCTTCTCAGATATGACTTTACTTTCGAATGGCCCAAACCTGTCTTGCCGAACATGTTTTTTATTGGAGGTATCAATTGTGCAAAGAAAGCTCCTCTGCCAGCGGTGAGTATTCAAAGAATGTATGTCAGAGTAACCAAACATGCAGCACATCTGGATTCACATGAAATTAATTGCATACGTTCTTTGTGTTGAGTCAGAAAGAAACACCAATCAATAGTTAAATATTAACAATGAATCAAATGACAATGTAAAATACACTCATATTGATGAGCCCATTCATTAGCAGACCCTGTAGCACATTTAATGTTGACCAAACGCTGCCTGATGTGCACATGGGCAGATGTTTGCCAAAGTAACTTAAGGTAAATAGTATGTACAGTATATGTGTTCAGATGTGGTTTATTTCTTGTGACCCCAAGTGGCTTTAAATGTCAGCAACTTTTCTAACTACAATTGTTTGTTTCTAAACTAACATTGCAAAAATAGGTGGGAAATATTTAGCAAATGTAAGATAAAAAGATTTAGGAAACAGAACAACTGAGTCAGAGTCGAGACAAGGACATTGTTTGCTTGTATTGTATTAGATACTTAATAACAAAGCACTTTACACACATACACATCATCAACACCAAGGATAAAAACACAATCAAGCCCTCAGGCTTAAAGTTATGCCACCTTTGAACTGGATACCAGGTGCTGAAAAATTTGTAATGATTGATTGAATTAACAACTGATTCAAGTTAGACAGTCGAAGCAAAGTGATACACAAATCAAATGGTTTCTTGACAAAAGCACAACTAAGATTCTGACATTATTTATGTTGATCTTTGCTGAATAAAACATTGATCTAATTCCCTTTAATATATTTGAAAAATAATGTATACATGGCTGCACCCTAAAATAAACAGTCGGTGCACTTGGGTCATGCCCACTAGATCTAAGTTATTAACACTTTTTTTTACTATGTTTGTGTCTTTCCCCCCTGCAGGAATTGGAGGAGTTTGTGGATGGCTCAGGAGACGATGGCTTCATCGTCTTTACCCTGGGCTCAATAGTGGCCGGCATGCCTGAGGAGAAGGCTAAACAGTTCTTTGATGCCTTTCGACAAATTCCTCAGCGGGTAACAATGACCATAATAGATTAAATCACTTTTCTTTTATGCAATCCAATCTAAATCAGCAAAGACAAAACACAGCATCAGGGAGGAACGGAGGTCAAGAAGAGTTTACACAGATTACCAATGACTTTTATTAAACTTTTATTTATTCTTTTCAAATAAAACACACATTCAGGATATATGTTAAAGCCCTAATCAGTTTGAACCATAGAACATCGTTCCCAGCACCTGCCTTGCATTTATTTTCTTTTTTTCCTTTTTTTAAAGAGGTGTGATTTCTGTTCCAGGTTGTGTGGAGATACAATGGAGCCGTACCTGAAAATTTACCCAAGAACGTGAGAATTATGAAGTGGTTACCACAGAATGATCTCCTAGGTATGTTTTAGTGTGTTTTTGAATCATACCATGCAAACTAATCAAAGTATGTTCTATAACAACTGTTTCTGTCTTCCTCAGCCCATCCTAAAGCTAAAGTCTTCATCACTCACGGAGGCACCCACGGAATCTACGAGGGCGTCTGTAATGCTGTACCCATGTTGATGTTTCCACTGTTTGGGGACCAGGGGAGCAACGCAGATCGCCTGGTAGCCCGCGGTGTTGCAGAGCAACTCCCAATTTATGCTATGACAACTGAAAGCCTGTTGGCTACACTTAATAAAATCCTCCACGACACAAGGTAAGACAAGTGGATGTCAATTAAAGAGAATATTCACCCGTTTCTATGTGGAAATCATGAAACTGACCATTAGGTAGGGATAGAAATGAACAAAAAATACAATTATATTCAGTGTTACTCATCACAGCAAATTGTGTTTTTGTACACGTCTTTAGTGTATTTCCTTCTTCATGAATCATCGAGAGAGCTGACTTTTCAAACAATTATGAATGAATTAATGAATGCCGATTTTTGCACAATATTACAGACTTTCTGTACTGATCCTACTCTGTAGATGATAAATCCACAAAGATAGTTTTTTTTCAGGGTGCACTTAACCTGTACTGATTAAACCTGGATGATCAATTTGCTGTTGCTCCAGTGCACTCTATCTTTAGATTGGCATTTTTCACATGTTATTGCACTATAAATATAGTGTAAATGTTTTTATATAAAATAGTAAAGATTTCAAAATTTGCCTTCTCCCCAGTTACAAAGAGAAGATGGTGACGCTGTCTCAGATACACCTGGACCGTCCTGTTGAGCCTTTGGACCTGGCTGCTTTCTGGACTGAGTTCGTCATGAGGCACAAAGGGGCCGCGCACTTAAGAGTAGCTGCACACGACTTAAACTGGATTCAGTACCACAGCCTGGACGTCATCGGCTTCCTTGTCCTCATTCTCCTCACAGTTCTGTGGTTGACACTCAAATGCTGCTTGTTCTGCACTCGCAAGTGTTGCGGAAAAGGGACGGCGAAGACAAAGCGGGAGTAGAGTTTCTAAGGCAACACTCTTTAAGCAATAAAGGTGCTGCAATGAAGTGAATAGTGGAGGTTGAAACACTGCACTGACGATACAAACAAGTCTACTGTACGTGTGTGTGTGTGTGTGTGTGTGTGTGTGTGTGTGTGTGTGTGTGTGTGTGTGTGTGTGTGTGTGTGTGCGTGTGTGTGTGTGTGTGTGTGTGTGTGTGTGTGTGTGTGTGTGTGTGTGTGTGTGTGTGCGTGTGTGTGTGTGTGCCAGCCATGTGGAACAGGCTACTGGCAATGGTTGATTCGAGCCATGCTCTGGAAAACAAACTTCCAAGCAAATAAAATATGTTACAAACCATGGTTGTGTTTTACTGGCTGCAGGAGCTCGCCTTGTTGATTGAGTGGGTGGAATTATTTATGAACATATATATAATTACTTTCTCCACCTGTTTAACTGAACAGTTGCCTGAATATTTCTTCTTTTCAATGTCTTTTGAGATTGTTCTCTGGAGCAAATACCTGCTGAGGTCAGCGTCTGCCAGTGAGCAGTAGTTTACAGGAACTCATCAGAGGGCAATCAGGGGCTGTTATTAAGGAAACAGCCGGCTGATGACTGTTATTTACAAGGAGTTGAACTTGTGACCTTTCAGTCAGTTTTATTTAAGCCTTCAGGCTGCTGTTAGATGGCTGTCAACCAAAGCTTTACAGATACATCATGTAACAGACAATTAACTATTGGATTCTGGGTAATGTTGGCTTTTATGAATGACCCGTTTGTTGGACTAAGTAGTTTGTTGACCTAAAGTAAAAGGAATCTCCCCATGAAAAGTAATTAAAAAAAAAAATCCCGTCATGGATGAATCTTAATTATGAAATATAGCCTGGGGGTGTTAGCAGAACACATGAAAATAAATTTTCTTGAATCTCATTTTGCTGGAAAATACCTTAAAGAAGCAGAAACTGCATAACATTCACTACTGCCACTTCTGCTTTTAACATCTTCAAATTCAAACTGAGTACACAAATATGACAGACTTACCAATGCTACGATTACGACGTTCAGTGAAATGTGAATGCCACTCCTCCTTCTGGCGCATCACATTTTGATTGGTGGCGAAGGTCAAAGGGCATATGATGAAGAGATACCCAACACACCATTTATGTACACGACCGCTAGACGGCACTAAACCTCAAAACGTGCCTATTGGTCGTAATAAGCTCCTTGAACAAATGGCCTATGTGGTCGTTTTTGTGTGGAGGACAGGCTGAAACCGTTGTGCAAAAAGGCTCAGCTCAGCCGAAGTCTTAGTTTGGATCCTGCTCTGTGGTCTGTGGTGAAACCATGCTACAGTTGCAGCTTTTGTTGTATGGCTTTCCCTTTCTACCTGCCTCGCAGAGGTTCTGGTCATGGAAACCACAGAATTGATACGTCTTCCTGAAGCTGTTTACTACAAACTGCCCACTGACAAGACTGTGGTGTGGAGTCCAAAAGTGGCTGAACAGTAAGCTGAATTTCTCACCGGTGTCAATATACATTTGTTCATACTGAATCTTTCTTTTTCATATAACTACATTTAACTATACTCTCATATTAAGTCTCATTTACTTGACACCAAAATGTCACCATTTGTTCCAACTCATTAAAACGCAAAGTAAAAGCAAATTAATTTGTGCCATATTACCTTTAGTTTGAAATAGATAAGAAGCTGATGAAATGAGGACTGACTGCCTGATCTCATCAATTATTCAATTGCAAATTCACATCAAAACGTGTATGGAAAATGTTCTGACGTACACCCTCAAATTGCAGGGAAATTCGATAAGGCCATCTGTCTCGTAAAAACAGCTCCACAAAACTGTGTAATACTTCATGACCAATCCTTGTCTGACATTACATAATACTGGAAACATTTATTACAAAACAGTTTGTGGGAGTGCCTTGTCTGCACTGACCCTGTAAACTCCCCTCCAAAAATAAAAACTGCAACATATAAAGCTAGACAAAAAGGTGAGCATTGGACAACAATCTGTTCCAGTATCATTTTAATATTGCTCCATTCAGGCCACCACAAAATGTTGCATATCTGGTCATAACCCACCATAGACCCTCCACTGCAACCTGTGCCATGCTGCTGTGCCGTGACAGGTTTATTGTGGTGGTCTGTAAGGTATTGCATGCCATCTACTGCTCTGCTTGTATGTACACAAGGATGTTTTCTAATTGCTGCTGACTATGAAGTAGTAGGTGTTTTTAAATGTGAGTTGACATTACTAGACCAAGTAAATCATACAACCTACAATCACTTGCTTGTTGTTGAAGGTTTAATGGGTTTAAACCAAGATTGACCTCTTCTCCCAGACGGCACACAATGCAAACACGGGAAGCAGACAAGTGCTTCGCTTGTCAGGTTTTTATAACCATAAAATCAATTGGCCGGGAAACTGTAAAAGGTGTAGAAATAACAGCATTATTTGTGTGTGTGTGTGTGTGTGTGTGTGTGTGTGTGTGTGTGTGTGTGTGTGTGTGTGTGTGTGAGATATGTGTGCGCATTGTGGTCGCCGCAGCCTTAATACAGTTTTCCACTCAACCATTTCCCATTTACCTCAGTGCTCTTCCTTTAGAATCAATGTAGCTTATGATTAAAAGAAGCAGGCAAGAATGACTTTATTTGTGCTAATCCACAGTCAGTATGGACGTTCATCATTTTTGATGCAAGAAATATCGTGTTCTCAGCACATCACTATTAAAACATTCCAAAGATGGCTTTCAAAACTGCATTATTGTTCTATAGAGGCACAAGGAGACATACAGGGTGTAACACAGTGAAGTGCTACATATTGAGATTATTGATGAATTAAGAATGTATTAACTCTTATGGCAAGTTGGCGGTTTTATCTGGTTTTGTAAAATGGTCGTACCCTTGTGCTGCAGTGAGAAAGGTGTGATTTGAACACCTGACCACAAAGTTTCCGTTGTGAGTTAGAAGGTTGTCTACATATGAGGGCAGGGGGAGCACGCCACACCACTGTTCAGCTCCGACTTCTGCACGACCATGACCCCCGCTTACTGCATTATATGTTTCTTTCAGCTGCTCTCCCTCACTGGTAAGACGCGATCTAATGCCTTTTGAATGTATTGCCGGTAGAGAAGTGACTATCTTTATAATAATAGCAGGTTTAAAGGATTATAGCTGATTTTTGAAGTAGCCTTTTAGATGCCTGGAAGGTTGGAATAATGCATTTTATTTTGCGGTTTACATTGCGTTATATAATAAAAATAATATTTTTTGTTTGTACTTTGTAATCTGTGTATTAATATACCTTCTTTTCTCATGTAAGGGGCTTCTGAGAGCGGCATCGTGGGTGGGAAGGTCACAAAGCCTCATTCCAGACCCTACATGGCATCGCTCCAGTTTCAGCGACAACATTCGTGTGGCGGGATACTTATTCGAGAGGACTTTGTTTTAACTGCAGCACACTGCAAAGAGTGAGTATATTATGCATCGATGAAGAATCATAGTGCCACATGAAAAGTAAAAAAAAAAGTTGTCACAATCAATTAACAGTTATTGCATCATGACAGTTAAGAATAATGTTAATGTTGTATCACAGATATAGCACATACATGTATATGTTTTTCATAGCCCGCAGTTGAGAAATACATTTTCTATCAGCGGTTCTTGATGATTGACCTATTAAACAAAGTTATTTGTATTTCTAAGTCATTGTACTTTTTGTTATTTGTACCCTTGTTTGTCAGAGATCAGCCCATGATGGTGGTACTTGGAGCACATGACATAAGCAAGAAAGAGAAAAGTCAGCAATGGATCGAAGTGGCCAAGTACCATCGACATCCGGAATACAAGGATTATGATTATGATTATGATATCATGTTGCTTGAGGTAAACTAAAACTGCGTAGAAGTTCATATCAAAAGTTTTGTGTTTAAATGTTTTCTGTAAAGTATCCGGTGCAATGTACTTGATGTCATCTCAGTTTCATTTTTCCTGTATAGAGTTCAAGTTGCACAAAGTGGTTTCACACATTTGCACTGAAGGATGTGGGGGGCGAATTGCGTTGCATTAAAAAAGCTCAGTGTTGCTGTACGAACACAAACACATATTAAAATGACAGATCGTTCAACTGTTCTCTTTCACAGTTAAAAAACAACGCCACACTGACGAGGTATGTGAAGGCCATCGGACTACCTAAGAACAATGGGAAAACCCCGGCCAACATCAACTGTGCCGTTGCTGGCTGGGGTCAAACTGCCAATAAGCCATTCTCAAACGTACTGAAGGAGGCCACGGAAAAGATGCAGTTCAGCTTCGAGTGCAAACATATATGGCAACAATACTTCAATATTGATCAGATGATATGCACCAAAGTTGACAAAAAGAAGGGAGGGGTTTGCAAGGTAATAAAACATTATTTGAAGAAAAGCAGCAAATAAGTAAAATGTTTTCTTTTTATTAATCAAAAACAATAATCACAAACAGCTTTTTTGCAGTCTACTTGATCAACTTTCTGTTTTCTTTTCATTAGGGCGATTCCGGTGGACCGCTTATCTGCAACAGCAAGCCTCAGGGTATAACAGTTTTTACAAAGAAAGATGATTGCAGTAATCAGAAATATCCCCATGTGTTCATGAAAGTCAATTTCTTCCTCCCCTGGATTAAGGAAGTGATGAAGCGTTCGGGGAATGTTGCATGAGCCAGTATTCTGAGGCCCCAAATGTTGTCCTTTCTCCATGTGCTTATTCAATAACATTGCAAACATTTTGAGAATTAATGGTATTTGAAAAAGTGATTCATGAAGCTGGTATATGTAAATGTTTTGATTGTACAACAAATATGGAATCAATCACTTTAACAAAAAATCTTGACTGTACATTAATAGCATGTGCCCTTTTCTATCATCTGATTAAAGCATTTGCTTAAAGCCTTTTATAAAATTCCAGTTCACGCTTTGTCAACTATATACACATTTATCTTTGCTCTACCAGGGCCAGACCACAACACAGACCACCGCTGTTGTGCTCAGTTTGTCAGTCATAGTGCAAACTTTTGAAGTTGAACCGCTTTCTCTCTGTGAAACCCGTCATCTGCAGAGAAAGTGAAAGGAATGTGTTGTTTTAAAAGTTCACCTTAAAATAAAATCCTCATCCTTATCAGTCACAACTGATTTCCTTTCATCAAAAGAAAAACAGAAATAAAGTCACCTGACTTGGATCTCTTGTGAAATATCTCTTCTCTATGACCTGTTAAAAGAAGGTTGAGAGGTTGAAATTCATCTATAATTTACCACACACACGACACAAACGCCACACACACACACACGCCACACACAGAACAAGGGTTTCTCACCTTGTCAAAGAACCTGCTAAGCTTCACTGCATTTGATGTGCCTGCAGCAAGGTATCTTGGGTTGGTGCAGTCCTGGAAAAAGAAAAGGAAAGAATTTTTTTTTACCCCTTTTTCAGGTGAACTCTCACAACTGTTTGTGTAGAACGTGTATGTGATTGTGGGTTATTTCAAATTGCTCTGATGGGATATGTGTCTTTGGATTGCCAATCAAGCATTTCAGCCTTATTTAAACGGTCTTGTTAAGTTTCAAACAATGATTTTGTGGAACATTTCTGTAACATAGATCCATTTGAATGCCACAAAGATGTAAATTCAATACAAAGAGGAAGCCAGAAATGTTACGAATTCCATTTGAAAAGGATCTCAGAGTTTGGAGGAATTAAAAAGTTGACCTACGAGATTGATCTCCTCTGCATTGAAGTCTTCAGACAGGAAGGCGGTTCGATTGAGGACTTCATTGCGTTTGTTCTCTGGGATCTGGTCAAACTTGGTGCCAATCAGCAGCAAAGGCACTGGGTTCTCTGCAAACTGCTCTCTGTCATAGTCACTGCAGGGAGAAAAGAAAATACCAACATCTTCACTCATAATAACTTTGACTGTGTCAGTGTGTATATATTTTCCACCCCCTGAAAAGAATAATGCAAAACCATGACACATGGCCACTTACCCATTTGACACAATGACTCCTGTTGGAGAAGAATCCCTGTTTAAAGCTTCTAGTGACCAGCGGTAGAGATTCTGAGAGGATTTCCTATTCGTTAAATCATGTACCAACATAATTCCTGAAAAAAGAGAAGAAAATGACAATTTAATAATAGCAGCCCTAATGATTTCAGATTTACTTAAATAATCATATAAAATATATATATATTTTTACCATTAACTGAATTGTAGAAGACAGCTCTGGTGCTTTTGATACTGCTGGCACTGCCAATAGATCCTCCGACATCCCAGAGTTCAATGTAGTAAGTTTTCTCCTCCGGGGTTCCCTCCTTATAGTCTTGGACCTGTAGTTGAATAGTTATTTTGACCCTTCAATTATTTTAGTCCTCTAAGCATCGGTAACATGCGAGAACTCTACTCATGTCTCATTTCCATAATTTAACATGAACGTTTTGAATCGCCAGGGGAGGGAATTAACTAAAAGTACTCAAATACTATTTTCATGTACTTGTACTTAATACATATTTACAGTTTCTACTACTTCATACTTCTACTCCACTACAATTAAGAGGCTACAATTATTTAAGTACTTCTAATATGATGCTCATACTTTTGTACTGAATATTTTCCGCATTGTAGCATGGCTAGGTTATACTTCCTCCACTGTGTATCATATAATTATATATAAGACTAATTATATATTAAGCATGTGTTTTCTATTCTGTGTAGGAAGTACCTGGCATTATTTCTTGGAGCCTGTATGGTTCCAACACTGCTGCTTTTACAAGCGTTGCTATTTTAAAATGTTGTTGTATGAAGTGTATATCTGAAGCGAATTAAAAAGTCCGGCAGCATCATTTTGGAGCAAATCAATCCCTTTTAGTAAATTGGGTGTTCGACCCACTTACCCGCACATCCACAGAGCAACCAACTGTCCATGATGGATTTCCTAACACCTGATTCTGACAGAGCAGATGAACCAAGGAAGACTTGCCCACACCTGCAAAAGACAATAAGTGTGTGCGGATGACTGACAACTCCATTGTAAAAGCATTTTACTTTACAACATACTTTTGGCAAGAGTCTGAGGTCCCATATTCACTTATTACAAGCGTTGAAACCCGGGTTATTTCACCCAGAACAAATAAATATATTTACAAATAAGTACACACGTTTATATTCAAGTCTGAATCGCGAAAATCATATTTAACTTACCGGAATCTCCTAAAACTAACACTTTAACCCTGTCAAGAGAAGCCATTTTTGGTGACAGCAGTGTCCCGGAAGAAAACAGCGGAAACCCCGCCCGTAGATATTATTTCTCTAATCTGATTGGTTCAAATATACTCTGACGAGTCAGAAAAAACGCAACGCTATTGGTCCAACTGCATGTCGATCAATATTCCTTTGCTTCTATTGGCCATTGAGTGAAAAGAAAAAAAACCTTTGTTGCGGTTTTAATTCCGGAGTTGTCTTCTCAAGTCATGAAGCATGTTAGCTAACCTAGCAGTTCAAATATTCAGAAGTACTAATGTGTCTCGTGAGCTTTAGCTGTGGTTGTTAGAGACTCAAGAAGAAGAAGTCAGCGTACTCCGAAATGTCCTAAGGAAACGGTGGCTTTGGGCGTATTGGTGGAGCATAACGTTAAAGAGCGTCTGGTAGGGTTGGCGTTAACTTCATGGTGGCTGCATGGTTAAGTTTAGCTAACGTTAATTAACAAAGTGTTATTGGCAAGTTAGTTAAATATCAAAATAACGAAAGATGGTGGCTTAGCGTGACTGGTAGCGGTTAAAGCAACACTAATGTTAACGTTGCAACCTAAATATAGTATTATCTTCAGTTGCTTGCTGCATTAGTCACCGTTGTTTTGTTTTTGTCTTTGTTCGAGTAGTTAACCTAAAGGTAAATGTAATTTCCGCTGTCCAACAGCCATTATAGCTGGCACTACAGTCAGGTCTGGCAGTATTAACCACCACTGTATTCATGTTAGCTCCAAGGAACAGGGCATAATAGGTTACATTCACATTGCTGATTGCTCAAGCTTTCGTTTCACTTTAAATTGAACCTAATCAGAAGTTTAAAGAGGTTACCTGCTGATCTATGCTTAACAAATTCCTTGGCATGCCTCCCTGTTGTCATTTTCAGATCTTTACTCAGGAAGTCTAATCTCTCTCCACAGCAGAAGATGATAGAACCAGAGCTACTGACTGAGGTCCCTGCAGCACTTAAGCGGCTAGCCAAGCAGGTTGTACGGGGTTTCTATGGAGTGGAACATGCCTTGGCCCTGGACGTGCTCATTCGCAATCCATGTGTTCGTGAGGAGGACATGCTGGAGCTGCTGAAGTTTGATCGTAAACAGCTGCGTTCAGTGCTCAACACCCTGAAGGCAGACAAGTTTGTCAAGTGCCGCATGAGAGTGGAAACAGCCCCCGATGGCAAGACAACGCGGCATAACTACTACTTCATCAACTACAGGTGACTGTTTTGGTTTGCATTGCAACAGGGCAGATAATAGACACAGTAACACACAATATCTTAGTGTTATTAACTAGTGGAATCAATGGGTATCTGACCTCACTCCTTGCTATTTGAACACATTTGTAGCTTTTATGTGAACCTATATGACAGATTGTTAGAACGTGGTTTGATTAATCAGAAGGACCAACCTTGACTAACACCCCATCATAAGAAGCATATCTTCTTCAAAAATACACATGACACTATTTCAATACTTTTGGTCCAAACTAATTAGATATGAAAAATGGGTGATGTTTTTGTGCTTAAACCTCAATTATTTCAAGGTAGGGTTTAATAGGTTTAAGGTAGGGAAAGCACTCTTTTACTTCTCCTGACGTTTTCATGTTATGCCTGCTATCAGCTGATGTCTTAGTATATGGACATTCTTTCATATGAATCCTTAAAGGAAAATGTGCCACCTTCTTATGTGGATGGCCAATCAGTGTTTATGTTAAATGTAGTTGATTGAAGTCAATTCCTTCAGTGCATGCTGTATTGACAGAGGAAGCTCAGTTTTCAGCATGGAGTAGCATAATGTAGCATATGTAGTCTTTCTCATATCTCTACCTCATGTCTTATTTTCATAGTCAATTACTTCAACACTTTTATGACAAAATGTGACTTTCTTGATGTGCAAAATTATCTTTTTTTTTAATTCACAAGCATCATATAATGTAATTTATGTACTACTATACTTTTTTTTTTTTTTTTCTGAAAAATAAGGTCCCATAGTGATCCACTGGAAGGGTCTTTGCCTCTATTTCAGCTTAGATTTCTAGTCTCTGCCTCTGCGTAGCCAGCAAGTGTGCTCTAGATGATGTTCAAATACCAAACTAACTTGTGCTCTTCACTTGTATTACAAACTATCTACGTTTCCAACAGTGATATATATTTTCCCAAATATTGGTGCAATGGATGTTGTGGATACGGATTCATTTTACTGTGTTTTGGCTGCCTAAGATATTCAGCCATATTTATTTGAGCCAGAGTGAATAAATGGGGTGAAAAGAGGCAGAGGCTGCTTCTGCTGCATTAGACTTCAAGTGGATATGACCAGCAGTGCATCCTGGCTCATGTAAGCACTGCTCCACGGGCAGTAGAGCTTTGCTTTTTCCGTAAATATAGCATAGAATGTATTGCATCAACTGACTAAATTTACTATACGCACTGATCAGAATCACCCCTGGGTGACACAAGGCATCCACAAAAGGCCAAAACCAACAGCAATATTTGGATGAGCTAAGCCCAACACTAAGGAAGCAACCTTTGCTCTATTCCCGGGACATGTACCAACACATGAAATGCTAAAACACAAGAAATTACTCTTTAAATTCCATAGAAGGGATGATGTTATCCACATAAAAAAATGATTCAGCCCAACATGTTGGATACTATTAAGCTTTACCAACCAGTTTTTTTTTTTTTTTTAGGGTATTGGTCAACGTGGTCAAGTATAAATTAGATCATATGCGACGACGCATCGAGACAGATGAGCGAGACTCCACCAACCGTGCCTCCTTCCGGTGTCCCTGCTGCTTCTCCACTTTTACCGACCTAGAGGCCAACCAGCTGTTTGACCTCATGACAGGTAAACATCTGTTTAATCATTCCCAACTTTAGCCCTTATGTGCTGTATTCATGTTGTAGTAGAAACTGTTAACATTTGTATGTTTATATTTAATACAAATGTTTCATTCAGCTCTAAAACTATTAAAAAAGATGCGAGGGAGGGTGTAATCCACTTTCCTCTTTATTCAAATAACACACAAAAAAATAAATAAATAATGGGTATAAGATTGTGGAGCATCATCAAATTTAATGTTCTGCAAGTTGGCTACACAGAATGTCTGGGTATAGTGGTGGTAAAGGTTTGCTTTATGTTGTTTACTTAAATGCATGAAACTGCATTCGAATGATAATGCTTCAGAAGAATATAGTGCTTTTGATGAGGAATGCGTATGCAACATGCTTACATTGTCCGCTAATGTTGAATGTCGAATGTTGATTACCGGTCAACCACCACTGTTGCTAGGAAATACTTGTGCTACACATGTGTTTAAAACATGCCACCAGGCTGGTGAGGGTTTAACATTTAAAGCCTGTGAAACCTCTGAACACACCCAGAATCACTGATAGGTGTTGGTGAACCCAGTGATAACAAACAAACAAACAAACAGACAAAGATGCCACTTGGTCCTGGATCTACTTAACTGCAGCAATGTGAACAGTTAAACCACTGGGGGTCAGCAAAGACAAGATTTTCAGGGGACTCTTTAAATGTAAACTCAGTTTCCACTGGGCAAATAATTGGTGTAGATTGGTTGGTTGATTTTAAAGTATTTTATATTTAACATATATTTTTTTAGGTGGTTCTTTCTTTTTAGGATACATGCTGTTATATATGACTGTTGGTGTACTAAAGCCTTGTGGCCAGTGTGATGATTTGTTGTTTCACAGTGGAGCATTAAACTTAATCTAATTCAAAAATGACAATGCCATTTCACACTATCTTCCAACATCATAATAAAAATAAAAAAACAGCATCCTGAAATGTCATTACAACGTTCTGAAGAGACCCGTTTTAAGGCTCATAAGTAAGAAACCGAAGCAAAATTTGAATAAGTTAGAAAGCTGCACATTGCCTTCAAATGCTTATGTAAAGTAAATGAATACAATCAGCTTCTCAAATCCTCAGGCACATTTTCAGGGAAGAGTCATACATATTGTTGCGGGAAATGCAGCATAAAACTAGGAACGAAAATCCAAAATACCACCACATTAATACAATTGATGGCCAGTGTAAATTACATGCTGGTAAACGTTTGCATTCCGTGCTTCCTGGTACTGTTTCACAGCTGCCAGCACCTTCCTGGTGACACGCCTTTAAACATCTTGCCAATTCCTTTGCACTTGCACAGCTGGCATCAAATATTGCTGTGGAGGCAGTAACCCTGCACCCTGCCAAGGGCTGACAAAAAGAATACCTGAGGTTCACATAGTGGTAGTCTGGTGGGCCGGTTGCTTCTTTAGGGCCAGCAACACTCGGTTTTACCTCACAGACATGGGGAATGACATGTCTGGTCCTCCAGCTCATTCTGACCCTAAAAGGAGAGCCGGAAACCCTTCTGAATTTTCACACTTTGCAGTGTGATTGTACCCTCCTGTCTTTGTAGGCCATGCATGTTTTTTCTTCTACTCATTCCAGCTGACATGTAGTTCCACCCCATGTTTTTTCCTGGAAAAACAGTTAGTTGTGCATTAAATGTTATTTTCTTTTACCAATCCTTCTTCTTACGCATTTAGCACATGTACGCTCCCCACTCTCCATCTCTTATTTCAGACACTCACGGCCTCATTTGCCCCACAAACACTAACATTATTTGACACACACACACACACACACACACACACACACACACACACACACACACACACACACACACACACACACACACACACACACACAGACAAATAGAGACACAAGGCAGACATGGTGTCTGTGTAATGCTGGAACGGTTCCCATAATTGAAACTGAAATCAGCCAGAGAAGCAGATGGCGGAACATGCCCTTCTCTTACCGATAGGAAGCAGTTCTCAAAGCCCTGGCAAAGACCCCGCAATGCAAAATTGTCCCCAGAAAAAGATGGGCCTGCAGTGTCGTAAACAACGATGCATTGTTCATCCCCTCCGACTTGTTTGAAACATTTTTCTTTCTTAACCCACAGGTACGTTTCGCTGCACGTTCTGCCAGACGGAGGTAGAAGAGGATGCGTCCGTCTGTCCTGACGGCAGGACACTAGTGGCACGCTTCAATGAACAGATTGAACCAATCTATGCACTGCTACGTGAGACTGAAGATGTTAACTTGTCCCAGGACCTGCTGGAGCCCGAGCCTGCTGAGATTCCTGCCCTCAAACAGAGGTCAGCTCCTGATAAACCTTACACTACTTGTAAATACTTATTCCCTTCAGTTAGCATCATATGTGTCACACCCTGGAGTCACTGACAACGAATGTGAGTTCACCTTTTGTTAACTGCAGTGGTGGCCTCAGTGACATTGGCTCAACTTAATAATAACTGTGTTGCCACAATGGAATTCTATTAAGCCCCAATAATTAAACATTTTAGTTTGAAAGTGTAAGAAACTATCAATCTTTCATGTTTACGCATTTCATTTTTAAAGATTAACTTATGGATCATTGTTTAAAGGATATTTTCTGAATCTTTCCTCTAGCCGTGAACGTGCTGCAGCAAATGCAGGAATGACTGGCCCACACCGTGAAGCCTGGTCTAACAAAGGCTCATCTTACGCTGACTTGTACACCCAGAATGTGGTTATCAGCATGGAGGAGCAGGCAGACCAGCAGAAGCAGGCCAGTGAAGGCAAGGCACCTAAGGAGAGGCCGGTGTGGTTGACCGAGAGCACCGTGCAGGGTGCTTACAATGAGCCTGACATCCTCAAGAACCGTAAGTGACTTTTTTTGGCTTCGCTTTTGGTTTTGGTGAGCAATAACCAGTCCGTCTGTCACTCTTTCACACTATTCTGACAGCAAGTTTTAGTTTGTAGAAACATTTTTGTATTTTGTATTTATTTAAACTGTATTTTGTGAACTGGGAACATGAAGAATTGTCAATTTTTTTTATATAATTACCACCATAATGAAAGTCAACGGTCAGAAATAAGTTTGACTAATATAGTACTATATGTTTATCTAGTTGCCTCAAAATAATGTAATGGCATGCATTAAACACTGAATTAATGCTGCACCCACAGGAGTGCCTCATTGGTGCCGTTATATATCTTCAGTTTGTTTTCACAAGATCTCGTACTCCAAGAGTCGGAAGATGTTAAATTCATAATTAACTTCCCTCCCACTCTCGGATGCTGTTTTCACTCTCATTAACTAAATGCTATTGCCCGCCCATGGTGAGGCTTGCTCATTTCACTGGGTTTTCCAGCAAAAAGATGATGATCAGCTGGACAGAGGAAAACCTTTGACCGCTCTTCAGTGATCTTAAATTCCAATTCCTGTTCTCTTTGATTGAAAAGGTCTGTCACAGGTCAAGGCCAGGTTATCTCCCTTTGTCAGAGTGGTCAAGAGTTATCTCGACATTGTTTCTCCACCCAAGGGCATGTTGCAGTCAGGCCTGTCCAGCATAATTGCTTAATTGAAATAATCAGAGGCTTGATTAGTGCATGGCCGAGCAAGGATTGCTCATTAATAAAATCCATTCCTGTGGAAATTGCATGAATTAGGCCTTCTGAACATCCTGTCTCTGAGGTGCGTCTCTGCATCTTTCCGTGGTGATCTTGTTGGCCTTTGGAGCCTGGAAACAGACATGACATCCAAAGGTGATGGGGTGTAAATAAGTTTTTGTTCAGCTACTGAACTGCAGTAATCAATGCTTAATGAGGCGGTGAGATAGGAGGCTAGACAAACCTACTGCATCATGGGATCTTGATGTCTTGTTCCAGGCACAACTTAAAAACAATGAGAAATATTTCTAAATGTTCTGAAGTTCCAGAAGAAGTTGCAAGAAAGAATGAGTTCAGAAGTGAATATTTTCTTATTTTAATAAGTAATTGTTTTGGTATCACAGGTGGAGACCTTGTACCACTAGCACAGGATGGAGCAACTGGTCATGGAACTGGTCAGGCAGATGAAAATGAGGAAGTGATGCGTGCCCTGCTCATCCATGAGAAGAGGGCTGTGGCTGGACCAGGTGGAGGTGGAGCGAGCGCCGCTACCAGGGGACTCGCCTCCACCACAGCAAATGCCAGCGACTCTGAGAGCGACACCAGCGAATCAGGCGACGACTCTCCCTCAGGCCCTCCACCCGCCACAGCTGCTCAGCATCGAGCCACCATGGAGGAGGAAGACGATGATGAGTTTGAGGAGGTGGGGGATGAGCCAATGGTGATGGTCGGAGGCCGGCAGTTCTCATACCGAGAGGTCAGCCAGAGGCCAGAACTAGTGGAGCAAATGTCTGCACAGGAGAAGGAGGCCTACATTGAAATGGGACAAAACCTCTTCCAGGACATGTACTTCTGAACACGCACACATATATATTTACACATACATTTACACACATAATCAACAATTTGATGGATTGGCTTTGACTTCCCGAAGGTATACTCCTGCCGTCTCACACTGTCAAAGATGACGTCTGAGAAAATGTTGGTAGACAAAACTTCTCAAGAAGAAAACACGATGCTGCTCAAGAAGTATTTACAGTCAGCATCATGCTCCTGCATCCTAATAACCAGGACATGCTCTGACAGAGTTGCCTCGGTTTTTACACATTTAGTATTCTATCCTCAGTATTTTTTTATTCTCAATCATTGGACAAGAAGGAAGCTGGCCAGCTGCAGTTTGTGCACCGAGTGCCAATTTGTTTTTTTGTTAAACTGAAATGAAAATAAAACAGGTGTCTACACTAGTCATGTTTTAGCTGTGTTTTACAGTCATGCCTTCTCATGCTTGCGACAGGCTAGATATGCTTCAAATTGAATCAATACACCTGAGCGAATGTGTTATGCCTCAAGTCTTATTTTTCTCCAACTGAACAGAACATTGATTGTCTATTTGACAGCGTGACACTGAAGGATTGAAGCTGCTGCTGCTGCTGCTGTTGTGCTGAATATTTTCCGCTCAGACTGGATTTAAAAGCTCATCACATGTCGGAACAAACAAGAAGATTTGGGTGAACTGTTGTGGTTTACAGTTAAACATTCTTATTCTGAACAAGCCGTCATAAAATCATACTGCATTATAGTAATATGCATGGACATTTACGGATGTGACCATAGGCACAACCAGCATATTACAAGCAATTCATAATATAAAAGGAAGGGGGCAGTGTGACATTTAGTTCTCAGATAGTGGACAAGGCACTCGTAATACTAAATTAAACCCCCTAAACTATTTACAGGTGGACCTTGATGTTCCACACCATGCTTATGTGTGTGGATATGACTTCTTGCTGTACCATGGACCTATATTTTGTAACTGATCATTAAAATCAAACAGTATAAACAGCAAAAGGTATGAGACTCTAACAATGATGAAAAACATAATATACCTTTTTGTTTTTCATTCTTAATTATGTCAGCCTCTTAAAAAAATTGTAATTCCTTAATGAACTATTGGTTTGCTTTCATTCTCTACACAGTATAATGTCTCCTAACTAACATGCTAGGAGGCCAAAGGTCCCTCCTACCATAGTTAAACCTATGTTGATGCTCTCATTACATTCTGGCACCAAATTCACGATGTTCAACACTGCAAACGGTTTGTATTCCCTTTGGGGTTTTTTCAGTATCGATGTGTTACAATCCCTTTCTCATACAACAGCTGAAACAAAAAGTAATATTTAGCTTATTGTCATGAAATACATTTCAAATATATATGAGATATGTGCCAAAAAATACCTGTGTTTGAACAGGACCTACTGCCAAATATTTGATTGAAAAATGTGGTTTAAACTGATTGATATCAATTGATTGGAGGAAATCAGGTCAATTCAGATTAAAAAATAAAAATTTGAAAGTTTGAAAAGTATACATGTCACAGTGAAAATACTACTCAATGAGTATCCAAATCAAGTCAGACTTGTCAGTGTGTTAGATCGTATCAATCGCGGATGGTATATTAATTTAATATTTATCATACATATAGATAGTATGATCAAGATTATAGACATGCTCATTTGTGAAAGCCTGATTTATAGACAAATGGGGGACAACAATCCAGCAACAGTGAAAGATTAATAATCTTTGGGGGAAAATAACATGTATTTTGTACGCTTCCATTGCATGGTCATATCCTCCCAATGAAACCGTTCTTGTCGCGTCGGGTCACATCCAGGTGATTATAATTTTTCATTGAGGCAGTCCCTACTGGGTGAGAATGCTCCCAGTATTCCTTCAGATGTGCTCCAGTAGCTTTCCAAATAACTGCTTTGATGTAACCACAGACACCCACGGCACTGGGTCACCTACTAAAGGGGGCAATTTCACGTCAAAGCCAGGAAACAAGCCTTTTCAAATAAAAGATTAAACGTTACACCTTGCATGCGTCAGTGGCATTACCTCTTTTGATTTTTATTGAATTGTTTCACATTTACATCCTTTATACTCACATAATGTTGGATTATCATCCAGATTTTTTTTTCCTTCTAAATGACATTAAAAGTGTAAGCCTTTTAGTACATAAGCCTAAATGGCTATGTGTTGCAGTCATTTGCTATAGGCTGCGCTATTCTTTGTCTTCCATGATAACAAACAGACTCGGTGAAGCAAACGTGAGGAGGGATGGGGAATGTAAAGTTCACATTTTTGCCCATGGGATGCACCAGAAGAAAGCTAATGGAGTGTCAATAAAATGGCTTTTCATGAACCTGAATATCTTCCAGACTTGCAGACAACGAAGGAACTATAACATGTCTGAATTGCCTCCATTATCACATCATGTTTGCACCAGTTCTGGGCTGTGAAGGATGGAACAGACTATCATATAGTACTTCACACCTTAGTGGTATCCATAGATACGATCAGTGCCTGTCCTCACCTTGTAACCATTCACAATCTGTATTTTGTAGGCCTATCCAGATGTGTAGCTTCTTCAAGACATGTGAAAAGTATTATATTATAGATTTGTAATAGATGATAATAATGTGCACAAACTTCCCATTACATTGAATGCTAAGATTAAACCTGTTAGAATTATTCTAGCGTAACCCTGAGCTGAAGATCCTCACAGTAGGTGGCCAGATTAATACTCAGATATTACAGGAGTTGGTTAAAAAAACAAAAGAGAGTAACAAACCCATGGATTCTGTATTCATCAGCTGGCCTGAAACATGATTGCAAATGAATGCACATTTTTCTCCATGTCTGGTGTATAGGCAACGTCTCCAGAGGCCAAAGCTTAATTAAAAGCAGCTTCGATGAGATTGTTACTATAGGAACACTGCTGGTTGATTCCTTAGCTTTAAACGCTTTTTTATTTGTAGTCAAGCTTTCCTTTTTTTCTGGGCTGTGACATAAAATAGCTGATCCTCAGCTCTAACACTGACCCAAATATCTCCATGCTTATCATTGGTCGATTTACCTCCAAGCTACAAGACAGCAATTGGAAATTGCCTGAAAAATTGCAGTAAAGGTTGCTCAGCTAACATCTGGAAAACACGTGCTTGGTGTGGATGATGTACTTCATATACTGTACATCATTTGTGACCACAGAACATCCTGCTCATCATGCTGGAGGGTAGCACAGGTACAGCAGACCCCGTCTAATCTACGGGGTGTATCAGATTCAGGTGAAAATGTCAAACTCGGCAGAGGAGCTTGGTGAGGTCTGACACCTCTGGAGCCCTACAAGCCCATACATTCCTTTTAAGTTAGAGGATGGACACCTGTGGGGCAGAGCCTCAAAGGTCAGGATGAAAACAGGACCTGGCCTCATTAAAACATCCCCCACCCTTCAAGACAGCTCAATTAAAAACCTAACCTCATGCTGCGCCATTGATCTGCCAAGGCAAGCCATGGAGATAGGCTGCATTACTGGGAGGGCAAACTGAACTCAGGAGGGAATCCACAATGGTATAAAAAATCAGGGTGCCTTGAAGATCAGACATGGCGTGGTGAGAGGTGGTCATAGATTCATGCGCCTTCGTGAATTTAGACATAGCTGCTGGAGTTTGCACACATCATTGTCCGCTCTCTAATGGTTCAATGAATAGAGAGGGAAGTAAGGTTGACATCCAGGGAGCGAACGGGATTTCAACATTTGGAAAGGCATCATATATAGCTGTTTTGTGTGTGTGTGTGTGTGTGTAGGTTGTAATGACTGATGCTTCACGAGGTCTGCCTGAGAAAATTACATCAGAATTGATTGCTTGAGGTGTCTCTGTCACTCTTCATCCAGTAAAGCCCGAAGATTAACGACTCAATAATCGGCCCCCTGTTTGTCTGTCTGTCATTCATCATGCAATTCTCTGTCATCGTCTTAAGAAGGTGAGACTATTCAATCTATCCGTTTGTCCATGTATCTATCTATTTCATCACTATTGTCATGTAGATACCACCTTATTAGAACAGCTGCAGCACTGTTATAGCTGGAAAGCGGACAGGACAGGCCGGGGATCGAACCGCCAACCTTGTGATTAAAGGACGACCAGCTCTCCTCCTGCACACTGCGCTGTGGCAACATGGCTGAACCATAGACTGCATATAAAAAGCGACCGCCATCTTGTTTTTTTGCAACCACAAGAGACACAAGAGGGTGGAGCTAAGTGCAACCGAAGCTGAATAAGACATTTGTAGGCAGCCAAAATGTTTACTTTCATGACTTTAAGCACAGCAAGGGAAGAAAAGGTTTCAAGTTCAGGTTAAACACAAACACCCCGACTGGAAACCATCTGCTCTATCACAAGCCTGCCCTGCTTTATTATCTGACCCTAAATGGGACCATAGCCTTCTAAATGATCATCATGTTTTAATGAAGAAGAACTTGAAGTGAGGTTGCGCTGCACACTTTGCATCATGGTTAACTTGGCGAACAGCATTACAGTGCAAACAACAGCAGCAGAGCTGCCAGAGCTAACAGTGTTTCCCTGAGAGGGAACAGGAGGGTGGCTCCAAGAGGGAAGACATCGACAGCTGCCTTTTTTAGGGAAATACACATTTGACATGGAAATTGAGTCCTTAGTGTCACCCATTTCATTATTTCCGTTTATATATATATATATATATTGCCACAGGAGAAAGGGAACATGGTCAGCAAAGAACAATTTGCAAGAAAAACAACAGTTAAAGACAGGGTGATTGTTGTTTACATGCATTAACCTTTTGTGCAAGCATTTCACATCCATTTAGAAAAGAACAACCATGATGTCCTTTATTTATTCATGAGATATCCCCGCTTTCATCCTCACCTGCCAAGGACAGTCAGCACGGTCTCCTAGAAATTATGTTTGCATATAATGAAACTGCATTGTGAATTAGGTTTGGAGGGAGACATATTTTGTCAAGGATTATGTTCTTATCATATAACAAATACGTTTAGAAAGAGTCAGGTGTGGTAGAAAGGTACACAGGGCTTTCACCCAGGAGGCTGCTGTCTGTGTCCCATGTGAACCAAGTACTGCTGTTGTGTAAGCATCATTTTTGTGTTTTTGTAAGTTTTGTAGCTTTTTTTGTTTGTTTTGTTCATTAATCACGTTTCAAACTGCAGGCTTTCCTTTGTATTTTGTCTCTGTTTGTAGTGAAAATGAGGGGTGAGCTTGTTTTAGTCATACTATGCTTTTAACTGAATTAAACAGGCATATAGTATACAGTAACACAACACACTCAGACAGGACAAAAGTCAAAAGCGGCACCGTGGTATAACTGATGAACAGTGTGTAGGCCTACATGTAAAGATGTCGACGGATACTACTGTGCCTCTGATGATATCCCAGAAGTCTTTGCTGAGGAATGTGGAAGAGCACAATCACACATCCACATGCTTTTGTTTCTCATGATGTGTCACCGCTCGTCTGCCTCGAGCCAAGTGACAAGCTTCTGAGTCATTTTCAGTCCTACGCTTGAACAAGTGATTTTTCCTGCCGTTTTTAACCTGCTTGTTTGTCTTTGGCCATCAAATGTAGGATCTTTAATTTTATGAAGAATAAGTACCTCCTTGATTTAACTGTCTTGTTTCTTTTTCATTGTCTGGTGTCACACCTCCTCCTCTTCCACCCACCTCCGAGCCCTACATGAAAAGTCCCATGAGTCTGCGGTGTTGACGTCACCTCAGTGTGCCAACTGTTGTCCAACAGAGGGGGACTTGTTTCTATGCCACCAAACAAAAGCCTTGTCTCTGTCTCCTGGCATAATGAAACTTTCAGGTCCCGCAGGAGAGAAACTATTCATTAGTGTGTGTCTGGTTTATCTCTAAAGTGTGTTCACATTGAGCCACGGCTCCATTCTGTTTGTCTCTATCTATTTCAAAACTGGATCGGCATGATTTTATACTGTAGTTTAATGCCAAACCCAGTCAAACTGTCCCACCCAGCAGTCCTGAATGATTGTTGACATGATATGACTGTGAACATTTTTAAACATTTTGTAATTCTGCTATCACGCTGGGTTCTGAAGCCCCCGTGCACGAGGGTCTTTTATTTACTTTCTCAACATACGTTTTCATTTTATTTCCTGTCTTGTTTTTCTTTTCAATATATATAAGCTGAATTGAAATGATCATAACATATCAATACCATAAGCAAAGGAAAAACAATTATGTCTCTACATTTACATATTAAGGTTTACATTGAGGCACAGGATCAAGCAAGACGTACCAATCTATCAATATTACCACAGTAATATTATTGTGACATGTTACAAGGAGGGCCGTTTTCCTTTTCATCAAGCTGAATGTTCAAAGAATCATTCATAACCCGGTGGAGGACAGCTTCATCCTTCCTGCAGAGGGAACACGATGGTAAAGTGGTTAGAATCCATCCCTTAACACCTGGTTCGATAATAGCAGATGGAAAATGCATAATATTCTCACAGAATGTTCCTTGGGCATCACGTGGAGACCTGTGCTTGTAATGTTACATTTCTTATGGTTTATTATTATTCAGATATATTCTGGTGTAGCTACAGATGACCATTGTTTAATATTGATGTGATGAAGTTTGACCTTTAATAACTCAGAGTGCATGTTTCTCCGGTGATATACGTTTGTCAGTAGATGATTTATGGATCATAGAGAATCAAGGTGTGAAGCATTGATTGTGATAACTTTTAAAAAGCTGCGTGTCTATTTTTGGACTTTTTTGTCATTGTTTGTTCGTATGCACATTGGTTCTGTCTCTATGAATTTATGGTGTATTAGCATGCAAGGCAACATTTAATATCTAAAGTCATTTGATAACAGATGATAATAATAAACCCATTTCATGTGAATAAGTAATTCAGGCCTAATAACGGGGGTGGTCTACGAGGGTCTTGTGGGGATTTTGTGTCCCACTCAGTGATTCTCTGAGCTCATTTCACATGTAGACTCCACGAGACCACTAGCTTTTGGCAGCACAGAAATCCTCATCATCACAGCAAGCTAGTACGCTAACAGAGTCGTCAGTGGACAATAAACGTAGGTAAGTACTCCAACAGCGTGCTTGTTAGCACAGCGGAAATGTGCTGCTTACACAGTAGCAGCTAAAGCTCTCATGAAGTTGATTTTCTGATGAATACCTTTCCCCTTTTAACCATTAAAGTAACTCATGTGTGGAGGATTCAAGCAGAACTAGCGATACTAAAATGAAAAAGAAAAATACTAAAAGGAAATGCAGCATTTTACTCAACTTAAGGTTCAAAAGCATCATCAGCAAAACTGCTCAAAATAAGTACTCATCATGTAGATTGATGTGATAACTTTTTCCACCACTGTTTAGCATCACTTTTGTTAAAAGGCAAAACGAGAAGCAAATAGAGGAGAAGCATAAAGGAGAACGGTACTCTACTTAATGGAACAGTGATTTACCAATCACGTCGTAACATTGAGTCACTCATCTGTGCTCAGCAAAAAAAAATGAATCATAATGTGAATAGTAAGAGGTAGTTTAATATCAGTCGGTTAAACATTTTATCTTGATCTCCAATTCTTTGCTGCTTTCCCATGAAACAAATCACACTACTTTAATTAAGAGGAGACAGATGCTTTAATGCAGACAAAGTTCCACACTTCCTGAGTGCAACATAATCCTACTGACCTTATCTCCATGTCTGACTGCGTGCAGGGCATATATACCCTCTATGGTCTCAATACAAATAACATTTTTTACTTTTTTATTGGCACTTTGAAAATGCACCATATGATGCCTTGTGATATAATTTATTGATTTGAAGACGTTTTATGTATACTCTTGTCTTATGTGATTATTTTATCTTGTATGCTTTCTGTGCAAAGCAGTATAGAGCAGCATAAAATGGAAACACTCAAGTAAAGTACAAGTACAAAATATCCATCCATCCATCCATTGTCTACCGCTTATCCTGTATTCAGGGTCGTGGGGGGGGCTGGAGCCGATCCCAGCTGTCATTGGGCGAAGGCGGGGTACACCCTGGACAGGACAGTACAAAATATATAAAATAAATATAAAATATACTTCAGTGCCCCCGCGACCCTGAATACAGGATAAGTGGTAGACGATGGATGGATGGATGGATGGATATACTTCAGTGCGGTACTTGAGTGAATATACTTAGTTACGGTACTTTCCACCACTCCCAGCTCGGTCAGGTGGCACCTAAAAAGAAAACTGATTGTTTTTCACACCATAGTCGAGTGCCACCCTACCGGATTAAATGAACACAGCGGGGATGTTTCTTCAGCAGACAAAGAAGACAAAGAAGGAGCAGAAGAGGAACGGATCGATTGAAGTTCTCCCTCTTTTTGCCCTTGCCGTCATGCGGTTTGGCTTTTGTTCCCTAATGCCAAAATGTTATGTGTGTATACGGGGTGAATGTCATTTTTCTGTTTTTATTATTTCTAACTGTTTTAGTCTGTATCTATGAAGATGAATCAATTATCGCAATATCCTTGCATATAACTCACGCAAAATAACTTTCAAACCATTCCATATCAAGTACTGTACATCTAGAATCCACCAGATAATTGTGAACCATTATAAGATTATTGTCATCAAACTAGCAGCTGAAAGCCAACAATTGTCCATAATGGTCCTCTAATTTGATGCAATGTCTTCTAAATTGATATCTGTAATTAGTCAACTTAAGTATCTCTCTGAGGCCATGTTCAATCTAACACTGATACATTTATGACCTTTTCCAACCAGTATAAGATGCTGTTTTCCACTAAAGAAAATGTAGCTTTGCCATGGTAGATACATGTGAAAAACAACATTTTTGTGAATTTGAAATTGTTGATCATTCTATACACATAAATGCACACACCTTTACACGCCTTTTACAATCACAATAAAGAACTTCAACACTGAGAACCAACTTCCTATTCCCTCCAAATCTGCCATCGCTACAGGCATTTGACAAAGCTTTATGTTCACGGTGTCAGAAAACAGAACATTTTTCTAAATGCTGCATTCGAGGACTGACAGTAATCGGGTGACCTTGAAAATCTGCAGTCTGTTTTAAATGTGCAATCCTTTAAACACACTGAATAATCTCCTCTGGTGTGTGATTGTAACACTCAGACACAAGATAAGGCATCACAGGGCAGTTGACAGCAGCAGCAAAAAAAAAGGGTGGATCTTTACTGTTACGTGCAATTCTGTCCCCTGTTTTATTTGTGTGTCTGATCTATATTTGCATTCTAGGTGCAGCTCCCTGATTGCCTGATTGAGAGCACCTGTGTGGGATTGTGTGCTGAGCCTTTTAAGGCTGGCTCACTGCTCTGCACACTCACTTGCCATGTGAGGTAGTTAGTAAGACTCGTCTTTGTGAAACTAATGCAGGTACTTTCCTTTACTAATTTCCAATTTGCACAAAACAAGTCATCCTTGCCACAAAATAATAAAATGTAGGTGTTTATTTTCTAAGATGTGGCGGTGATACTGAGCTGCGGCTCTGGTAGCCTGCTGTGCATGTGCTGAATTGATCCGTTCAGTAAAGACTGAATGGATCAATAACAGTAAACGTACTGCAACACAACACCAGCACATCATACTTTGCAGTTGTGATTGTGTTTTTATGCAACTTACTTCCCAAAGCTTCTATTTGATTATTGAATATATAATAATTGAATATCAAATCACACAAGCGGCGTGTTAGCTGTGTATCTGAGTAAACATCCCGAAGAAGGCACAGAGACGAGGAAATGAGAAAGTATTGACACTCATTTCTGTGGATCGTTACCATGAGGAAATGCCATCAGGTCCTTGGGCTCATTGTGACTCTCACTATCTCTTTCAGTAAAGGTTTGTGTTTGCTTAGGGGCGATGACTAACTGCTCTGCTTGTTATAAGAAACCAGTGCACTCTGGACTCTCTAAGATAAATCTCAAACAGAGTTTTATCAGCTTTAAAATGCGAAAACATAGAGTGACTCTTAAGTAAAAGAGGAAATTGGTCATTCATCGTCTATGTTTCCCCAAAAATCAGGTGTGCATTTATCAGCTCATTTATATGGAAATTAGTGGTCCCTGAACGACCAGCCCTGCCTCTCCGGCCCTCACTTCCTCTACCTTGACTCAATTACCCGTACTCCCACAGACAGCAATGAATTCTTAATTGAAAATTGATTAAAAAAAAAACTTTTTGTGGCTTCACTTTGCTTCTAAACTCCTAAGCTCCTGTGCATTTATATCAAATCACCCTGCAGCTATTAATTGGGCCACAGTGCCTTAACAGATTGGTGGGTGGTCTGAGTCTGTGTTAATCAGCTCTGTTGGAGGTGGGGTGTGGGGGGTGTACATGGAAGAAATTATAAAAAGTTAAAGCTGGCATGTGTCTCCATGTGCATGTTAGCAAAAAGCTGGATGTTCTTCATTTCCGAAGCATGACCTCAACACCGAAGGGGCTCTATAGAATTATAGTCAGTGTACATGCAGCCGTGCGATGCAGCAGCAACTCACACTGGCACCTTCTCCAATCAGTGAATATGAATTTCCAAAATCAAATTCCATAAGTCGGTCAGCTTCTTCTTTTCAACAATCCATCCATCTTGTTCCGCTTATCAGGGGTTGCGGAGCAGCAGATTTCGGAGGGCATGTCGAACGCCCCTCTCCTCCAGCTCTTCCTGGGATCTATTCCAGAGGGGACCTCTTACCAGTCCTCTAAAGGGAGGCAACATTCTGGCTCTGAATGTGAGATTCTGAAATGATTTAATACATTTGTCAAGTTGTCAAATATGAATATATTCAGTCTGGAAATATTAGAATAAATCTACTCACACTATGTCATTAATTTTAAAATAAAAATGTTCAAATTCCCAGAACAATTATAGAGGACATGGACACTAAGTCTTCAATGGTGGCTACAGCCATGTCTGCCATCCACTGTGTTTGTCCTGTAAACAGGGAAGTGTAATTGTAATCTTTGTGTCTGAAATTGGCAATTTCCCTCAGGTGTATCGTGTACGTCTAGTTTAAATGTACAAATATCCTGTAACATTCTGTATCGATGTGTGTCTGAATACAGTTTTGAAATATAGCTATGGATATTTCAAATATTTACATCTCATTATAATGTGTGTTTATTCTCATCACTCACACTAGATGCACGCCTGTGGAGGGCAATTTCCCTGAGCTGTATTCATTGTATCTAGAAAACACATGTTGGCTGATTTACCAGTATTTTTTTCCTCCATTTCTGATTCAGTGACGTCAGAACCTCAGTGACAACAGGAGAATCTCAATGCTTTCAAGGCACAGGATCACCATTTTTCACCTGAGTTGCACCAATATGTGGTTCACTCCTGCGTAATCGCCTCATTCACATCACATTCATTTGTACCTTTGCATTGACCATGTGAGCAATCTTGTCACACAAAAAGTTTGATTCTTAAGTTTGGTGTGAATATAATCATGTGATTACTTCACCTGCGGTTGACCATAAATTCTTTAGAGGCAGTAGCTCTTTGAGTTTACCTTGGTGTGTCAGGAGCCTGAAGGGTTCTAGGCAGCCCTGACTATCTGTCATTTACAATCACTCAACTTGAACTTAATCAATAGTCATTTTACGACTGTACTTGGCCTTGGTGTGTTTGTGTGTGTGTGTGTGTGTGTGTGTGTGTGTGTGTGTGTTTTCATAAATTCTTTCTGACCTGAAATAGTTTCTATGCACTTTTAATAACATCTCTTCTAGCTCTAATCATCTCTGAGTCGAAGCTGAGTAATCACTGGGCTCTTATTCCTAACATACAGAGGTCAGTTGAGGAGTCATTGTTCAAACTTCCCCTTCTTCCTCAATCAGTAGTGATTCATAATTATTGTAATAGCCATTCAAATTCCCCAAGATCCACACATGATTGTTTTAAAGGAAACAAACAAGGAACTATTGAATTATGACGATTGAAATAATTGCAGACAACATCAGTGGCCTTGAGTAAAATCCATCCTCTCATCCACTTAACATTATTGTTTTTTTTATCTTTATGTCTGTTCTGTTTTTTTCTTCAATGAAAGTCACAAATTATCTCTGGCCATAAATTATCTGGCAGCCTAATTACCATGTACCATCCAAAACAAAGCTCTTTGTGGGTGAGTGTTTGTGCTGAATATCGAGCTCACTTTCTGCATTTCTGTCTGTCCCCCATTGCTTGAGGTTTTGTAAACAGAAACATGGCACACACACACACACACACACACATTACCTCTTTGTATCTCTTCATGCAAAACACTAAACGGTAATGATAGAACTACTTTTGAGGGCAGCTTTGCAACGTATTATGTGGACAGCTCTGGACATCCTTTGTGAAAAGCTCCCTGAGGTTCAGTCATTGTGGGTAGAGGAACAAGTAATATATCCGATGGGCTGGTGTGTTTGTGTAGCGGTCTGAGCCTCTTTGTTGACCTTTCAGCCCTGCCATGACACCTGCAGAGGAAACCATAATATATCACACACAAACCTAACAGAGAATGATGTCCACACATCATTGTTCAAGGTCAGTCTCCTTTCAAACACTCTCCCAACTGTTTGTATTTTTTTTCCCAGCTCATAACTTTAATATTATAATGGATTTATCATTACACAGTATTGCAAGGGCACTAATCGATTCAAGTGTATTCTTTTATTCTATCTTCCCATCATGTATGCATCCATTAGCGCACTGAAATTACAACAGTTTAGAGCTTAACAAAGAGATGAGACTAGAGTTTGAATCGTGTTTGAAAGTTGAATGAGTTAGGTTCAATGGAGGCTTGGTCCTTTAAGGATTTCGCCAAAATACAGTACCAGGTAGTATCGAAAATATCGAAACAAACTTAAATGGAGCTATTTTAATATTTTATTATTTTTTGGTTCATTTTCATATCATTTGATCCATTATTTACATTCTTTTTTTTTACTGTATTTACCTGTTTTAAATGTATTTGCCCGTTTTAGACTGTTGCGAAAGGCGCCCTGAAATAAAATGCATTATTATTATTATTATTATTATTATTATTATTATTATTATTATTAGCTATCAGAGACCACCTGACAAAGGATTTAAAAATAGGTTCAAATCAGAATGAAATGGTATCCTACTCCCAATCCCCCACAGAGCCAGCAGCAATCTGCTAGCAGCTAACAGTGCTAACAACTTATAGGTTGGGAGGACACAGATTTAATACAGCAGAAGGTGGGGGGCGACGAGCCACAGGGGGCAGGGAAGTCAAGTCCCCTGAAACGGGAGGAGAGGTAAGAACAGGGAACCAGAAATAACTAAAACACAAAGTGAAAAACAAGAACACAATAACGAAGTACTATAATAAGACATGACACTGGTAGTGGTACTGGCTTGTTTTTATTTTTATCTTTTGGAAGGCAGAAAAATATGTAACCAAGAAAAGAGTAAGACCCAAGTTCAAAGACTCAACACTCAAAAGGATGTTGAAGCCAGTAGAGTGCTTGTGATATCTGCAGAGTGCACAGAGTCTTCAGCACTCTGGAAAGCATTAGTGACACAAACCACAAAGTGTAGTCTCTTTATCTTCTTATCTTGGATTGAAGAATAGGACAGACCGACCACGTGTGCTGTGCTCTGACTCCATAACATCAAGTGTCACCAGGGGGCAGAGGCTGGTGATGTAAGTGCTTATGCAATATCGCTGGTCCTGAACAAATTAGGTAATTATGGTTAATGCTTTTCTTTTAATACATATATGCTAGATTGTGTGGGGTAATTTATTTTGAAATACTATAATTGCAGCCTGCAGATACTGGCTTCCATAAGTTTTGGCGTTGTTTGATTCAGGGCCGCTCTGACATCTGAGACATGAGTGGGTTGCGATCAAAAATGTGAAAAATCAAATTGACATTATACCTTTCACAAAATACATTTTGGGGGGGTTTCCCGGGTTTGATTTGGATCAACCTTGGTTGGTAAAAAGTTGAATGAGTGAGTTTGTAGGGAAATTCATCTTAATTCTGATTGAGTACCTATCAAGCTATAATTTCAAGTAATTTCAGTGACGTTCAAAAATGAATAGAAACCTGTGGCTGCGTGGAAGATTGGAAATCAACCCTTAACACTTACGGTTGGCTTTGGAAAATGGCTTGTGGTAAAGTAAAGGATGTTTTGCTGGTGGTTAACGGGACTTAAAAGCCTTGTTTTAGTCCATTAGTGTATTGTGACAAACTGCTCAAAATGCATGAAATGCCTGAAACCAGCAGTAGTCTTTATACCACTCCAAACAAACATTTGCATCAACTTTCTCCAAAAATAAGTGTTATGGAGCTCAAGTTGAGTTCAATGTGGGACCTCTGTCCTACACTAACCTAAATATCTCAGTGCAGTTCTAACGAAGTTTAGGCAAGTAGTAGTAGGACATAGTTTACCAAAAAGAGAAAACAAGAATATAAGAGTAAGATCATACCTTACAGCATAACGTTAAAATATGAAGTTGTTATTGGAGTAAAATGCTGATCAAATGAGATGTCTTTTAACATCCAAGTGAGTGAACAGCTGTTCTACAGTTTAAGGTTTTGGTGGTGTGAGGGGATACTGGTTGTGTGAATTCAAAGGAACTGAGGTTCAAAGTTTTGTACATTCAAAATAAAATACGAATATGCAGAAGATTTAAACATCAAGATGTGGGGTTTTTGTTCAAAGGAATAGTTCTGATATCTGCTAATTGCATGGACATTATCTCCCACAGAGCCTGTTGATGGAGACTTCCGAGCAAACAGGCGGGAAATTAGCAGCTGCAAATCAGTTAACAAAAACCACAATCATTAAGAGCTTTTACAATCCACAACAGGATGCAACGTCTCCTCTCAGGCCCCTCCTTTCAACAGTTTGTTTGATACATAGCTTAATTAAAGTATGGGAGCATACTGTTTCATTTTGGGTGAATTGTTTCTCAGCTCATTTTCTTATTTTCCTTAATCATGCTGTATCTTTGCTTTCACCCAATCGTTGGTGAGAGATTGGGTGAGTGAGTCTGTGTGTGTGTGTGAGAGAGAGAGAGAGAGAGAGAGAGAGAGAGAGAGAGAGAGAGAGAGAGAGAGAGAGAGAGAGAGAGAGAGAGAGAGAGAGAGAGAGGTGGTGGGAGGCGGGGCTGGCTGGTTTTTCAGCACCGTGGACAGCTACCGTCTCCTGTCTGACTGCAGGGAAGCTGCGTTCAAATACAGCTGGATGATAGAAGAAGGAAAAACCATTCCTCCACTTCACACATCGCACAGCATCTTCTTGTTGTGCCCTCTTCTTCTCCTCGGTGCTTTAGTTGACCCGTTTTTTTCCGGCCTGACTGGGGAGTCCAATCGCGTTTAACTGCATTGCCGCTGCGTCTCCAGTCTTTCCCCCCTTCCTTCTCCTCCTGTTACTGGCAACCACAGCGCTGCCAAAGTGTTTTTATTGGGGGTGGGTGGGGGGAGTGGATCGACCTGCTCGAAGTTCGTCTGCTCTGTTCACTTCTGTCTGATACGTCTAAACATCGCTGCTCCCCCGGTTATGTTGAGCGGGGCTTTCTCTCCAAGCCCGGGAGTGGACGTTACTTTAGGATGCAGAAGGAAGATGATAGTAGTTTCGGTTCCGTCGGTGCATGCTCTGATATGAGATAGGCGACCTGCATCTGCAAGTAATCGTCAGATCAGAGTGGTTCAGCCAGCGAACAAGATGTGGTGTCTCCATGACTTTTTAAATTGCACATGAGAGAGAACAGAGTGTGTCTGTTACCCTACAGCTGCAGGGAGCGACGTCTTTCTTCCCCCCCCTGCTGACCAAACGAGTTGGGGATCTTGCACCTGAGAGGAGACCGGGAACTCTGGGGGAAACAAAGAAAACAGAGCGGTCTTCTTTCTCTTATACCTAATTGTACAAAAGCGCGATAGAAAATGAAGAAATTTCGGAAGGTGTTGGACGGCTTGACCACCTCCTCTCCGGGAGGGACTATCGGATCCCCATCGTGCGGCAGCGCAGCCGGGACTCCCACAGCGGCGCCAACTCCCAAGGAAATCGATGTCCAGGAGACGCTAGTGTCGGAAAACTTTCAGCTGTGTAAGGTGGGTAGATAAAGAGCTTTGTGCCGTTTTAGGCCGCTAGCCTAAACGAACGAGGTCCAGGCAGTAGAATAAAGATAACACCTTGTATTCTGGCTTCCCCACATCCATATTCACGTTATGTGATGCTTGTAAACATTATGATGTCTGCATGTGCCGATATAGCCATTGATGAAGAAGGGAGGGACCGTAAAAGTTGGATCTGGAGTCAGTTCAGCAGCTGCCACATTAGGCGGCTGCTTTTCTCTGTTTTTGTGGAAAGTTCAGCACCAGGGACAGCTCCTCGTTTCCAGCTCTCCCAAGCAAGGAGGCAGAACAACACAGACAAGCTGGTTCTTGGTGGCTTTTGTTGTTTTTGAAGGGCCTTATGAGAAAACTAATTTGTGTTATTCCATCAGTCGATGGTTCCTCGTGGGCACATGTGCACAGTCTGTGAAGCTGTCATGTGTGTGCAGTTTTGGGTGCACTCCAGTTCCCACTACGTGCGGTATCGACATGGCATTCCCCTCTCCATCCGCATGCTGTATAGGCTGCAATAGCCTGCACACATGTAAACAAACCAAAGGGAATCGATGAAAAGTAGCCTCCCCGCTGCACGCATGAATGGTATAGGAGCAATGACATAACCGGTGTCCCTCCCTTTGCATGAGAAAGTGCACAGCAAGCCAGTGGAGGGACCCTGCGGTAGCTAGCTGATGTGCTTTTCACTGAGGAGGGAGAATGAGGGAGGGATATGGGTGGGGGGTATTTATAGCAGCCTCTGCCGCCCATTGCAGCCCTTTTTTCTGGATGCATTTTGGAGCTGACTGCAGCGATTATTCCTCACCCTTAAAGAAACAGGGTGAATATGGGATACATGCAACTGTGAATAATTCATTGATAACCGGGTTGTTTACAGAGCTATATTATTATTGGGCAGACCGACACTAGTGGAGGGGGGAGTATGTTTTTTTCATTTCTGTATAGAGGAGCTGGGGGAGGAGGAGGAGGAGGAGGAGGAGGAGGGACTTTGATTCACAAGCTGGAAAGGATGCTGCAGAGCACCCTCGGCAGGCAGAAAAGCAGACAGGGAGGAGAAAGTGCTGGAAAAGAACAGCCTGATTCCCTAGTCCCATACAGGAAGCTACTCCTCCTTCAGTGAGCAGCTCAATGCAGGATGTTGTTTTTAGAGAGCCTGAATCAACTGAGCCTCTCATGAAACATCCCTATATGCCCCTCCCACCACCATGACATTTATTTGCAGAATTTTATTTGAGGTACAGGTTGTGAGTGTGTGTGTGTGTGTGTGTGTGTGTGTGTGTGTGTGTGTGTGTGTGTGTGTGTGTGTGCATGTGTGTGTGTGTGTAAAAGGGAGTGAAAGACAGGCACAGAGGGAGAGGGACGGAAGAGGCAGTATAGCTGCATCTGTTATGTCTGTCAATTGCTTTTCCTGGTGCAGACAGGGTTCAAGGTGGGACAAAGAGATTATACTGTCATGTTAGCGTCTATGTCCATCACATGTCTATCATTCTTTGCAAAAGATATCTTTGGGCCTTAATCTTGCAACTTTGTACGTGACAATAATGCACCTAAGGTATAGCTTTAAAAACATGCTGAAAACTATGAAACAGTATCTGAAAGTAGAAATCAATTCAGGTCAGTATTTTGTGCCTTTTTGGTGTGTGTCTCATCATCTAAGGAGGCTACTGCTTTCTGATGTTATGCCGGTCCTGTAGGATGTCTACGTGAACACACTGAGACCGTAAAAAAATGTCTCCTGTGATCCTTTCCCTCATTCATTAAGCACTTAAATATGTGCATAACATATGCAGCAGAAACTGGTCTGTTCCCCCTCAGGTCTATGTGAGATATATGTAAATGTTGAGTTATTGTATTAAAGTAAATAAGCATGTTCCTTGAATGTAAATCACACACACGTTGGCTCATATCTGCTCAGTAGTCACCAATAAACAACAACACATAAATGCATTTGTTTTAATCTCATATGAACACATCAGAGAAATCCCCTAAAGTTGACATTTCCATATATTGCCCCATATATTTTTAGATGGGAATTTCACTTTCTAACAGAGGTATAAATCTGTAAGCTGGTGCAGTGTGTGTGGGAGGCTTTGGCATCTTGGCTCACTTCTCAAAGTTAGTCATGACTTCTGTCCTCGCGGTGCTGTGTGGGAAGATGCAACAGCTCATTTTTGTTTGGATTCTACAGCATTTGTATGTGCTTATAGTGAATAGTGCTGTAGAAACCCAACAGAACTGAATCAAGGCTGTCCTCCGTCTCTCTTTTGGATGCGTGGGATCATTTCAGTTTTCAGCAAAATAGATTTGTTTGAGAAAGACAGGGATAAACACAAAATTAATTGTGTCTGTCATCTACTCTTGTGACCTATACCCACCTTACCAACGCCATTATTAGTGTAATTGTATCATATATGCAGATTAATATCAATTTGTATGGAAAACAAATAAAAGTTATTAACTATATATTACTATAACTCTCACACAGAAGAAAGGCAGGAGGCTAAATTATGGTTAAGGACAAGCAGATTGTATATATTTAGTGGTTTACTTTTCCCCAAACATGCTGACATCATTCAGGTTTATGGAATAAACGGAGCGCTTTTCTATAGGTTCCTTTGAAAACCTCAATACTGCCTCCACATAACAGGCCACAAAATGATAAGTTAATTCAAAATGTGTGTGTGTGTCAAATACTTTCTTCTCAAACCCCAAAACAGAGGTGGTTCCAACAAAACTCTTAGGTCCCATAACAGTTCCCACAAAAGCAAAACATGAATAGACTAACTAAACTAACTGGACAGAAACAGCACTTTCCCTCTGGCTAAAGCAACAACACAGCAACCCAAACACGAGGAGCCCAAACCAGGACAAGGCCCTCACTCAGTATTAGCTTCGCAAAGCTGCAGAGGTGATACAAGCTTGTGAACTATGTTGAGCAAACCCCTAGTGAATACTGAACTAAAAAAAAATGAAGGCTAATATGTTTCTGTATCTGCTTGATGTGTAAGCAAACTCTTAAACCCTTATAACAGTCAAGTCAATGCTGTGTTTAAAGGTTGTTTTGTCCCCCCCAACTGAAACAATGTGTCCTTAAAACATTCCAATACAACAACATGATAAAGTCACCACAAAATCAAAATGTTTAAATCATAAGTGTGGCAAAATTAATTAATTAAAACAGCCTTTATATCTGATCAAAAGAAGCTCGTCACTAACACCAAAAAAAAATAAAAAATCTTGGATTCTTTATTTCAGATGACTTCATTCATCTTACATGTGCCTCTTTTTCCCCCCGTGACTCTAAAGTGGAGTACCGAATTATTTATTAAAATTGCTGGTTTCCAATAAGTCTTAGTTGCTGTGAAGAACATGGATCTTACATAAGGTGAATTTTCTGAATATATAAATGTTTCCTTCTGATAGACGAGCACATCTCTGCTTTGGGACTGAAATTGATGCAGAACTACTACAAACTATATGGCAGGATCCTTCAGCAGTCGTGTGCAAACTATGACCGGATCTTTGTAGCGTTGTGGTCAGACACTTGTAAATCTGGTGCAGCAACTTAGGTAAAACCTGGGCAAATCAATTGTTATGATATTGATCCTCACTCCAAACCTCACAAAGCTACAACATTTCCATACCTACGCTTGTTTCTGCAGACAATCCATTAAAAAAAAAAATACAAAGTCAAAGGCAGGGGAACACAAAGCATGCAAATTAGGCTTGCATGAAAATGCTCTTCAGTGTCGAAGCCAGACACTTTGTACGCCCAAACCTCCACAGAGAACTCTCCCCTAAGAGGTTTACCAACATCACGCTGCTTTCACAATCATTATTTGCAGGACCACAAGGTCAGGAAAACATTAACATAACATTTGTTTGGAGAAAAGAAAGATGTTTTATTGGTGGTCGTTCATGTTTTTGCAGTTGAAAATTAATGTCTGAATTAAGATTTAAGTGTTTTTTTAAATATAATTTATGATCTGGAGATTGTTAAAAAGTATGCTACTGAGACATCTTGACCTCATTCAAATTTCTAATCTCCTTTAATAAATGATTAATCTCTAAAGTGTACCTATGATTACTCCAGCACACCAGCACAATAACATTTCATTAGATTTCATTGTAAGAAAAAAACAGAAAAGAATAAAAACACACATGGACATTATAATAGGACTAATGGCTTGTAGGATGCATCCTTTATAATTCTGTAAAAGTCCATAAGAATAATAAATACAAAAATCAATCTGTTGGCCATCCACCAGTGTGATTCAGTCTGAAAAGTGCCTTCGCCCAATGATAGCTGGGATCGGCTCCAGCCCCCCCACGACCCTAAATACAGGATAAGCGGTAGAAAATGGATGGATGGATGGATGATGATGTTTTCATTTAGCTAAAAGAAGCCTTGAGTTCACCATTTTGTTTATTACCATCTTGGTTTTTTGCAACTGGAAGTGACACAGGAATGTGAAGTATAACCAAACACTAAATAGAACATTTGTCGGCAACCAAAATGTTGCACTTACCTTCGTTGATCTTAAAGCACACTGTGAACATGTTTAAAGTTCTAAAATGAATACACAGGCAACTCCCACACAGGACAACACTGTGGTAGCAACCTGTTGATTACAAGGTAGCCAAGTCATAAAGCATGCACTGCTTTATCATCTATTTCACTCTAAATGGGACCATAATTTACTAAATGTGTTGTATTGAAGAAGACTATAGGGATTCAGACCATAAACTCATGTTTACAATGTTCATGTATGGCAATCAATCAAGGGAGAAGTGGTGTCATTTTCTCACAGACTTCTATAAAAAAATCAGACTTCTTTTTACAACAAGAGGAGTCGCACCCTGCTGGCCATTAGAAGTAATTCAAGTTGAAGGCACTTTCGCGTTGACTTCACATTAAAGAGGTGTGTGGCTGCAACTGCCTCACAAAGCCGCTGGTGTAGCTGGTGTATAATCCCATTCTTGTAGTTGTAAAAAGTTACTATAGTGAGATGTTTCAAAATAATGTAGTTTGTCTTGTTATATATATATATATATATATATATATATATATATATATATATATATATATATACATTTGCTCCTCAGTTTCAGACAATGTAATCCCAAAGTAATAGGCAGTAGGCTATGTTGAACCATCAGCAAAATGGTTTTAGGGTTTAGGGTTCTGCAGTTGGTCAATTGTGAATATTCCGCTGCAGAAAACATGGTTGAAGCTCAGAGGTTAGTAGTGTGTCAGCCCCGTCTCTGTCCTCTGACTGTAAAATACCTGGTCTTATAAAGATGACATCCCCTCACGCCCTCAAAAGCAACCCCACGAGCTCTAATGGGTGTGATGAGTCAGTGGGTTGACTTCCAGCTAGTCTCACATTACCTTGTGTCAACTGCCTGTCAGAAGTCACAGTGTGGGATCAATTAAGGGGGAGTGGATGTCAGGCTGAGAAGAGGAGATGCTGCAAAAGCAATGGCAGTGGAGAGATTTTCAGTAAACTGCATACTAGTGAGACAGAGGGAAAGGGCTTTTCAAGAAGTATGGTGTGTGTGTGTGTGTGTGTGTGTGTGTGTGTGTGTGTATTCAGTATCCATCCCGACAAACTAAAGCTTCCTTTTCCTTTTGCTTGATGTCTCATCTGCCTTACTCACTTTTATTTTACGATTTTCTTTGTAAAAAATAATTAAGTGTTCAAATGGGCAGCAAGGGAGCCCATTGGGATATAATCTGTATTATATGACAGTGCTGTAAAAGTGTGAGCTATTCATCATATTCTATGCAACTGTGTGTTTGAGGAAGCACACTTGCCACCACTTGATTTTGTGTGGGCTTTCTGATTGCTTTGTCCATTCTGTCTAGGTGACGGCAGACAGCCTGCCTCAACTCATGCTGCGTGATATAATGAAGTGAGCTTTCCAAACACCCCTTCATTCCACTAAACTTTCCATCACTTCACACTCATGGAGTCTAAGTTTAATTTTGCATGATTATTCAACCACTGCAGTATTTGGTGTTTTGTGTGATGTGCGGCTCCTGGTGAGAACACAATTCTGGTCAAATATGGTTATATTTTACATAAAATTGTCAAAACTGTTGTCGTTTCTTATTCTTTTCTTATCTATACCACTCAAGTTATATCCATGGACATTATAAAGAAAAACAGTTTGGGCAACTTTTAGGCCCCCAGCCTTTTTGTGAGGCCCCATCCCAAAGTTTTGCTTGTTCTAATATCATCATTGCTTGTGTTTCAGTGGCTACAAACATGTTCTGGAGAGTTAAATCATTTGAAATCCGCTGTTTACCCACAATATGAATTTTGTTCTGACTGATCATAAAAGGCAACAAATGCTGAATAATAATACACCCTCTACTCATGTTCCTACATTAACTTATCGTCATGTGGCTACTTGCAGAGAAACATCTATTTCAGAGATGCACAAAATTTCACACATTTATTGCATTTTACTGTCGGAGGAAATATGAGCAAAACAAACGATATTTTATTCCATGACTGAGACTATTGAGTAGAAACGTTATTATGGAACACAATCCACTTGGAACTGCAGCGCTGCAAAGCTTTAAACCAACATATAATTTCTCGCCCACCCCGTTCCTCGTGGTTAGTGGATCCATCTGCTCTTAAGTGCTACTCTCAAGCACTTGACAAACCTCATCTATGTCTCCCTGGGAGTACGCAGAAACCAGAGTTGAGGTTTTTGTTTGTTTGTTTTATAATAGAAACACAGCTCATGAGAATTCAGGGTTCCTTTCATTTGGAAATTGTAGTAAAAAAAAAGTTCAGACAAGACAATGCATCACAACAGTGTATTCAATAAGTAACATACAGTATATTCAGCGAGGAATACATTTCAAGAACAATCTAATGCAAATTACGTGATTATTAGTACTTTGACTCCCCCCCTTTCTTTTTCCATTTTCTTAGAAATACAAGTGCTCATCATATTAATCACAGCTATAAACGTCTTTTCTAGATTGTATCAATAATCTAAAATCCATTAAGACATAGTTGGTGAAAATGACATTTTGATAACTACTGGAGTAAATAACAAAAAAAAAAAATCTAAATCATTTTAGAATGTGCTGTCATAAAACGTTTCACAAAGCTATGCAAATCACTAAAAAACAGAACATTCAGAAACTTCTGTCCGTCAAACTTTTGTTTTGAAAACCAACCATGTAAGAATGTGGGTTCGGTTCAGTGACGGTGAGGAGGTAGTGACATGTTACATTACGCTGTTGTGGGCAGAAACACGTGACTATCTTCTGCAGTCCTACTTCTTCTATCAAGCCTAAGGCAAGATACTTATGCCATGCCTGATTCACTGATAGACCTGCAGCTGTGGTTAAAAGGTTAAACCACATATATTATACATCCACACATGGCTGGTGTCTGACCCCACATCTGCAAGAACGCACGGCATGAAGCCCAGGCATACAATCGCCTCCCCCACACCCCCCAAATAGAGACAATTGCTTTGCACTTGCATAATAGAAATGTGATGAACCTACCAGTATTTTCATGTCTGTCTGGTTGTGTATTTGTAGATAAATATACCCTCAAAAAGGAGAAATATAATAATGATACGGTACATTGGAGCAATATTAATGCATAAATGCCACATACATACATAGATACTATGGATCGGAATCACAGAGTAACTCATGATACAATAATATCACGATATTTTGCCCACGATAACAATTATATCACCATACTGCGATTCCAGATACACGATATATTGCAAGAAATCATCTACGATATGTATCATGATATCTGTGTATCTGAAGGAGAACAGATACCAGTGAAAAGTCAAAAGCAGGAATAAATTGTATACTGTGTTTATTCACTGCATTGTGGTGTCAGTTTCACAGAATTTGTGAGTCTTAAGTCCCTCTTTAAGACACACTGACTGAACATCTACATGTGCCATCATCCGATAACATAGGGAGTATCACGTGATATCGATATTTCGATAAATTGTCCCACCATTAATAGATCCATACAAGTCTCTCCCCCACTCCGTCTTGCCCCACACATAACACTGTAGTCTCCAACTGTCATGCCATTGAGCTATTGAGCCCACTACAGTCAGCAGGGAGGGAAGCTCATTCATTCGTTCTCACACTACATTCTCATCCTGTTCACATTTGAGTGCTGTTCTGTGTGTGCATTCATGTGACGTGCAGCTAGCTTACAGGAAGTGCTTATTAGACCCTCCTCACCCTCAGTGATGAATGGAAGACTTTATTTGTGCATTCTGCCATCTTGGTTCTCAGTGCTTCAGGCGCACGGGTAATTTGTATCCCATTACTTCCTTTGCCTGAAATAAAATGCTTAAAGCGGCCAAAATGCATATGTTGTATTGATAATGTGTCGTAACTATGTGAGAGGTTTTGCTCATAATGAACCAACACATAATTATCACCTGATGAGAACCCCTCACTTTGTTTTCGTTCACTCTCACGGCTTTCATCAGATTCCAGCAGCAGCAATTTTTAAACAAAACTGTAATAGTTAGTAACTAGCTGGCGAACATAGTGAAGAACCAGATGCGTCCCCCAGCAGATGGTGGAGACCAAAACAGAGCTAAAGAGACAGATATTAGACCTATATTTGCGAATGTGTTGGCCATATCGACTTTATGAGGTCATAATATGTTAGTCAACACATATTTTAATGTAGGTTTAAATACATATGAATCTACCATTTAGCCTACATCTGCCATGCAGTTCTCTCATTAGCTGTTTTGGTGATTTTGTGAAAAGAAAAAAATAGGCTGTCCATGTTTAAAATGGGCTTAATGTGGTTAAAAAATACACGTGATGCCCTTGAACCCGAGGTAGACCTTATGGATTTACAAACAACAAAGGATAGAACATTGTTTGGGAAATACATGCAATAGTGTATCTGATAAGAAATGAAAGGCTCCTGCTGTGTTGTGTAAGCCCTGTGTTTCAACTTGTTTCATGTTTTCAGAAAGCCCTGATCTCGTCTTCCACTCCTCCCCCAGATGTCTTCTCTCCTACCCACATTTTGATTTGCCTCTTTTTTATATTTATTTTGGGCTGCTTCTGACTAGATCAAAGGAATTTTAGAGCAACCTCAAAATATCTCCTTTCAGACACTGTCGGGGGAAGCCTTGTGTGTGTGCTTGGTTGTTTGATGGGACTTTGTAACATCTCTAGAAATTGGAATAGATGTATGTGACAGGACTATTTTACCTTTCTCTGCACTGTCTCTCATCCTGATGTTTAGCCTTCAGGGACAGGTGCTTAAACATTTTTGTGATGCAGAGGCCCATTGTACGCACACAGGCAACACTAACCACACAAATGCAATCTACATGTATGATCTTACATTTTATTCAAAGTGATTTGGAATAAGTGCATTCAACCTGAACATACTCTATTCACAAAGTGATGCATGGAGACACAGTACCCCTTAAACAGTGCTTAAACATGGTTTAATGCCTGGGTTAAGAGTGCCATTTATGTAGCCTACACTGTGTCTCATTTGTAATGCATATACATCCACATTTTTACTTCAAAATTATGACCACTGTCCACTAAAATGTTGTTTTGCCAAAAACAATTGAAGAATGTTGACATGACTGAAACAAACTCTAATTGAGAAAAACAAAAGAGCAGCAATTGCATTGGTTGGTGTGTATAATTATTATAATTATATACCCTGTTCATGTTGGGCTGCACGGTGGTGTAGTGGGTAGCACGGCAACTCACAGCGAGGGTCCTGGGTTTGATTCCCGGGTCAGGTTCAAGGTTCCAGTTTTTGTGATCCATCTATTTATTTACTTATTATAAATAGCCTAGTAATATCCCATGACGTGCTGTTTGTATTGTAATTCATTAATTTGATCATTTGTACTGGCACGAGCTCGGGCAAATTATCTACTGGTGTCACAGAGGGAAAAAGACGGTGGCCAAATCCCAATGTCCCCCCTCACGGACTCACGCACTTTGATGCAAGTTCCGGTTAAGTGCCTGAGTGCTTCAAATCGTGAAGTGCGTGAGGGCTCGCTCGCAGACTTTTTGAGCCCTTTATGCACACTTTCCGTAAGTCAGCATCGATATGGGAATTACCCACAGTTCATAGCGTTGCGGCGTGAAACACGGGGTTACCAGGGGAAGCCCAGAGGAATTACAAAAGAAGGTAAACAAAGAGTAAGGCACATGTGTGGAATATTACATTTACACAGAAACATTAGTGTGCACTAGATTCTATGAAACTACCTCAAGCAGATACACTACTATACCGTGTAGTGTTTTGTATACATAGATTATATTTCTACATTACTCATATTTATTGGAATTATTTTATACTTTATATTTTTATACTTATTTGACTATTTCTTGACTCTTATAAAGCAAGTGCAGCTGTACATTTTCCCGAGGGGGTTACTAAAGTATTCTGATTCTGATTTCCACAGATATTTACGAACAAATATAAATACATGTGAATGTAGTTGCAAACTACAGATAGCCTACAGATCGTTTCTAACAGGTTGTAATTTTTTCTATGACTTCCTGTCAAATCTTCGAAGGCTGATCAGGGTGTTAGTGGGTCATGTCGAGGTCGAGGTGAAGTCTGAACAGGTGAGTCTTGAGCCTTTTTCGGAAGATGGCAAATGACTCTGCTGTCCTGACATTGGTCGGGAGTTCGTTCCACCACTGAGGCGCCAGAACAGAGAAGAGTCTGGACTTTGCTGAGCAATATTTGTTTGATTTCAGCGATGGTGGTACCAGCCGGCCAGCTGAAGTAGAGGAGCGGAGTGCTCGCTTCGGGGCATGAGGTTTGACCAGTGTTTGAAGGTAGGCAGGTGCCGTTCCATTGATGGCCCTGAAGGCCAGTGTCATCGTCTTGAATTGGATGCGTGCTGCAACAGGGAGCCAGTGGAGGTCACGGAGGAGGGGGGTCACGTGGGAGAATTTGGGTAGATTGAAGATAAGGCGTGCTGCAGCGTTCTGGATACGCTGCAATGGTTTAATCGCATAGGCCGGGAGTCCGGCCAGGAGAGAGTTGCAGTAGTCAAGGCGGGAGATGACCAGTGCTTGGACCAAGAGCTGCGTTGCATCCTTTGTGAGGAAGGTCCGAATCCTGCGGATATTGTAGAGGGCAAATCTGCAGGATCGGGCCACAGCAGTGATGTTGGGGGTGCAGGATAGTTGGTCATCGAGGATTACACCCAGGTTCCTCGCAGTTGAGGAAGGAAATACTGTGATGCCCTCAACAGTGACCGACAAGTCCATGCGAGGGCAGTCTTTCCCTGGGATGAAGAGGAGTTCGGTTTTATTCAGGTTAAGCTTGAGGTGATGTGCAGTTGTCCAGACAGAGATGTCAGCCAGACAGTCCGAGATGCGAGTTGCAATGTGAGCGTCAGAGGACGGGGGAAAAGAGAGGAACAGCTGGGTGTCATCAGCGTAGCAATGGTAGGAGAATCCATGCGATGTGATAACAGAACCTAGTGATCTGGTGTATAGTGAGAACAGAAGCGGTCCTAATACTGAGCCTTGAGGGACACCCGTGTCCAGAGAGCAGGGTTTGGACATAGAGCCATTCCATGTGACCTGAAAGGTGCGGTTTGTCAGGTATGATGTAAACCAGGTGAGAGCAGAGTCGGTTATGCCAAGTTCAGCCAGAGTGGAGAGGAGAATTTGGTGGTTGACTGTGTCGAATGCAGCAGATAGGTCAAGGAGAATGAGAACGGAGGAGTTGGATGATGTTTTGGCGTCTCGCAGGGACTCGGTCACCGTGAGGAGGGCCGTCTCAGTGGAGTGGGCAGTCCTGAATCCTGATTGGTTAGGGTCTAGGAGGTTCTTCCGCAAGAGATAGGATGACAGTTGGTTGTAGGCAGCACGTTCCAAGGTTTTAGAGAGGAATGAAAGAAGAGATACAGGTCTGTAGCTTTGGATGTCAGTAGCGTCAAGGGTGGGTTTTTTCAGGAGAGGCTTCACGATAGCAGTCTTAAAATCCGCTGGAATGACACCTGAGGTGAGGGAGGAGTTTATCAGGGTGGTGAGGAATGGCAAGATGTCGTGTGAGATGTCCTGGAGAAGAGAGGAGGGAATCGGGTCAAGGGAGCAGGTGGTGGCACGGTTAGATGTAACAAGTGCGTGAACGTCTTCAGAGGTGAGGGGGCTAAAGCTGGTAAGACCATCCGAGTTGAGAGTTGGGGGAGATGTCTTCTGGGAGGGAATAGGCGTGAATGAGGAGCTGATGTCATTTACTTTCTTGGTAAAGTAAGTTGCAAAGTCATCGGCAGTAAGGGAGGAGGGAGGGAGAGGGGTAGGAGGGGTGAGGAGGGAAGAGAACATGAAGAAGAGTTTCCTGGGGTTGGAGGCAGAAGAGTTGATCTTTGCCAGGTAGAAGGCAGATTTAGCTGCCGAAACAGTTGAGGTGAAGTCAGAGAGGAGGAGGTGGTAGTGAGCAAGGTCCTCGTGCTGGCCCGATTTCTTCCATTTTCTCTCTGACGCTCGCAACAATGATCTGTTGGTTCGCAGAGGTTCAGACAGCCAGGGATGGGGGGGAGATGATCGCGCCGGTCGTGAGATTGGGGGACAGAGAGTGTCCAAAGAAGAGGCGAGTGAGGACATCAGGATAGAGGAGGCTTCCTCAGTAGGCATTAAGGAGAACTGTTCCGAGGATGGGAGCGAGGAGATAACAGTTGAGGAGAGAGCGGAGGGAGTGAGGGATTTCAGGTTGCGGCGGCTGGTGACCATTCGAGGCGTAGAGGGGAGGGATGAGGTGGGCTTCATGGGGAGGGAGAAAGTCACAAAGTGGTGGTCGGACACGGTGAGCGGGGTAACAGAGAGTGCCGAGATGCCACAGGATCTTGTGAAGACAAGGTCAAGTTGGTTCCCGGCCCAGTGAGTTGGTGGAGAGGGGGAGAGCGTGAGGTCAAATGCGGAAAAGAAGTCAATGAATTCAGATGAATGCAGCTTTCCCGGGTGGATGTTGAAGTCACCGAGGACGACGAGCGGTGTGCCATCATCAGGGGAGCAGCTCAGGAGGGCATCCATCTCATCCAAAAAGTGAGACTTTTAGTTAACTTAAAGTTAACTAAATGTTTGTTAACAGCTAACTGACTTAGGTCAAAGTTAGCTTAAAAACCAGAGGTGTCCCTGCCGTTTAAAGCCAAGTCACGTTGACTGTACCTGGCTTCAGGACTGAGGAGCTGCAAGGACGTGTTAAGGTTTGTGGCCGCTCATCTCAACCTCGCTTAAATTAAACAACATAGCCTACAACGGTTGTCTCCATGTGTGATGGTTTTTCAGCTAATAGCCACCGCGCTGAAGCTAACGTTAGCGGCAAATAACCATCGAACCGTAACGTTAAGCACTTCAAACAGTTGACCACACTGTTAATTCAATTAAAAAAATAAAATTATGCTAAGGTTCTCGATATGCATTACATGTCCATAGTTCCTCTGTCTACCTCACTGTAATATAAAACGGTGTATTTTATTGATAAGGGACCATGTAGTGTGGCTGTGTGCTTGTTTTAGTCCAGGGTTACAATAAGAAGACCTCTGCTTTAGGCTACGTCTGCTATCTGAATTAGAATCTGGCACATTGTGTCCTATGATGGGAAAAAAACAGTTCAAAGTGTAAAGAACCAAGGCTATATGGACTTCCATGTACAGTACCTTTCTCTGGATGATTTCTATTTGCATTTCCTTTTTCCTGTCGACGTACACTCGCTACTCTATCCATTATTCACTGCTTGTCAGGACTCTTCATCCATTCTCCATTTATTCTTGCGCTGTGTGTGAAATGCTTATTATTGAAATGCGTATGTCATATTTCACTGTTGATCGATGCTTGGAGAGATAGCTGCTCAATGCACAATTTGCTTGCAGTGGGAGACACGTTTGCCGCGTTCTATTTATAGAACCAGGGGTCTAGACCAGCTCTGCAGCTGAACACTGTGAGAAAGGATAGTGGGTGGCATGAGGTGATATTAAGTCTTTGGTGGGTGGGAATGGCTGTGTGGGGTTATCTGATTAAACTCTAGGCTTGTGTGCATAAAGGCTGTGTGTGTGTGTAGGAGACCGAGGGGGAGAAAGGGGGACGATGTGGTCCATTCAACAGAATCAATATACATAAAATGTAAGTTAATTCCTTAGTGTTTATGATCACTATTCAGTTTTGGGCTCTTTTTTTGACACAGGACTAATTACACACATTGTTACTCTAAGTCTGTCAACAGCTACCTAATCAGAGAGCGAGAGAGAGCGCGAGAGAGGACAGACAGACAGAGAGACTGGGGGAAGTTGGACACAACACACACAGAAAGAGGGCAAAAATGGCTGTATGGCCTTGAAACATTTATGAGGAGCTCTGAGGTTCATCGGACTAAATGTTCTTCTCGTCCACTTCGTGGCTCTCATGTATGTATATGTGGGGTTGGATCTCCTGTATCCCAGCAACGGTGCAGAGTTGAGCTAGAGAACCTCAAGGTGTTTGAACAGATTGTGATTGCATTCCCATTACACATGAATTATTTTGAGTTTGAATGTGTATGAGCGAACAGCTTCTTTTGGACTCATTATCTGGTGCATTGGCTTGTTGAGTAAATGTATTTTTCTGATCAGAGATCAGTTATAAAAGTGGTTTGAGTGTCTGTTCAAAACATCATTGTTAGTACAGCAAATGGCTGAAACATTAAGTTCCTGATCAGAGGGATAAACACTTGACCTCCCTCTTCCTTTTTTTTTTTTTTTAAATAATGGATAAGGCAAGTGATTCTTAATGATAGAGTGAAGGCCTTGTTCACCCTGCAATAATTCAATAATCATGGAAGGAAGACAATTACAAACACAAAACCATATCACTTTTAAAATAGATTAAAATACGTGCGTGTGTTGGGGTGGTCGTGCTGTTGCTCATGGTGCATATCTTAATGTTACAGCCTGGTGCCTTCCAGATGCATACCATGCATTACTGTGAGAGTGACATGCATGCTCAGCAATACATGATTTATTCAGTGTTATTAAATGGCTACATGAGGGAAAAGTGCATCAAAAGCGTGGGGGAATTCAATAATTAAGTTAAAAATTGATAGGAGAATACCAGCATTTGCTTTGTGCTGTGTGAGCCAATAATAAATAATTGGGTATGTTATATATTATCATAATGCGTCAAGGCTTTTCAAATCCACATTGTCAGTTGATTCAATATAGATGTGCTTAATCGAAAAGTCAGATTCCATGGGCTGTATGATGCTGTGTTTGCTGTTATCTCTTCCATAAAGGTGATCTTTATTATTGTTAAAAGCTCTATTTATATGCAAGGCACTTATTGGCCTAAATGTAGCAGTGGACCCTAGCCGAGTGACAGATATGTGTGCATCTGAAGGCTAAGTATTATTTCAGTGAATGTAATGCCACAGCAGTGTGCTCACACGCACACACGCACACACACACACACACACACACACACACACACACACACACACACACACACACACCATTCTAAATCACTCATAAATATGCAAAACTTGTATGTGTAAATAATAATGAACATATAGCCCATGTTGACTCACACACAGAAGCTCTTGTACTGTATAGGAATGGGAAATGTCTGCAAAGCATACACACACACACACAAAATAAATGAGCATGTGCACCAACTTTGCACTGTGGTTGCTTTGTCGTCCACTATGTCTCCAATTACCACTGAGTAATTTCATTCTGTGTTGTGTAACCATTCTATTCATGCATAGACTCTCATGTTATCTTCCCAAATGCATCCTCTACAGTATTAATGAGAGCACAAAACCCCTGTTACAACAATTCAGGCAGCCAAACAAAGGTGTTTGTGTTGATGATGAAGTGGGGGAGTCTGGCAACATTGGGTGTTATGTTATGAACAAATAAGTCACTGATGACTTCATTGTGGGCTCATTACTGGAGGTTATTATTATTATTGACCAATTTCTTTTAAAGACAAATATTGTGCCAAATATTTATCCATGATGGTTATTGGCCTTCTCTGAAAACAGAGGCTTTCATGACCACTTATGTTAACCAATTTATTATTTTCCGGAACGGCGCTGCACACCACAGAAAAGCAGGGCCTCTCTTTATAGACATGGGTGGTCATCTGTTATAATTTGATATCTATAACAGTTTTGTTTTTATCTGTAGCATTGTTACAGTGCTTAAAGCAGTAATATCTCATAATGCACTTTTCTGGTAAAAGCATTCTTGTAACATTTCCATTCAACACTGGTGATCCATGTCTCTACATTACTCCAGAGCGTATAACTGTAAGTGAGGCACTGCTGGGAAATTTAACATGACTAATGGCAGACAGCTGCAGAGCATGCAGTGCATCTCAGAGTGTGAGAGTTGGATATTTAGAGGTTTTGCCTAGTCAGGCCTGGGCATATGAATGCTGAGCCAAGTCAATTTAATCCAGATGCAACATTAACAGAAGCTACGGTTTCTTAGCTAATTTCGCAGTGTGAAGTCTCCAGGTGTTATCCATAGAAGAATGTTGATCTTGTCAATTTCTAAGTTTTTTTAATTTCAGTAAGCTTTCAGTAAATTTAAATTCAGATACATCTTAAAGCTGTGGTCTACGATTTGAAAGGTTTGAAAAAAGCATCCCCCCCACACACACCCCTCCCCTCTGTGCTCCTTAATCCCCCCTCCGAGCTCGTATCATTCTCCCTTCGAGCCTCCCACCTCCCTCTTATTTTACAAAAATAATTCACCGAAATGTGCTCCTGAAAACATTTTATGTGAGAAATAAGCTATGCAGTTGCTGAATCTGTCTTTATATTAGATCGACAACGGTCAGTTTAAAAGATTTTAAAGAGCTTGCGGGAGGTGGCGCCCCGTCTCTCGAAACTTGCCGTGACGTGATGGCATTGCACGGCTTCTTACATAGACAATGAATGGGAACATCCCCCCCCCGGGTAAAGGTAAACTCAGACAGAATGGCGTTTCGAACGCAGTTTCCCGGTGTGTCCGGGACTTCCACAACATGTACAAAGCAGTAATAGTGTTTATTACGGCCATGAATGATGACACATTATCGGTGTAAATGCAGCAGGTGCCGGTCGGATTTCTCTCTCACCCCTACTGCAGTACGTCCCCGATCCCAAACTGCTTGGCGATCGCTCGCCACAATCCCCCCCCTCCCCGCTGACGCCGCAGTCTCAGCCAAAATCTCAATTTGAACTCAGTTAAACACTTGAGAGCCCTGCTCCATATGCTCAGGGCAACAAGTGTCTTGTCCACTTGTAGTTTCAAATGTGGAAGTGAGTCGGGACGAGCCGTGAGCAGGAGCAGGAGAGTGAGAGAATATTGGATTGGAAAATTTAGTCAATAGTAGCTATGCGGACCTCATGGCTACTATTGGCTAAATTTTGGCTCAATTGACAAATCTTAGACCAGAGATTTAAATGTGTTGAGTATTCCTGAATGTTAATTGAAATCCAAATACAAGCAATGGTAGGAATGTGTGTTTACAACTGCATGTATGGTTGTATTTGTTTTACACAATCTTGTCACAGCAAACCACAGCAGACACATGAGATTGTGACAGGAAAATGTTTTTCTAATCATTGAAAGGCTTTGTCTTTTTGCCTAGGGAAACGTGGTTATATAACTATTTGTAAGCTGGATAGAATGTTTGATGACAATAAAATGTATGTCCTTGACAATGTCGTCAACATCATTAGTTATCATTAGTTTTCTTTAACCATTTAATCAGAGCACAATCACATGATTTATCATGTCATCTTTTTTTCTATCAAAATCAAAGGTCACAGTTTTTTCAAAGGGAAATTTAGCTTTTGAAATGACAAAGCTATAACTGGATTCAACACACAGTAGAATATCAGAAGGCTAGGAAAAATAATTTCACTACCGCAACTCTGTTTCTTAAAGGTTTTTATATTTTAATTAAAAATATTGTTCTTTGTTTTTCCTTACAGACGGTTCGTCATGGTTTTCCTTACCAGCCCACTGCTTTGGCCTTTGACCCTGTGCAGAAGATACTGGCCATTGGCTCCAGGACAGGCGGTATACGGATGTATCCTTTAACCCTCATCGGCTCTCTTCCTCCCTCACTCTTGTCTGAAGACACACTAGAAAAGTCTACACATATAAATAAATAAAGACATCGTTTATCTACTCACACACAAATCTGTGACCCTGCGATAGTGTGTCTCCAGGAAGGGGCCTTCCTTCACCACCCCTCCCCCATCTCTTCTAATTCTCATCCCTCTTTCAGCCTTATCATTTAATGTTGCTGGACTGTCATGTCACAGGCTCCGAACTGTCTGTCCAGTGGCCCATCCCCTGGGTCACCCGGTCACAGGGGTCAGAGAGAACATGTGACTGCAACCCAGGTAGGAGATTACACCCTCATTATACCCAGTATGCCTTTAGGGAAGCAAGCGATTACTGATTCTGCAGCAGCCGCACTGCTGGTCGTTCCGGGTTAATAGACGGACGGACAGAGTGATTTCTCTGGCGAAACAAACGAGATGGTGACAGAGGAAGTTGTGACATCGTTTGAATATTTGAAGGAGAGAGAACGAAATGAGAATAGGAGGCTCTCTTTGATGAATGCTGGACTGTGAGGCAAGGCTGCGATTCAGCTGGATGGAAGCCCTTGAGTGACTTAGCATTTGTATTGACATGCTGCACACACCTTCCTCTGCTCCCATGTGGCCTGTCACTGACTCTCTTTCTCTCTCTTTCTCTTTGTCTCTTTCTCCCAATTGCATCCTCTCACATACTTACATTTCTCTATTGTGCTGTTTCGCATTCTGCCACGCCTGCCATTGCCTTCTCCCCCCTCTTATTTCTGCTTATTTATTCAATTCACCCTTCCTCTGTCCTTCACAGCCTGTCTGAAGGTTCTTCCTTTTCTTGCTTTGAACATTTACCTGCCATCTTTTCTCATTGTATCTCTTATTTTTTTTTAAATGCATTATTTTCTCTCCATATTCCTTCCTTTGTATTTCCTTTGCATTTGCTGTATTAGCACCGTATATAGTGGTAGTCATTTCTAAATCATAAATGGTACCATAGTAAGTCCTGCCATTTGCTTTCATTCTGCATCAACGCTGTTAGTGTTGCACACACAACCAACCAAGGGTTTGTTCTCACCCAGTCCGCATGTAAAACATGCAATTTCAAGCTGGTCCCCTGTCTGTTTCTCTTCTTTTTGTCTGCTTCTCTTCTTTTTGTCTGCTGGAACTGACCCAATACCATAGATGCTGCCAAATGCTTATTTGATTGAAATATATATTTTTTTCTGTATTGATCTTCGGGGGCTCAAAGTTAAACACTCAGGTGACATTATTGATCGACTGTGTGGGACTGTTGTTATGTGGGCTCTTTGTCGAAGGTGGTTTCTAGTGTGTGTGGTGTAGGCATGCATGTCTCCCTGAATGCAGTGCCTGAGTGTACAGTATGTGCATTTGTGCTCGTCAGTATTGACAGAAGAGTGATCATTGTAACTTAGTTTCCATGGTATGTGGTTGCTTTGTCAGAAAAGCATTTTGTCAATAACCTTTTAATAACCCGGATACTCACTCAATGCATAGTCTGATTATAAAACTCATCTGAGCTTGGTATTGGGACGGACATTACTGATCCATAAATATGTAATCATTCAGGAGAATGTCCGTCCTGCTGTACTGGGATGATTGCAAATAATATACCGTATTTTCACAGACACTGTCTTACTAGGAAAGTACAACCAGCCTGGTATATGTTTTGTGACACAACAGTCTAGTCTAATACAGTCTAATAATGTCAGTCAATGACAATGTCAATATTCTATCTCGAAGCAGCGGATGGGAGCACTTGACGGCATTGCTTTCTATAGATATACTGGCATGGTAACCATAGCAACTTCCTCTCTTCAAAGTCCAATGCAAAGACCCCGTTTACACCTGGCATTGATGTGCGTGGAAGTGAGATCTGATCATAAGTGGTCACTTGATACCAGTGACACATTCTAATGCTAGTGTGAACTGACATACTAACAGCTGTTCACTTGTGACTTGGATCCCCCAAGACATGTTTATAACAGATGTAAACAGGGCAAAATAGATCCCTTTTAATGTGTGTGTATAAAAACATTGGTTAGTCTTCGGGCCTCACATCATATGGAACCAACTTGTATAGTTGACCAGTCAATTTAATTTTCATCCAAAGCCTCAAAAGTGAGAGGATGTGGAGTTAACAAGGCTTAGTCTTGTCTAAAGCAAGACTTAAGTACTTAAAAGACATTACAAGGCATAAGCTCATTATGATCACATTGAGTACATCATAAGCTTAACAAAGGCTCATGCCTTTTAATAACATAATCTTACATTTACAATTCATACTATGCAAACATAGTATTGTATTTTTCTGATGGCATTGAATCCTGCTGCACAAACGGCACTGTGGCAAGTAGATCATTGGCAGTACAATAGACCAAAAGATGGGTGTCTATCTAGAGATGGTTATATTGTATTGGCCAGGTGTGCTTAAGTAAGCAGATTGAGGCGTTGCAATAATCATGGCTGTACTCGGGGTTAGAAATGTTAGTGAAGAGAGGAAGAGAAATATATAGTAGGAAGACAGAAATAGACAAAGGTATATGCTGTTATTCAGGAACATAACAACTGGTTGTCAAAAATATCAGCCATATATCCATCTTTTAAAACCACCATCGTAATTACGTCACAGTGTTGGCTGGAGGCTAAACACACAAGCGGATGGCTGCCTTCTTAGCTAGCTTGCTAATTCTGCCATGCTTTCCATGCAACACTGGTTACAGAAGATAAAAAAAAAGTTGTCACTTATCTGCCACCACCTCGGCTCTGCACACAAAAATGTGTCATGTTTACTAGCAGAAACACACTCTATGACATCATAGGCCAATAGCCACAGCCGAGACTTACTGTTGGCTTAAAGAGAGAGAATATGTTATGTATGAGAATTTCTGTGATCATCAGACCGCTTTGGTCTGAAGTACAAATACACAGGACCTACTATGTCACCAAATACATTTGGATTCAACATATAGCATGATATCTGTGTGTAGCAGTTTTAGAGATGAACTCAATAGGAACATCTGGACTGCTGAATCTCTCATGTATTCTGTATTCACGTGTGGCCCCTACCTCCTTCACTCTCTCTCCTAGCAACCACATAACCCCATGTGGTAAACTAGAGTAGTAATTTACAACTGAATGACGAATCACTTTTTTTCAGTCCTGAATTTAGAAATGGGTGGAAGGCAAACCTTGCATAGTGATCAAGAAACACACAAGATAAAACTGAGCACTGTTGTTACACAGTACTGATTTGATTGGACAGTGTTGTCATGCCCTGCAGTGTGTCAAAAGGACTGGTCCTGCTCTTGTGAATGGTGCATAGTGACGATGTCATCAAGATTGGCGCAGTGGGTTGGCAATGAGGCTCTCTGCAGTGGGCTCCCAGGACACTCCCCCTGCCTGAGGTGAGATTACCAAAATATGGTGAGATTTGGTTTATTGGGTAGCAAGTAGAACAGAGAACGAGCATGAAAAGTGTATGCGTGATTGTCTCTGTGTGTTCATGTGCTTATTTTTCTCTACTGTACCTAAACCCCCATGTCCCGCTTGCTGACTGTGCATTCATGTGCGCTGTCTACCTGTGTCAATATTGTGTGCACAAATGTGTGTGTGTGTGTGTGTGTGTGTGTCTGCGCGTGTGTTGGTCTCTTATTGGTTTGAGTGTTGGCTCCATGAAAGTGGATGTACTTTCAATAAAGGGTTCAGTTAATGGAATTGCCCAGTCTGATAGACAGTCAGTTCTCATAACAGTCAATCTGATCATAGAAAAGAGAACAAGAATGAGAAAATAGATGGAGAGCAAAATGGAAAAGAAAAAAACGAGGAAGGATGAAAACAGGATGAGGGTTTGTATTGATATCAACAGCTTGTTTATAAAATATGACAGTTAAAATTGATCCGTTTGCCACTTACAGAAATGCTGTAAATCATAGCCAGATTATTTTTGAGATGCTACATGGGCCTGGGCTGGCCTGGGCCTAGTGTATTCACCTGATTAACTGGCTACCAAGTCTAAATAATACTGAAACATTATACTTAGATAAGTATAGTAAATGTTTTTGATATCGATTCATAATATCTCTGGATGTGATATCAAAGACTGACAAGATCAATAGACTTGCCTAAAGCTGATATTGCATGTCCTCCTCTGCCAGCAAAAGGCACTGTCAAGACTTTTTTTTTAGGCATAGACGCCTTTATTAGCAGTGGAAACATAGGAAACATAGGAGAGAGAGGGGGGTGTGACATGCAGGAAAGGATTCGAACCGGGGTCTGCTGCTTATGTACATTCGTACATGGCATGCGCTCTAACCACGCCACCAACTGCGCGCCCAACCATACATTTTTTGACAGTACTGAGTCAATCGTTAAGTTAGCCAGCATTGACAACAGTTGGTAAGATCTGCATCTTTACTTTTGAGGGCACACCCTCTCATCAGCAGCCATGTGTTCATTGACCAGCAGCATTCAATTAGTGAACTGAATTTTTCCAATAGAACATGAACGGAAAATGGGTGGAGGTCACTCTTTGTAAATAAGCAGCTGTTACAGTCCATTGCTAATTACTCCGTCTTACACTGTGTGTGACAGCTTCCAATACCATCAGATAGTCACTAATTAAGCATTCATCGTTGTCACACTGTGCATTGGCTTTGCTGACTGTGTGAGCAGGCCTGCAAACATACTGATTATTTTGCAATCGGTAGCTCGGCTTCTACAGAAAGTGGCCAGTGATGTAATCAGATGCTACCCAGATTAAGAATATTGGATGTATTTGCACGCACCGTGATCTATTTACATATTAATGCTATCATTACTGTTAACACAAACACTGTTTCCATATGAGCACGTACACACGTAATCACAACGACACATAAGTCCTGCCTGGTGACTCACTTGGTCGTGATTGAATTACACGTAATAGGATTTGCAGCCCTCTATTTGTAAACTAGAGTAATGGCAGTTTTTACTGCCGCCAAAGGTGAGCAAGCAAAAGTGCTGCTCTGGTAGTGTAATAGAAAAGGGATGGAGCAGCAATATTAAGCTGCTAATAACCGCACACTGCACTCTGTCCTTACTTTACCCTTGTAGGATGCAGGGTAATAGAATTAATGGCTCTGCTGTGTTGTAGTTTACCCCTGGATTAAAGGAAAAGTAATATGAGTATGACGGTTTATTTTGAAACAGAATGAACTATAGCAGAGTGTATTTTTCCTTGAACCATAGACTTTTTATAAACCATTGCATATTGTTTGTTCTATCTTTAGCCTGCACAACACCTCTTTTAATGAGTGTTTCCTAACGGCACACGTTGACTGTTGCATGTTTCCCCGTGACTGTGGAAACTTCCATGTATGAGAAGTTCTCATGCATTTCCAGAAAATGTCTAAATGTGGTTTGGGCTCAGTTGTATCCCGCTCAACCAAACTAATTATGTCCTTTTTGTATTCATTTGTAATGATACAATGGTACAACTTTTGACAGCAGATAATGTAAGAATCCTGTCTCATATTGTGACCACATAATTCAGGGTTTCACCAGAAAAAAGTTTGGGCCAAGTAATATGCAGATAGTAGCAGATACTATGAATGTTAACTGGATTTTCACTACTGTTTTGGTATCAGGTTGTCTTAACATGTATTTGCTAATGGGCTGAATCCATGAGTGGGCGACTGTGGTGTTTCAATGGTCTGATTTTGTTGTTTTGTCCCCCATTCTTTTAATTAGTCCTGGTCTTTAGTCAAGGTTCCATTCACAGTGGTATTTCTGGTTTGGTTGGTCCACTCATTTTCTTCCTGCTATATAACAATCCAATCTACATTATCATTTGGAGGGAAAAAGGAAAAGCACCCATATGCTCCACGTTCCTCTGCAATTTCTCTTTATCATGATGACAACCTGGGCTGCACGGTGGTGTAGTGGGTAGCACTGTCGCCTCACAGCAAGAGGGTCCCGGGTTCGATCCCCGGGTCGGCCCGGGTTCCTTCTGTGTGGAGTTTGCATGTTCTCCCCGTGTAAGCGTGGGTTCTCTCCGGGTTCTCCGGCTTCCTCCCACAGTCCAAAGACATGCAGGGTGGGGATAGGTTCATTGGTTACTCTAAATTGTCCGTAGGTGTGAATGTGAGCGTGAATGGTTGTCTGTCTCTACATGTTGGCCCTGTGATAGACTGGCGTCCTGTCCAGGGTGTACCCTGCCTTCGCCCAATGATAGCTGGGATCGGCTCCAGCCCCCCCGTGACCCTGAATACAGGATAAGCGGTAGAAAATGGATGGATGGATGATGACAACCTTTTTGTCATTTAGTTTTTTTGTGTGTGTCCTGTTGACTAATTTTCCAGTGGTAAAAAAGAGGAAAGAAGAGAGTGAGGCTACGTGGTATTTTCTGCTTCTGTTCTACCTGTCTTGGCCTCTCTTTTTTTTTGCTTTTTCCTCCTCCTTAAAATTCATCTCATCTCTCTTCTTCATCTCCTTTTCTTTTCCCCTACGCACTTTTTTCTCAAGGTCCCTTTCTCTGACATAAATATCTCTGAACCTGTGTATGTACAGGTATATGTGCGAGAGACAGAGAAAGAACTATGCAGAGTTTCTGTCATAAACATTGTTAGACCAAGTGGCACGTTTTTTTTTTTTAAAGGGGCTGGCAGCCAAGTGTCTTTTTTTGACAGGGGCCTGGCACGGGCCAGCGACAGACTGACGGCAGCATTGTTTCTGTCATAACAAGTTCACAAAATTGAGAATTCGAAAAGGCTATAACACACATGCCATAGGTCGTATCAGTTACTGACCATCTGGCTAGCTAGCTAAGGTCGGCAGGTAACTTTGACTTGTGATAGTTGGAAGTACGAGGGTACAGAACACTGATCTCAGATCTTTTGTTTCCCCATGGGTGTTTTGTCATGTTTGAAGCGCGGGGGGGGGGGGGGGGGGCAGTCGATTATCTCTTTGTACATGTGTGAAAATATTTTCTGTGGTTGGTTTCAGCTTGATTGCATTCATTTATTCTTTAGCCACTGAAGTGTTAAATAGCGATAGGAGGAAAGCCTTTTGTCCTCATGCAAATTAGGCTATTCTGTGTAGAAAAGTACATAGTGTATCAATGCTCCATATTATGCAGAATTCATATACATATTTAAAATAATGATATCTAAGACATAATAAGCCTTCAAACGAATTAAATATTAATATGCATTTTAAGGGTATGTTTTATGTTTGGTTTTGCTTTTGAACAAGCTGCGTTTTATTCTGAATTTCCAGCACTCATCCTTAAATCAATCGTCTATGTTGTTACAATAGAATGGTTTCAATAATTATTTACATCCTTCTCATGTTCTTCATTGTTATCACCCCAGTTGCCAGTCATTGCTCTTTGGACTTTAGTCCACTCTGCTTGGGATGGTGAGGTATTCAAGGGATGAAAGGTCATCTTTCTATTAATAGTAGCAATGAGAATAATCGGGGAAATGCCACTGGTATATATTCACAGTCCACTTTCTGCAAAACGATACATTGCAAAATGTAGACAAGTCAGAGTCAACTAAGATCATGGGCTTTTAAGACCATGTATGGAGTACATGCACTGGCACTTACCAATCATACATGTTGTTGTCTTAGCACAATCAGCAGCAGAATGAACATTGTTTGATCAACTGAGCGCCTTCAAATCCTTGTATACGGAAGTTGTTATAATACTCAAAGCTGCTAGCAGGTTTGTACTCCCCTTCTCATCATTCTTTGTTTGCTCTGTCACGAGAACACTTAACTACAGTTTTACGGAAATATACGAGAAGATCGTGGTTTCGATCACTACTGCTGAACCCCAAGTTGTGCCACTGTTGAGCGAATGAGCATTTAGATTAGATCCTGTTGGCAGGTGGCACCTTGCATGGTAGTCTCTGCCATCAGTGTGATTGTTGACATGTAATGTAAATCTCTTTGAGTGGTTGGAAGAGTAGAAGGCAATATATAAATGTAAGTCATGTATATCTAAACTGAAAGTATAAAACTATATAGGGAGTGGGAATGGGGGAATGGAAGCTCGGATAATCAGAGTTCTACAACAAAAGATAATATTTTATCTCTTAGTTGAAACATCAACAAAAGTTGGGTACAGTGTTGCCGAGATGTGTTACTCATCAGCCCTCTTGCTCATAAGGCTGCGCACACTCACATGTGCCCACACACTAACAAACAAACAATAAAGTCTCCTATGTTGTCTGAAGAATTTGACATCCTATCGACTGTACCATGCCCTCCAGCTGAGAGGAACAGGGAAAGAAAATGTAAAAAGAGGCCCGTATGAGTCAGTGTGCCTGTATACATCTGTGTGTGAACATATCGATGCATATATGTGAGCCTTGAATATCCTGCCATAACAGGTTGGGGCACCTTTAGTGGGTACAAAGCACAAAGCGCAGAGTGAGAGAGACAGAACATTTAACGTGCGTACCACAGAAGCTGAAAGTCAAAGATGTAGCGCTCTATTTTTGTGACAGCACACATTGCGAACTGCTGCGCGAGTTGCAACACAGAGCACAGGCAAAGGGGCACTTACACACCATGGTGTATGAAGGCATTCCCCTTTCAGCTGATTAACTGCAAATCTGTGATCCAGCTGTAGTCTCTAATTGGCAACCCTAATTGGAGTCAGGCACATTGTCAAGCTGCAATTGTGCACATCAGATCCACTAGCTAAATTTGTGCGAACAGCATCAGACTGTTGCAAAGTAACCACACCTGTTCTCACTCTATACAGCTTCCTACTTATTTTCTAGACTGACACATAGACATTTCCTTGCCTTACTTTGCAACAATGTAAAATTTTCTCTTTTCACCAAGCCCCTTGAGACCTTTACTCTGGTTAGTATGGACATTTAAAGGGGAAAAAGTAGCAAATAGGAATGGCAACGGTTGTCACTGCTGGTTAGCATCAAGCCCACCTATAATGTATAATAGTATAAATCACCCTGTATACAGTAAAGGGCTGTAGATAAAGCGACATTCATGGGAAATTATCTAGCATAAATGCCGGTTGTTAGCATCGTAACCTACCGCTAGCTTAGCCAAACCACCCGATTTAATAAACACCAATAAAGTGACAATTTGGCCCATATAAAATTAACCAACAATAACCCATCACAGCCATCATCATAAGGACCTTAGCAAAGCGTTGTCACACATTGGGATGGATTAATTAGAAAGATAAAAGCGACATTCATGGGACGTTAACTAGAATAAATGCCGGTTATTAGCATTGTAATAAACTAGCAAATTTGCCGCTTTTAAAACTAGCAAATTTGCTAGTTTTAAAGTCGCAAATTTGTGACTGTTTTTCTCAGAATATTGCCCACCTCTCTCGGCTCCATTTTTTTTTCTTTTTCCCTACAGTGTCCCTTATACACCGTCGTAGTTTGACCATCTGGGGGGTTTAGCTCAGGAGGTAGAGCGGGTTGGCTGGTAACCGCAAGATCGCTGGTTCGATCTCCGGCTCCTCCTAGCTGAGTGCCTGGTGTCCCTGAGCAAGACACCTCACCCTAATTGCTCCACGCCCTGCGTGGTTGACTCCGCCGTCGGTGTGTGAATGTGTGAGTGAATGGGTGAATGTCAGTCATTCCTGTAAAGTGCTTTGGACAAATATATAAATGAGGCCATTTACCATTTATCTGACAAGCACTTAAGTTAAAGTCTACTGGCCCTGTGAGTTCTCCACGTGCCTCCTTCAGCAACAATACCAGTATACCTGGATGACCTCGGTACAAAGTTTACAGCACTTTTGACTCCACTTTTTCAGTCGAGGTTGACAAATAATTTCTCTGCTGTCTGTTTGATTAAACTCTTTTAATCCATTTCAAATTACACCCACCCAGTAAACCTGCTAAAATGTTAAAGCTGCCATAATTGTAATTACAGAGTGGACTGTATTCATATTCTGGTATTAAGGCCGCTATATGCTATTGCTTTCTAATCATCTTTTAACAGTATAATTTTATGTTCTCGCAGTTTTGATTCCTCTACTCGTCTTTCCCACGCTAGCACATTTTCTTGCATTAATATTTTAGTGGAAAGAATGCAAATGAAGCCATGGGTCTGACTGAATGGCGGTTATGCCTTTATAATCACAAACCATGAAGAAATTTTGCGAATGCTTTTAGCTACGCTGCAGATGCAGTGGCACATTTAATTTTTAAGTCTTTAACTAGATCAGTCCCTTTGAATTACGTGATTTGGCATGTTGGGACTTCATGTTTGCGCCACGTGATGGTGAGGAGGTGTGCATATGCATATTGAGCATGTTTTCTTCTACTGTGTTGTCACGTTTAAACACATTACGTAATGCACAACTCAATTCATCACATGCAGAGATGCATAAGCAGAGAATGACTGACAAATGAAAGGATGTTTTGGAGCCTGTGTGACTGATAAGAGACAATGAGCTACTCAGCACGCTTATCTCAGCGCCCAGTTATGTCACATGGAAAACTGTGTGCTTTACAACACAATGGATGATAAGACTGTTAGATCCATGTCTGTGTTGCCTTACAGTGGAATTGAAGAGTCAAGAAGCAATAGGAGTGGTAATGAGGGATATCTTTCACTCCATGTTACGCAGTCTGACACACTTTAGGAGATTGTCATGGTAGATGACTTCATTGATGTAAATGTAGACTTTACAATGTGTTCTTTATACACTTAATTTATTGCTTACCCAAAATTAAAACAATGCTGAAATAAACCATTGAGATTTCCAACTCATCCTCTTTTCTTTTCTTTTTTTTAACAAAATGAAAAATCTGTGATGCAACAAGTTACCTTGCCTTTTTGAATTATGAATTGTCTTTATGTTTTAATCTTTCATGAAAAGGATTTGTAAAGACATTACTTTTTAGCCATCACTCTGCTTAACAAATTATTTTTTTAAACAGGAAATTTCCTCACACGTCTCATATAACAGATACACTTCCACAATGTATCAATCCACAATGATACACATTTTTTCAAGCTTCAGGTCTATTTTTGTTTCATTTAGGGCAGCATAATCTGCATCATCAGCAGCTATTTAAATCACAGAAATATATACATAAATACTGTATGTACGTTAATGGCCAAAAACATTTCTCTTTACCAGTGGAACAATCTGTCTGAACAAATAGAAATACATTCAATTATTATACAATGGTTACATTAATGCTTACACAGTGCAATATTTACTTATGGGGTAAAGTTCTAATGGTATCTCTTCCTGCCTGTGTCTCTTCCTGCTCTGCTACTGGAACAGGAGCGAGAGGCCAGTATGTGGACCTGGATTGGAACTGAATTCAGAATTCTTGTCATCATATTCTTTACATAGTTTGTCAAGCAGCTTCTAGGCAGTGTCCTGTATTGTATATGATGAAAGCCTCCTAGATTGTGACACACACTCACACGCACCAACACGCACCAACACACAGAGATACAGCATATTGATGATCACATGCAAGCATATACTCCCACACACACCGCTCTTCCTGTGAGAGTTTGGAAGGTAATTATGGCAAATGTAAGGACAGTGACCTCCGCCATGAGACATAGGAGGTATGGAGATTCATAGAGATTTGTTTACCAGAGATTTATGTAAAAAGAAAAAAAGGAGATGAGAGACTGTGAAGGAGCATTTCCTTCGTCATATCGATGGCAGTGTTGTGTGAGACGCTGGTAGGGCTTGAATTGGTATAAAAAACGAGAAATTAGTCTGGCTTTGTACTTGCACAGGAAATGATATGCAAGTAATTTGTCTATTTTCATAAACAACATGAATGACCCGTACCCCAACACCATAATATCTGCTCTAACCAATGGTTATAGTGCGTCTTGGTCCCAAAGATGCATAGTGATAGCCTGGCGACCTGTCCAGTGTGTACACTGCCTCCACCCATTGTAAGCCGAATAGATACGCAGTTACAGATAAAGGATGGATGGATGGTCCCAAAGATTGTGTTCATCTCTATGATAATGGCCTCAAAGAGGACAAACGATTATATGAATTGTGCAGAACAGATTTGTGCTGTGACCATCATTACAATGTCACACACTGAGACAGTGCAGCATAGCACATCATATTTCTTAAATTTGTCCTGTCTCTCACCAAAACAGTGACAGAGTAACGGAGCCGAGCCAAAGGGCTTCACCGATGCCAGCTGCCTCCCTTCTTCATTTGATTCCTCACCTCATTGCCTGTATCAGTCAGCCACTGAGCCATCCTAGCATTTTGTCTAGACTTACTGGGGAAGACAAAAGGACCTTTGTTGTTGTTTTTTCCTGGTTCCCCTTCACAGCTTAGTCTTTGTTTCTTTGTTGAATCTGGTCAAATTGAGTGCAGGTGCGAGAGAAGGATACCCTTTCTTAATCACCTTTGTAAGGGGGAGGACTGATCAGAGGAGCTAGAGATGCTTAATTACATAGTAGGTAGGGGAGTGAGTGGCTCATTGTTGCTGAAGGGAGTGCAGGCTAAAGCTGAAGACAGAATTATTTGAAAAGAGGATAGAGCCATACCTTTCTCTCAGCTAGTAAATTACATTGTTTTTAGTTCCCCAGGATAAAAATATGCTCTGAAACTACCCAAATGTTATCAACTATGCAATGAGTTTCATATAAAAGTCACACAAAAGCAGAAGTAGTTCATGTTTAGTCTCAGTGAAATGGCAGTTAGAGCATCTTCTGTAGTTTGACATAAATGTGAAATTTTGGAGTGAAGCTTATTATGTGAATCTGGCCGATTGCTATTGTGACACGTTATGCCAACCAGCATATAAGTGGCTTGCGTATCCACTTTTTAAAATATGTAAATCTGTGCACTAGATCACAAGTGACACTATTAGGTAATTATTTTTGCTCTATGCTCTGCTTGTGTTATATCATACATATTATGTATTACTATTTGTATTAAGCCTTAAGCCTTCAGATAACATACCTGATAACACTAAATAATAATAAAACTAAATATTAAATATACTAAATACTAATACTCAAGTAGGCAAGAAATACTTTTTTCCACTCCCTCCTCATCACGGGGCATACAATTTATAGTGTTAATAATACAAATAGGCAAGATCTTTAAATAAAAACATATTTTAAAATGACAAGGAATAACATTTGATTTGCATTCAAAGGGGCAGATTGACAGCCCTTATATGTAGGTGCTGCCTTTTGAATAAGTGATTTTTTGTGACTTAATACTAGACCTTCTTGCATGCCGATCACACAACAGATAGTAGATAGAGGAGGACTCATGGCAATTGCTGCTATCTCCCCCGGCTTCGTCATCTCATGCTCAAGCCGATATGGGGCTGTTTCATCTGCTCTTCTGGCCCCTGAAAGATGAGGAGAAATGATAAAAGGGCAGATCAGGTAGAAACAAATTCCCAGAGACAGATCAGAGGATAATGCAGGGTCAGGCTGTGAAAGAAGCAGATGTAGAAAAGAAATCTAAAAGAGGAAGACACAACATAGAGCAAGAGAGCGAAACGGTGGTGTGGTTGATGTAGGCCGGGAACGGTGAAGAGCAAAGGGACTGTGTTCCGACTGAATGTGAATTCTGTCTAAATGGAAATATCTTTGGGCTGCTGTGTTGTTGACTGATTAGATTGGAGGTGATAATTGTGTGTGCCCGTACCACAGAAGCACAACAGGCAAGCACACACACATGCACAGGGCAAAATATTGATTCACTCGAGGAGAAAATAATTAACCTCGTTGCTTGCGCCAATCAACATCCTATTTCAGTTTCAGTTGATTAATAAGTGAACTAATCTTATCCATTCTGACTATAACAAACAAGTAGCAAATAGGAAAAAATAAACAAAAACGTTACAGGAGTAAGTGGAGCTGGAACTTGTTTTGAAGAAAAAAGGATGAATTCTTCACTTTCTCCAATTTCCCGTGAACATTTATTTTCAGAATTGAAATGTAAGGAATTTGGTAGTGAATTATTGACATCACTACAAGTGGTGGATTGGCTCTTATCCATGCCACCTTTGAGCACATTTCACTTGTGACTTTATTAACGTGGTTTTATGTTTTGAGACTTACTTTTACTGAAAGCAAACTTCTACATGTGGTTTAAAAGCTTTAAAGGTCAGATTGGATTGACTTTGGGTATCATGTGTTCCAATCAGCATGTTACTTGTAAGGGATGTCATCATGAGCAAGGCCATCTGGATCATTATAAGCTATAAATGCTACTAGACTCACTGTCATAACAATCTGTTATCTTCATCTTCTATTGTGAATGTTAAATATGACTACTGTAACAACATAATGGCAATGGCATGCATGGCTTTCTTATTCCGCCTTTCCTATCCCATCCTTTTATTCTTTGTTCCAGTGTTCTGAGCTATTTATTGTCCATATTTCTAGATATTTCATTCCCCCCCACAAACAACTTTGCTATGCTGTGTAAATCGCTGTTTCTCAATGTGGAGTCCTTTGTTTATTTTCTACTTCTTTCTTCTCTTTTTTGAAATCCAATGTTCTTCCATTTTGTTATCATTGTGATATCCGATCTCTGGTTGTTCTAAACATTTGTAGTTTCTGGGGTGAATGAGTCATGCATCAAAACAGCAGCCCTCTAATCTCGTCTGTAAAACTGCCTGCAGCTTTATAGAGACTATAACATTCAGGAAATGTTACAGGCTCAGTGTCCCATTTTGTGTTTATGTATTCGAGCACATATTCCAAACATGTATTGTGTGGACAGTTTGGTGTGCTTGTGAGTGAGAGGAGAAAGTGATAGAGAGGGTGGAAGGAGTGTTGTAGGCTCTGAAAAGGATGCACGCCTCCAAATGTAAGCAAGCGATTGGTGTAGGTGTACACGAGGGTGAATGCAAATATCCCTGCAAGGAGAGGGAGAGAGAAAGAGGATGGATAGAGGGATAGGTTCTTGGCAGCATTGCAGAGTTGGGCTGATTTATCTTCCCACATTCTGACTCACCATTTGTCAACCATACAGTTTATATTTCAAAGCAGCTACCAAAAGACACAGAAAGTGGTAGAAAGAGAATGTGTGAAAAGACTCTGCAGAAGTCTGTAGAAGAAGGAGAAAGAGGGAGCAAGTGTAAAAAGCCGCTTTGAATTTCAGAGCAGAAAGTAGGGCATCAGCCTTCGTCTTGCTGTTACCTGCTAAAATCCAAATCCAAAAACAGCAGTGTTATAATTTCAACAAAAATGATAACTCAGGGTTTTTAAGCTGTGTAATATGGGGGTAGTGTGTATCTGATGCATATTGTGTTCAGGCTTTGGAAACCATTTGGTTGAATGAATTGTATGCTTGCTTGATGACTGGTTGGAGCATTCTGATGTGTCTGAATCCACTGTGTAAAGATGAACTAAATTAATTTGCATAAAATCTTTCCAAATCAAGCTTTATGAGGTTGTGAACATCCCTGACAGGCTGTCAATGTAACGTGATGCTCTTTAGGATGTCATTTGATGAGGAACATGTTGACACAGTGTCCACATCAGATTGCAGAGCCAAGAGCAGAGTGTATGGACTATACAGATAGCATAATATAACCTTGTTAGCCATGGTTGTTTGACGATTCGTGTGTGGGAGGACCGCGGTGTTGGGTGACTGCCTTAAGCAATCACCATCGTGTGAGCCAAGTAATAATGTGCCACTATTGGAAATGTGTACTGTAAATACCTGGCAAAGACTACACTCATGTTGCAATGTGGTTTGTAAAAACATGTACTACCACAGGTTTCAGAGGATTATGGTGCTGTATGTGTTTAATGGACACTGAAAACACGTATGTTTCTAGATGATTGCTTGTGTATCAATGTGTTTGAAGCAGAGTGTTTCAGTCTGAATGTTTTTGTAGTGAAATCATGCTTTTTCTGTATGATTAGCTGTCTTGTATTCTATTACTGTGTCACTCATACATGTATACACATGTAAACGCAATTATGAACATGTCATTTTCCTGCAATCAGTCTCTCAAAAATGACTCTTGGACCACAGGGCACTTAATGTCACAAAACAGAAATGCATTTTGGGTGCGTTCTCTGAGGTGACGGGCCAATGACTGCGCCTCCTACTGCTACATGATTCATTTGCATCACACTGAAATGCAGAATTATTTTTCTTATTATGGCACGCAATTGGAATGCTAATTTAGGTTTCTTTTATGCCCGAGTATTTCTACATATTGAGGTGAGCTAAGCTACAAACATAGCTAACTGCAGAGGGGAGAGAGAGTGAGTTTGATTACTGACGGTGACACCGAACGGCTCCAGCGAGCGACAGTGAGTTGAGGTAATCTCCAAACTGCCGACATAGTCCCACTGTGACTTCAGCTCGACAGCTACGTGACGGGATGGGTGCCGCTCGCCTTTCACAGGCTGTCAACTGACTGCGGTCCATTGAGCTGTTGCGATCAAAAGGACCAAGGAAGAGCCATATTTCAACAATAATTTATCACAATTCATATAAGTAAAAACAACATATTTTTATATTGTGTCACCTAGGGCCTGAATTTAGTGTCTTATTGTTGTTTTCAGACAGCTGGACAGAGCATACTCATGGAACCCTGCAGGCTTGGCTATGGGTCGTAATGATGGTGCTGGCTTCTATACCAGCAGCTGAATCAATATCTCCTCTTGTCAAATTGTACCTTACCCAGTGATCCGGGAGATGCAATATGTAGCCAGACCCCTCTACTGTGGAGAAGGGGCTGGCAAAGCAAGACTACCCAGTGAGCAACTGAAGCTTGTGAGTTCCTGCTGGATGCTGCGTCTGAGCTCTGCATGTGTTTCTTCAATCTGTGTGATTAGGAGTATGACTCAAGAGTGAGAGTGCATGTGCCCTGGCAGGCTCAGCCACAGAAGGAATTAACTGCTGTTTCAACATACACAGGCTCCGCACTTTAATGGACTCTATGGATAATACTCTCCTCTAATCATGAGCATCTTCACATGTTTTTCCACCGAAAATATGCGTTAGCAACGCTGCCCAGTCAGGATTCGGCAACCCGCCAACTCTGCTGCGATGCTCTGCTGTGAACTGTAGATCACAGCTGCCTCCAGATGAAGATGATGACGAGCAACATCTCATATATCAGCCTCCCATGGAAGTCAACTGCGGACATCGCTTCGCCATTAGTTTCTGCTTGTGTTTGGTCCACTCCCTCATTCATGGTTATGGTGTGAATAAGTTGATGCTGTGATTGTGTTTCACAGTGATTATTACTCAAAGAATCCCTCCTATCCCTCCCCGGCTCTCCATGATGTCTGATGGAATCTAGCACAAACCAAATATGATGTTTCATGGCGGCCAAATATCAAAGCACCCACACCACCCCACCTACAGGAGAGGAGGCGGCAGGCAGAGATTATCACGCTATTATGAGCCATCAGAACTAATGGTACAGAGCTGTGTCCATTCATGAATGCAGTACTCAGGAGTGATCAATCCCCAGGTTAACAGTGGGATTTCTGGCTGTACCAGTGGGGAATACAGACACCAGTTTAACTCCGTTCCTCCATCATCTATCAGGGAGACGGGAGAGAACACATACGATGTCTGCTGCTGCGCTTACAGTTGAACCAGTGTGTTCACAGCCCCACCATTTCCATGTTCTCCCTCTCAAATCGCCACAGGGGAAACAAAAGGGATTGGACACAGTGCCGTGATGTCTGCTGCAGCTTTTTCATGCCGGCAAAGTCGTAAGGCTTTCTGGGACCTCTTCTCCAGCTCAGATTTTCCATGGTGTTCTCCCATGGGCCAGCCTCCCATTTTTTGAGGCTTTTCTTTGTAATCAAAGCTGACCTGTGCCTCAATACAAGCACCTGGTTCTGTAGATTCATTGTGGTTCTGGTACAGAAAAATAGAGACCTAAATCAAGACTCTGTAGGTGCGCTGATGAGCTACACACTAATCACATTTTGAATAGTCATACAACTAGTTATGACCTGGTGAAGTAGCATAACAAAAACTAAAACTTTATGTCTTCAACAAAATATGCAAGCATTTTTAAACTGTTCAAAATACAATTGGATCACTTTCATTAAATTCAACACTTTTATCATTCTCTCTCTCTCTCTCTCTCTCTCTCTCTCTCTCTCTCTCTCTCTCTCTCTCTCTCTCTCTCTCTCTCTCTCTCTTTGACCTGTAAGCATCTCTATACTGCCAACATGTTTCCAGTTTCTGGAGGACCAATTTTACTGCTTCAAAGCAGGTTATCTGAAGGTCAATTATTCACTAAGCTGCTCGTTAAGATGCTGCCTAGAGTGTGCGTGTGTGCGTGTGCGTGTGTGTGTGTGTGTGTGTGTGTGTGTGTGTGTGTGTGTGTGTGTGTGTGTGTGTGTGTGTGTGTGTGTGTGTGTGTGTGTGTGTGTGTGTGTGTGTGTGTGTGTGCGTGTGTGTGTTCATTCTTGACAGTGTTTAGCATTGGTCCATACTATACCACACCACTGGCATCGAATAGTGATTCATTTTTCTTTCATTCTACTATTTGAATGGGAAATGCATCGTAAAATGTCCTGTATTTAGGCGGCTCCCAGAATGTTATTCTTGTCAGAGTGAAGTAAGAATAATAACACCGGTAACAATGGTAATGACACGTTTGAACGAGACTGAAACTGGTGTGATTTTGCTAAAAGATCATTGTTAGAGCCATAGCAGTTTCAGACACGGACATGAATTCACAGCACCACACAAAAAAAGCCTTATACATTCTGAGCTTATATAATTTGCCAGACTTTAAGTTGCAATGCAGTGCAGTGACTTACATTAGTGTAAGATGTTTATATGCTCAGTCCAATGCTATTTCATAAATAATTCTGCTTTGTCACATCACATTTCATGAAAATGGATTTAAATACTATTGTCCCTCAGTAATGTGGTGTTTTTAGATTAGACGGGGAGAGAGAGAATTAGTCGGAACAAGAAGATTTAATTGTTTCAGTAGTTTTATATTTTGTACAATTGTAAAGCAGATTTCCAACAGCCAAATTAATGTAATTTGCACATGCATGCTTATTGGCTTTGTGATACAGTGCACCAAGAGTTCAATTTTGTGAAAAATACTAACATTGTCAGTGTCTGCAATCACTAATATTAGGGCAAAATAAGTGGCATACAATTAAAAGAATACTTCGGATAATGAAAAGGTTGGTAAATATTATTTATTTATATTCAACCATTTGTGTCACAGGATTAGTTTTTAATTGCATTGAATTCACCACTTATTTTTGGCTTCATTCTGTATTATCACCAAACAACAGGCTTGGCATATGAAAATCGGCTGAAGCTTTGTTCAATACAGAATGTGCACAGTGTGTCCTTGAACTGAAAGAGGGGGTGGGCAGAGAGCAGATGTGCTTCAGCATTTTAATCACAATGATGTGAAACAGTCAATTACATGCACATATATTTGAATCATGAGAGCCTGAGGAAGATGCCTTCTCTCTCTGCTCTTATCACATCAGAGGACAGCAGTGAAAATAGGCCTTTGTGGGTTAAAATATGTATTCACAGGGTGATATTTTTACTAGATGTTTCCCAATAAATCATCTGCAAACTGTCGTAGAGCAGTCTAGATTGTTAATTATACACACATTGTTCAAGACAATCCTTATGTCAACATATACGTCTACAATTATGTCAGTTTAAAGCTGACTGACAGGCTAGCATCTTGACACCTTGTAATATCTTTGGACATCCATGCTGTTTTCATGAACATCTGCCATTGTTAAAATTGGTCAAAATATTCCAAAACACTCAAATTATACAGTTTTTTTTTTTACCATGAGCTCAATATGTCAACATATACTGGAGCAGGTATTTCTGTGCTGTGTATCTTATTCTATTTAGATGATGTAAGCAGGCAGTTTAGTATGTCATGTCGACATCGTCATCGTGCACGCTAGAGATCAAGGCCACTTCACAAAGAGAATTGTATGAGACCGTGATGGATCTGTCAGCCACCTCTGCTGGTAAGGAAACATCAAAGTGCAAATGTACAGAGCTGTATACGGTATGTACCAACACAAGCACCCTGAGCCAGCCACACACCCACACACATTGACACACATTACATTACACAGACACCTTGCTCTGTATCCACTCTGCTGTGAGATCTTTATATTCAAATCTAAATTGCCCAGCTGCGTCCCCTCTGCTCCACTAGCATTATTAAATGCACACAAAACAATTACTTTTTCACACAAAGAGAGGGAGAGGATGTAATGGATGCATGAGGAGAGTAATTGTGATTCATACAGGATAAAGGAAAGAGATGGAGCGGATGAGTGGGATCATCTGTAGTGTAGGTGTTCTCGAACATATCACGAATTCCGTTACTACAAATGGTCACATATAATGAACATATAAAAGTCAACCAAACAAGGCATAGAAATAATGTATGTGCTGCCATTATTAATGATGAATAAGTGAGACTGCAGGGATCCGATCCCTCCGTTATATGACATTAAAATTTGACAGTAGACACTTGGAAAGTAGACAGAAATACAGAGATAAGACTGTAGTCCAGGAGAAACTGTGACTCAGTTCAAGAAAAATGAATCCAGTTTAACACCGAATTGCTGACAAACATTTGTGGTATTTACAAAACCATTAAACTGCATAATGTAAGTAACAGTTAACCTGACAACTTCTGATGTCATATGAGATGTTGTGGTTTCTTCTGGGATTGCAACATTGAGAACACTTTGCAAGCCATCAGTTCATTCCAGCAACAGGGGGTTTGATATTAAAAAACAAAGCAAACACGATTTATTTCTGTTCTGACTCCTTCCCTGCATTATTATCATCTCGGAACATATGGCTGTAGCTAATTTTACTTGTGTGATATATATATATATAAATATATATAGATAGATATATTCTTTTACCACAAGATATCCACTTTGTTATGGATACTTAAATATCCCTCCTCCATCCACTTTGTTCTTTTACAATAAGACATATTGGTGACAGAACGGGATGAAAATACCAGGTGACTGCAGAAAAGTCTGTCACAGTCTGTGATTCAGCTGTCAGGGATTGAAAGGAAACTAGAAACTAAAGATTTCACATGACTGGCTACACGGTTCAGCCAGAAATATAGAGCATTGTTGTGCATGTGCCTCTGGTAGTCTGGTCATGGACTCTGGATTAATACTGAATCAACACTGTCCGTACCTTAACATCTGTGTCAGTTTGCTGTTTCTAATACTGTCTCTTTAATGTGTCCAATGTCACCGGCATGCCGTCTGATTCAGTCAATGCCATGACAGTAATTGTATAGTAGGTGTTTTTATTTTATTTTTAACTCTTAGTCATCATTATCAACGTCATTACATGTTTTCTTTTCTTTTTTTTCATCAATTATTTTTAGCTTTTATATATAAGGAGGAGAGCTGTGGCTGAATCTTAGTTTTGTGTAGCACTTTTTGTGAGAACTGAATTGGTTTCTTAGATGAAAAATAAAGATTCATGTATCCAAAGCTGGAAATAAATGATACTTTCGATTGAGCAAAATATGGCTTTTGGTGAAGCCAAAGTGCACTGAACTGCAGTTCCACTAATGGCTGTACCAGAATATATTGGTATACTGCTTTTCGAAAAGACTTGAGCAGGCAAAAAGTCAGCATCCTCACCAGTTGATCCACATACATTACATAAAATACACAGCTAGTTGATGCTAGTATCATACGTATAATGAGGCATGTTATTTTACATGTATTTGTTTCATATGTATTTGTAACATAACCATCTGCAGCTGCTTAACTTACACATTTAGACAAGCAAGGGGTTACAAGACAAAAGGTTTTTGTCACTGTGTTAAATGTAAATTCTCCAAATCGAACAGAGCAGACCAGAGCTGCTAACATTAGCCTAAACTCTGGTAGGCTGTGTCCAAAATCAATGGCTATTGTCCATATAATGCACTACAGCATATTTACTATCCACCCTTATATCTGTGTGTCTTAAAGACAAGTACAGCTTGTTAGAAGTGTAAATATGATCTCAAACAACAGTAAGAAAGAGGACCCTCGGGATGCTTTTTTATTTTTTTTTACATAAGGAAACACGCGCTCACACCTAGCAGTTATTCATGACTGGATAGAAAAGCACACAATAAATTTAGTGTGAATTTGGAGTCAAACAAGTTCACATGCTTCAGAGGACAGAGTTAGAATAATTCTGAGTCTGAAAGCATGCATACGAATAGTATTAAAGCAGAGAACAAAGAATTGCAGATGAATGAAGAGTCTTGCCTATACAAAGTAAAATATTTTACAAAGCTCCTCATGCTTTGTTATGGTGTTCGTTCATTAAACATCATGTAGATGAGGTTCTTCCAAAACAGAGACACTTCCCCCTGAATCCATGTTGCCTTAAATGTTTATATAAGCAATTAATGCATGTATAATTTTAGTCCACCACACAGCCATACAAGTATAAGATTGCCTTCCCTGTCCCCTCTTCTCTTGTCTTTGCTTTTTGCCATTGAAAAACAAATAAAAACATTTTCCATTATTTCTATCAGCAAACCTATTCTATGTCTTTGTCTTGTCCCTGCTGAGATAAATACATTCATTGGAACCTATTGTGATAATCTGTAGATCCACATTTGAAACTAATTTGGTTGTTCATCTACAGCAGGATAAGTTGGTGATACATTAAGAAATTCAGGATAAAAAGAGGATAACGATGAGGATACCCTCAATACTGGACGTGACAATCTCTTTACATCACAAGTTATTGAACATTTCTTTTGACAGTGAATGCTTTTCCTATCCGCCACCACTAGTTACACCAACACATCTGGATCTTTATGGATGTTACAGCTGTGTTACTTTTATTATGTTTTGAGGAAATAAGGCCCTGGTTTGATTGCATCAGCTGGCAACTGTACTTTAATTTCAATTCATGACATGTATTGGCAGAAACAGACAGGTCCAATCGGTTCTCATTTCAGCATTGTTTCCTTTCAGCTCACAGCAATACAGTGTCCTGTCTTCTGTATGAATGGAAGGGACTTCACCCTCACATCAGCTTTGTGCTTTTGACAGCGTCTCATGTGTTCTGATCCACTCCCGAGTGTGATGTGAATTTGAATGGGATGTGTACAAAGGCTCACCTGTCAGGGAAAGAATGATCCAGACTGACAGAGAGGTTATTTGAGTCCATTGCCAACCATTCCCTTTCAAGTCAGCCCTTGAATCATAGACACAAACACTCACCAGTGCCTCGTCTTTGAGCTATTGGACTCGCATTGTATTTTAATTGATTCCCCCCCAGGTTCTCTGGCCACAGACCGCAGCTGACCTGCTGATCTTTGCCTTCCAGAAACAACCAGTGTGTTTCCTGATCTGAAAACTTGGCTAAGAATCACTCCAGAGAATGACAATACAGCATAGTATACAATACATTCAGAAACAATGAACAAAATTGCATATACTTTATGCAATATGCCGTTAGGCTTGTCGCACTGGGCCAATTTCTATTTCCAGCTCAAGTGCCATTTCTACGATACAACAAATCGAGGGTGCTAACGCTTCAACTGCTACCAATGCTACTAGACTGAGAAGCATTGATTGGCGTTTACACTTTCTATATTCAACAGTTCACTGAGATGATAAACAACTGTTCAATCGTCTGTGTTGAACCTTTTGTTTCAGATTATTTGGATGGCATTAGTGAAAACATTTGCAATGCAGAATATTACAACAGTTGACTTTGTGTGCTATTAGTGAGTGGGTAGAATAGGGTATTTGCAAGTGGCACAATATTTAGTGGTCAGATGTGGCCATGCACTTGGTGGACAAACCTGGCATATATCCTTACGCCAGTGAGAAATTAAGAGTTTACAAGTGGAACTATGTTGTCTGTTGTCATGTATTCAACATCAAACACCATGACAGACTCATAGTTTTGAGTTTAGAACAGTCCATTGGTAGTGACTCTTTTCAAAGCTTGCAGCCATAGAAGCCGCTGGTGTTTTAACAAATGGCTGTGTTAACTGGTGAACCTCAGCTGAATGCGTAGGTTGCTCTTAGTGACGCCAGCTGTTGATAACACAGAACGCGTGTCCTCGTTTAAGCCTTCAATCATTTTTAAATACTCATTCGTGGTTATTATCTATGCCGACGATTTACAAAACTTCCTCCAACCAACCATTCGGCTAAAAGTCACCAGTTAACACGGTCACTTGTTAAATTGAAGCACCTGTTTCTCTAAAATGGTTCAGATCCTGTCGTAAATCTTTTGCTTGCAAACTTGCAACAACCAGACATTTTGATGCTGGTTACAGTTTGAATTGAATGTTCAAAGCTTGCTAAATCTCGTCTGGATGACTGTGGCTGAATCATGAACTCATTGCATATTTTTGATGATGTCGACAGCATAAGAGTCTATTGCACCCACTGTGACAAGCCTGACTCACATTGTCAGTATTGACACCTTGTCAAACATCCATAAGTCATATCTGACTTGTTTTTACACGAGCCTTTTGTACTTAATGTCACCCACTGTGTGGCTATTCGAAGGAGAAATACATATAGACTATTTGACTAAGTGGACAGACTTGTTCTTGCCACAGGTCAAAATGTTTCTCTGTCTGGTGCTCAATGTGGGTGTGTGGGCACAAAACGCCTCTCTCCATGTAAGCTTGAACATTTGGTGATTTATGTCCTGTCTTTTTTTCCCTATGATGTGGTTCAGTTCACTTGGCTGGCAGTGTGAAAAAGAGATGGAGAGACAACAAGGAAATAATTTAGAAAATGTCTATTTGACGTCCTTTCTCCAGTATGAGTGTCTTTGTATGCAGTGGCATAAATAATCATATTGCTTAACAGTATGCTGACACAAAACTATGCAGCTTTGTTTTGGTTTCATTCACAGGCATGCTGCTTCTCTCCTGCTCTCCGGTGTAACACAGAGGCTAAGCTCCACCCACACATACACAGTCATGTTGAAGAGGCCCTCTGCGACGGCTAGTGTAGTTCACACAATTTTGCTGCTCGCCTTTTGTTTTTTGAGCTTCCCGATAAATTGGCGTTGTGTCGAATCTTGCGTCATAGCAGGCTAAATATCTCACCTGGAGCTCCAGCCTATGAGAGCGGAAGAAAGCGATTGAGGGGAAACTTGGACACAACATTTAGAACATGTCATTTTTACAAAAGGATGGAATGTTTAGTTGTTGAATCACTTTATTTAATAAAAACAATGCATTGTTGTGCTACATCAACATTCTCATCTATCTGGAGTCTTTCCTCCTCAGTGCACCTGCGATCTGTAGCCAGGTTCAGCAGTTCACCATATCAGAGTCCATGGCTGCTGCTGCTGCTGTAGATATGATAAGTCAATCTAGCAACGCTGTTTCTGGTCCGTTGGCTTCAGAATACATTGTGAAAGTGAAATGAGATGTGCTCACACTGCATACTATCAATCTGTTGGTTTTCTGATTGAGTCCTCTCGCACATCTGCATTATGTAAAACTGAATACAGCTAGTGATGCCTGTGTGGAATTCAATCTTCATATGTGTTTATTCTTCTGTAATAATGATAACTCGTGAACACAACATCTAAGGAACACCTGGATTGAAATGACTATGCTAATAATGAATTCAGTCCGAGGATTTGCAACTAGATACGCTGTCAGCACATCCGTGTTCCACACAGAAAATCCAAAACAACAGCAGAGAAACTAAATCCCTCCTTTCTTCCTCCTCTCTCAGTGCGGTAATTCTGCAGCAGGTTAAATCTTTGTTCTGTAAACTCCTACTCTCCATGTCCATTACTCATATTTTCTTTTGATAAATCTGAACACACATTTCGTTCTCACTGACTCACTCGTTCTGCAGTTTGAGACAACTGAAGTGAAATATTTGATTGTGGTTCATACATGTTGCACAATCCCCTTGCCCGGAGCTGTTTGGAAGGTGTAAGTAGCAAATTGATGCAAAGTGAGGTGGACAGAAATCCCTGGAGGTACAAGGGTAGGGCAACGTAGCGGCTTCTTAGGATTTGTATCCGACTGCTACTACATTCCATGTGCACATGCAATCATAAAACAGAGCATAAAAGCTGTCTAATATGTGCAATAACGACTATTACAGAGACAGTACAAGCGTGTAGGTTTGGTTAAATGTCATTCCGGTACAACTCATTACCTAGAAAATGTTTTATGGATAAATTATGTATACTTTCTAATCTGAGATAAAAATGTGCTTGACAGGAATAATAAAGTTGGCATTTGCCAATTTTATACAGTGACATAGTGAATTGTGAAACATAGCAGGATCATTTTGGTCATTGCAGGGTTACATGTTGTTTTCCGTAACTCAAGCAATGTTGGAAACCTTTGAATTCTGATGAAATAACTGCTCCTGTACCAGATCCGACCGGCTCTGTTTTCATGCTGTGTCATATCCCCCTCCTGCAGATCTCCACCTGCTTTGAAGGATGTGCTTGGGGATTTTACTCCCATTGGTTACCATACCTGATTTCTAACCAAGCTGCCACATTCAGTAAATACAGGGTTCTTCATCATGGGTGCTAGGATGCGTTGTTTAATACACATTGGGAAATTGCTTTCGAAAGAGGTACAAAAACTGCACTTACTTTTAGGTTCTGGTATGAGAATAGTATCATGTCATGCATAATGTATGGCTGTTACCATTATCGGGCTTCTTTATACATTCAGCTGCCAGCTTAAAGGGATGTCGGAATACAACAGTCAAACCTACATTTATGAATACTCAGGGTTTGTTGAGCCTGTTTTAGGGAGGTGTTCACTCAACTAATGATCATTGTGTTGTATTGCGTTACACTGAGGGGGGTTTGTAATATTTAGTCCTTGATAGAAATACCTACAAAATAATGCCTGGGGAGAGATTTAAACACAGCAAATATACTCTGTGAAAAATTTCATGATATGCCCGTAACACTGTCTGATCATTGTAGTGGAGTATCCTTGAAGTACTTGAAGTATTGATTGGATCATGTCTTTCCTCAATAACTCAAAAATACTGGCATGTACCCTTATTGCCTGCCACTTTCTTTGTTAAGTGCACTTCTATAAGCTTCCTTGACTTCATGATGTCATCAGACTGGGACGACCTGGAGTGGACTGTTACAGTCAGCATGAGAGTGGAGCAGCTGTTCTTCAACTTCAGTTTCTCATCAATGAGGTAAGCCGGATTCCATTACAATGCAGTAATCAGCAACTGGTCCACTCCATGGATCTAAATGTCTTCTCTCTCTCTCTTTCTTGAGGGATTTTAAATTTACCAGGTTATTGGAGGGATAAACTGTGTTATCCAATGCCTATTTTATATATCTATTTTGTTTCATAGTTTCTGTTTGAAAGCAGAGATTAATTCATTGCCTTGGTAATGGAGTACAATATTTGTGTGAGAAATTAATTGAATTGGGGTATTGTAATGGGATTTGATAAAATATCACCAGAGACTTTCTACTTCCTTCTGAAATATACAGCATCTATTATAAGGCAGATGGGTCCCTGCTTAATTGCTAAGCCATTTCCTGATGTGACTGGTGTAATGGGTGTAGTTTTCCATGCATCCAAGATCATTAGTTATTGTTGGTCTCTGATGGAGTATTAACGTAAATTTGTGAATTAGAAAATTGATAACATATTTTCACCTGTTTCGTTGACAAATCAAATAATGTGAGTGATTTGGTGGTTTAATATTCAGTGGAACACATTGGCCTGAAAGATCAAGACCACTGGCAACAAGATTGTCTAACCACTAAAGTTAGAAAAGGTATCACTTCAGTGTTAGGAACACTGTGGGTGGCAAAAGAAAAGGAGAGCGATCTGGAAAAAGATGAAATGGGAGCTTATTGGTGCACCTTTGTTCATGTGATTCCATAAATGATTCATTCAATTTTACACAATTGTTTTGTTGCTGACTGTAAGTGGGTTTGTTTTCAAATGTAATGGAATGACTTTGATGGATTTCTTTTCAATGGATGAGAAGTGTGGCAAACTGTATTAAATGTTAAATCACTTATTAACTCGCAATTATTCCATGTGGAGCCACTTATATACCTGTACTCATCATGACTTCCTCAAGGACAATAGATGTTTTCCTCCCTGCCTTTAAAACCACATTCCCTCCAAGCTCGTGTTTTATTCTGACAGATCGGTATTGTGTGGGTTGACATGTGACAGTGCTCCGCGTCAGCATTTCAGGACTTTATCAGCAGCTTTCTCACTGCTGTACTTTGTTTACTAACAAAATACTGCAGGTGTATTAGAGAAAACAAAGTGACCTCTTGTAAGTTAGAGCAGAAGCCAAGTCACCATGTCTGGAACAAAAAGCAGTCCCTCTCTTTGTGTTTTTTCCTTCATTCTGCAGTGATCCACGCACTTGTCCTGCCTCTCAGCTTGCTTCTTTGCCCACTCTATTTCTTTTCAAGCCCACTGGCTCTCTCAGCCCACTTCTCCATCACTCACTGGCCTACTTGTGATGTGTCTGAGGCAAATGGAGATGGATGGGCCTTCTTGTACTTGTGTGACAGGAACTGACTTTGTATATGTGTGTATGAGTATGTGCGTGGGTCTGCTGTCTGTGTGTAAGTAGTACCTAAATGTTGTTGAGTTTCTTAACCAAGGCTGTGAGCATGCATGATACCCAAACACAGGACTTTCACTCAGGAGGCCACTGTTTGTGTCCTCTTTGAAAATAAAATGTTGTTTTATTTTATTTTATGCCCATAACTAAAATACCATATCAGACGTACTAATATTTGATGCAAAACCATGATGTAACAACTGGTTTTATTGCCTAAACATAACTCAGTGAAATTGAGAGTTGAGATTATTTGAACGGGAACATGATTTTGTAGGAGACAGGATTGTGCAACAACAGCATGTGGGACCAAGTGTGTCTTATTCAATTGGTGGGTTTGTAAAGTATGTGTGTTTGATTAACTCTGTGTGTGTGTGTGTGTGTGTGTGTGTGTGTGTGTGTGTGTGTGTGTGTGTGTGTGTGTGTGTGTGTGTGTGTGTGTGTGTGTGTGTGTGTGTGTGTGTGTGTGTGCGCGCGCGCGTGTGTGTGCGTGTGTGTGTGCGTGTGTGTGTGCGTGTGCGTGTGCGTGTGCGTGTGCGTGTGCGTGTGCGTAGACTCTCCCCACTGGTTTCTCTTATATTGAGCAACCGCAAATCACAGTGAAGTCTGTAGCTCTGCTAATGGTTTGACAGAGAGACAAATAGCAGTGCTGTAAGTCAGTGCCCTTTTGGCTTCAGTGTGTGTGTTATCAGCCTCCCTGCTATTGGTTGACTTGTGTCTTCAGAAGAGGCCACTTCTTGCAGGTGCCTGCAATGATGACCTTCTGCATGTATTGAGGATTTGTATAGTCTCTCTCTCTCTGTCAAAGCTTTTACACAATCCCACACATGTAGTTGTAAATCGTTTTATTATGTGATCGTAATTACAGACCATGTCATCCACATAAGCCCCCCCCCCCCCCTCTCTCTCTCTCTCGCACCATTCTATGAGGAGATTGTTTTGTTTCTGTCACTGTGCTGTGTGGATGGTGTGAAATATAGGCTAATGAATGTGTTTGTTTGCCTTTTCTGAATCCATTAGTTTGCTTGATGAATAATACAAAGAGGCTGAGGGGGCTGCTGAGGTTTGGTGTCAGATGAGGTTGGATGGTGGGGGGAAACTGCTTAGGGAAGGAAAAGGTGAGAAGGATTGTAATGCAATGCTGAGGGTTGGATTGAACGAGGGTATTTATGTTTTTTTTTCTAAAGAAGAGAGTCTTGTATTTAGTGTCATATACATTTCCTTAAAACAAAAATATCCTGAAAGGATCAGATTATTGACTGTAGTTACAAAAAATGTGTACTGTATATGCCACACATTAATTTGAGATGTTTGTCAAGTTTATTTTGTCATAAATCAGAAATAATTAATTAATTTAAATACTATTTGGTCACATATTTGTTTTTAAATTACCACTTGAGAGAAAAACAGTTTCACAAGATCCATTTTTATACATGTATAAGTCTCATATTGAGTGTTATATTGTGTTTAGGTAGCGAGGACAAAGAGGAGTAGCTAGAGGACAGACGGAACAGATGTCGTCCAGGCAGCCAGACACACCTCATTAACCTTTGACACGACCCAAAATGAGCTCTGCTTGGAGAACTAAAATAGCTCACTGCAGCTGATGAACCAGGCCAAAGCGTAGTTATCTTAACTTTTTGAAATTAAAATGTCCAGGTGTTTCTTTTTATTGGTATTGATTGACAAAAGTATGCTACGTATTGAATTCTTTCAGGCAGATCATGTACCCTTCACTGCATTTTTTTCAGCTGGAGTTGGGGAAAGTTAATCTTTTTAAGTTTCACGCCTCAGTTACGGGAAAGAACTGGCTTTGTGTCAGGCCACACAGTAGTTGACATATTGATTCACTAGCCAATAACGGATCATTTGATGCACACATTTGTTTAACGAGTGCTTTAGACAGTGATTCCCACTGACCAAATCTATACAGCATGACAAAGACATAAAAATATTTACTTTGTAAGGTTTAAGAACCCTAGAAGAATCCTAGATATTTATTATTGATACTATCAGTTTTACTAGACTACTAATCCTCCTAGTACACATTTACGCACCTAAAGCCATGCGCCCTGACATATATTGATGTCATTTTTGGGATTTATGTGCCTGCTCATCCCCCCTGTGATTCCATCGAGACGTCAAGATAATTATACAATAATGGAGTTGTGAACCCGGCTCTCACCCCGTCTGCCTCTCCCGTTCTCTTGATGAATCATTTTTTCATTAATTTAACGGCTGCTTCACCTCCGCTTACTCCTTCAGGTGACAGAAACAAACTCCATCCGTATTGGAAAGGATGTTGAAAATCATGCTTTTATAACTGTGAAATTAGTTTTAATATTAATGGTTCAAATTACCCGAGGATGCTGGGAACAGTAGAGCAGAAATTCAAGAAATTGATGATAATTCAACGCATTGAAATTAATCAGGGAGCAAATATATTTCATATCGAGTCTGAAGTGAAACTTAACAAAATTGTATTAAAATCTTGATAATGGAAAGACATCAAAGCCTGAATCAGGAGTTCTAATTTTCTAATTTGCTTTCTAAATGCCAGGTAATCAGCAGCACATCCCCCATAGCTCATATCTGACGTGGCTTAAGAGGAGCTTATCATTTTGTGTATGTATGATGAACAGAAGGGTGTCAAACTAAATAGGAGGCAGGAGGTGGAAAATGTTCAAATAAATATGTTGTTCATTAAATCTTTATTTCCTGTTGAATTCATTTAGGAAGATTAATGTTGCCTTGTCGCACAAACAGAGCTTCATTGATATTTAGAACCTGGATGGGGGAGGGGTAAAGGAAGAGTTATTCACAGATTAAGCCTTTTTACTAGACACTGATAAATCCTTTCACTGTCTGAATGTAATAAATCATTTCCCCTCAAAAACATTAGGATGTATGGTTAGTTTGCATACTAACAAAGGGCTGTGTGACAGTTTGACAGTTTGATTTCTAGAAATGCTTTCACACATACACATTCTGATATAGTATAGTGTATTTTTACTCTGTATGTTTTTATTGATATTAAAGTACAGAGTGAGAGATGCAGTGACAGGGGAGAACCCTTTCACCGATGTGGACATCATTGGGCAGAATGTTGTATTGTAAAGTCTTTAATCCTACGTTTAAGCAGGTAATCTAATACAATTCTCCCTGGGCTGCAGTCTTTACAGTGATGCCCTGGTAGCAAAGCCGCACTGGGAATTTCACTGTAATTACAGTCCTCAGAATTAAGGAAACCTGTTGACATCATTTCAAATATTTTTCCTCTCATGGTTTACGTTCACTTTTATATGATGTCTTTGTTATTTTGTACAGAAACCAAGACAGTCAGAGTACACAACATTCTTTATTTCAACACACTGTATCTTTCTATGTACAAGTGGAACAGTTGTTTAAAATATCTTATCAGAATTAAAGCTGGGGTAGGCAGTGCATTGTTGGCATTACTGGGCAAATTCCATAATAACCTTTCAGCATATTAATTCAAGGGGTAACCCCAGCGTAGGCAGTTTACTGGAAAGCCCCCCACCAACTCTCATTCTGTAGCTCTCCTCCCCCTCCCTTCATCAAGCCCCTCCCACAAGAAGAACACATGAATATGAACAGGCTTCATATAGTAAACTGTATGCAGTACACACATTTGAAACATCATCCTGATCATGGTTATGATCCCAATGCCGTTGTATCGCAGCAATTCTAACTGTTTACTTACAATTGTGTGGATCTGCAAAGCCCTTTACTGTAATTTGTGTTCATTGGTGAAGCGTTTCAGAGAGAGTACAACACGCTGATAATGGTTCAGTTTAACTTTCTATTGACCATTTACAATTTTAGATAGACAGTGAAACCCCTCAATGTGTCAAAGTACAACCAGAGTTACTAATACATGGGGATATTTGCATCACAGTTGAGCTTAATAGCTGGAAGACTTTCAAAACAACATGACGCATCTCCTTGTTCTGTCACCCAGGAGGAAATTAGGGAAGCAATTCTCAATTTTCCTCAACTGGAAACTTCTTTCTGTTTCTTTTAAGTTGCTAATTGCTCTCTGCACTTATCTATTCTAATTACAATAATACATTATCTGTTAGCTGTTAAAGGCATTCTGGGAAATGAAGAAAAATCAATTTCCGAAATGTCGTTTGGGTGAAAGCTGTGTGAGCTCTGTATATTTCAGAGAAACTTCACTTGGTTCATGTTAGTGTGACCAAATGCATCTCTGTGTACACCAGTAGATTGTTTGAGTCTTTTATGTATTTTGGGTTCTTTACAGTTAGAATCTTACGGCCACAGTAATGATTCAGTTCTGATATTTTTGATGCCTCTTGTTTTACCTTTAGGGGGCGCTGGTCTCAGCCTGTGCAGATGACACGCTTCACTTGTGGAATCTCCGTCAGAGACGACCGGCCGTCCTCCATTCACTCAAATTTAATAGAGAGAGGTAAGCATAAATTAACACACACACACACACCATATCTTACTCCACTGAAAGATAGATGTGACTGTCGTAGCTCCATACATAGGCTATAGTTGTCCGTTATTCAACAGATGTATTACTTTATAGAGTTATTTCCCATCATCACTGTCACTAGGCAGCAACCCCTGTGCTCCAGAAAGACTCCTACTCACACCACATCCCAGACCACGTAGCACACATTGGCTGCTAAACCATCTCTTTGCTTCAGCATTGGCAGCCGTCAAAGCCGTTCCACCAGAAAGACACATTTAATCAGTTCAATCGGGAAGACAGGGAAGCAGAGTGTTGACAGGAATAGGCCGACTCCTCTGTCCTACCTCCGATCCTTTTTCACCCTGTCTGACAAACCTGAGAAGGACTGGCTTGAAGCTCTCTCTGCTGTCTCAGCTGGCGACCCCTTCTGTCTCGTGAGCCACCCCCACTAACACCACCACAGGCTGTGAAAGCCGACTTCCCAGTAGTTATTAGGCGGCTGCATCCATCTCCTTTGACATCCACCTTTATCCTCGAGACACAATACCGGCAGGCGACTGAACTGAAACTTATCAATGCTCTCGTCAAGGCCACCAGACTGCCTAGTTATGAATGGCACTGCTTTTCTTAGCCCACCCTGCATGGCGTTAAGGCTAGGCATTGTCCTTCAGTTCAATATATGTAAGTTACTGTGCTAAGAATTGTCCAGCCCTATATATCCCTGTAGCGAGGCTTCATCTGCTTGCAAGAAATAAGGTTTACAATTAAAAACCCTCTTAACAGTTTGAGAGATCTTCTGTTTTTCTTTTCTTTCTCTGTTTATACATTTTGTCTTTCTCCATGAAAAACATTCACTTCAACTCAAAGATAATTCTCACCTTGTAGCACCGGTTATGCAAGGGCATTAATTGAATATGACTGCATTCCCAATAAATGTGATGAAATATAAAATGTATTCAAAACGCAAATTAAGTGGATTCAGTAAAAGTAAGGCATTTATTATCATTGTAGGCATACAAGGCTGCTGTATGACTGAGAGAACCAAGTCTGCCAACGCCACTATATTATTTATTTTCATTTTTGTTTCTCCCACAAAGTTTTCTTTCTTCTCGTTGGTCAAAAAAAAAAGAAGCAAGGTCACAGTGTTAATTCAAGTGTTACTTTTGATGAGTACAAGTGTTGGCAAACACGATGCGATTGATATTTCAATTCAAGGACTTCGGCTGAGTCACTGGATGTGATTTGTCTCTATTAAAACTTTCCGTCAAAAGAGAGCAAAACGCTTTCACAGCAAGACAGAAAAATTGAAATCCTGCTATTAAAAAAAAGGATATTAAACATAAAACTCGAGTAGGTGCACTTTCATAATGCAACAGAGCCTTAAAGGATAATGGGCTGGAGGAGTTAGAGCCATGTGTTTTCTGCGCAAGTTGTTAGGGAAAGAACTCTTATGTTTGCTACTGCAACAACCTCAACATATCAATCCTTTGTGAAATCATCACATAGTAGACCCTGTTAAACTTTCCCTGTGAGATTTTATATTTTAGGGTCATAACCTACTAGCTGTACATCACTCAGTGATACACATGCCCACACAGTGATGCACAGGTGAAGGTTAGGAATAATGTTTTGTGGGCCGATGTGGTAGGAAGCAGAACCACTCACGCTCAGTGGCAGAGCAGTGAATCGTGCTCGAAGCTTAAAAGATGAAAAAAGGCATTATGAGTCATCCGTCATCGGCCAGGCAGTGACTTGCCATTTAGCTCTGTGTCTCTAGACTGAATATCTGACAATTAGCACCCTAACACCCCGAAGAATTCCCCAATTATAACTTATTAGTCACTGGAAATGGTGCAGAGAATTGTTTTGTGATAACTGTCAGTATCTCGTGTCTGCCACCCCTCGTCGACTGTCATGCTGTTGTCATAAAGGATGTGAAGACTTTCCGTCAAAATAAAATACCCACTGCAATGCATGAATCATTGGACTCTGACTGCAGTTGTTTTTTTATTTTTTTATTGCTCAGTACAAAGAGGCATTTTAGCTAATTTAATCATCTGTGACTTTGAGTTATCCAATGTGGCCAGTTCCCTAGATGATGTCACCAATATATTTAATGTCTACATCTTTCTACTTCATTCTGGATATTTCCTCCTTTCCTGGTCTGGTGGTGGGCGGACAGCTGGCAGCTAAACCTCCTGTCCTCTTTGAATGAGAATTATAAATGTTGGTGGTGTTTGGTCTGACTGTATGGAATGAAAACACGCCTCCGACTGTCTCCATATTTCCCTGTGGATGTGTATTCATCGCTACTTACCAACTTCCCCTTCCTGGCAGCTTCTCATCCTTTCCTTCAGTGATGTTTTCTCTTAAACCAGACTCATTTTACCCTTCCTGTGAAATTTTATTGAAATGGTGAGCACATTACCCAAGTTATCAGTGCTAAGAGGCTTTAATATAGAGGCCCCGTGTTTTCCACAGCAAAAATATCCTCACTCACAGTGTTATTTTGAGATACGGCAATTCGGATGACTAACTATCAACATGTTTTACATCGTGAAGAGGTTTAGGTCCGTGTTGCTTTCTATGACAAAGAATTAGACCTAATGATTCGCAAAGGTCAGTCCCTTCCTCAAGCAAAGGAATATGTACATTTGGTGTGCTAAGGCTAAATGCATGATGTAAAAAGACTTTCTAATCCTCTGTTGCTCTCATAGCACTTCTGCCCCCCCTGCCATTTTGAATATTGTCATCTCCCCAAGCCCCTAAAATCCTTATTGAATTGTCTGCCATCTCATTTGTCTTCTATCTAATAATCCTGCCACTTGCTGAGTGGGGGGCTGTGGTACTAGCACCGAATAACCCCTCCCCCCTCTGCAAGGTAATCAGCATGGACAGGAGTGACTTAATGTGTGCAGATCTTTCTTGCTTAAGGGGATTATGAAGATGTCAGTTGCTAATTCCAGAGCAATAATGGTTTAAGCAGCCTTGCATCATATCAAGATTATAGTTATACGCCACATGAATACCTTACAGGCCTTCAGTGGTATTTATTGATTTGCTAACAGCAAAAATCATGGTTTCTCAAAAGAAAAACAACTGGAAATATGTGGAATCCCAAATAGTTTTGGAAAATATAGATCATAGAACAATACTGTTTAATGATTATCTATTATCTATGTATTTTTTAACATGGTCTGTGTTATAAAAAAATACTGGAGCCACACATGAGCAGTGACTGAGCTGATTTTCAATGCAGTGAGTATGTGTGTATATATTTATACAGCCAAAAAAAAAATCATCCAATCACTGCCTCCCGGCTCATGCTTGTTTGATTGATTGATTCGTGCCCCAAAATAATTTAGAGCTGTAATATTTGGAAATAGCCCAAACTGTTTATATTGTTGAAGGAAGCAACATTTTGAATTAAAATAGCTGTATGTTTTTGAAACAAACTGAAGCATTGGTCCCTTTATGATAATCTCTTCCCTTCTTTGTTTCTTGTTCTCACAGGATCACGTTTTGCCACCTTCCCTTTCAAAGTAAATGGCTGTACGTGGGGACAGAGCGCGGAAACACACACATCGTCAACATCGAGTCCTTCATTTTGTCTGGATACGTCATCATGTGGAACAAGGCTATAGAACTGTAAGTTGTCCGTCCTCTGATACGATTACTGATATCAGTGATGAATCTTGATAATGACGATGCTGGTAGCTAAATACCACAAAGTGGCTATTCGCTTGGTCTTGTATGCAGCCCATTTTCCCGAAAGATTTGAAGAAAACATCTGTTTACAGGGAAGACCTAACTTAACTTGTTTTACAAGCTGTTTCAGATGTCTCAGGAGTTGTAATCTCTTTAAGCTAAACTGTTGTCAAACTAATGTCATGGTTCAAATGTGAACAGTTGAGAAATGTTACATCACTAGCACTGATAGCAAATACATCCATCATGTCATTGCCATTGGTTGGATGACAAGTTTAAGAGTTAGCTAGTCAGAGTAAGTTTTAGTTGTTTTTAGCTGTTTTTTTTTCAACTCCACTTGAAATGGCCAACACATGCACACAGTGAAATATAGCCGATGCATAATCAGCACTTTTTGGTTCGCGCCCTGAAATACCACAGTCTGAGCCAATCAGAGGCTGATTAGGGGCGGGCCTTCATCTCTGATTGACTCTGAGCCCACAAAACCAAACAGGCCTAAGTGTTTCAGAAGTAGTGGCTTGTCTAGTTTCCATGGCTCAGATATGACAAGACAGCTAACATTATGCATTTATTGCAAAGAGTATGGCCAAAGCATCGCTGGAAATGCTGCTTGTCTGGAGCATTGTTTTTTGTTCTTTCGCGTTTTTCTTATCTTTATTGTCTTTATGTGTATAGTCAGGACCAGGGTATACGGGAACTATAAAGAAAAAGTGTATTATGGGTATTATTGCGGTGCCAAAAGATTATTACCTAAATTATGTGCTGGTGTACCTAAATGAAAAAGTTAGGGGGCACCAGCCCGTTTGTTTAAATAAACAAACGGCCCCTGCCATTAGACTGAACCTTGCTGAATCATGCTGAACATCATAACAAGGTCATAACTAGTTGCTGTTGATATAGCAAACTATAGTAAACTGAGCCATCTGGACTTTCCTCTGGAAAGCCAGACTAAATAGCAATTGTTAAAATGTATGTGATATTTCACATAATATGTTAAAAAAAATAAAAACAAGCACAACTCGTAGGTGAATCGTGTCTGAGAAGATTCTCAGTCATCCAGGTCAACTCCAGTCGCCTATGATAAAGATTGATGGTGAATCAACTTTTCAACAGCTTGAACAATGGGGAGAAGACTTAATTAGTTGTTAAGTTGAATGCATTTCACAGTGTGTCATAAAAAATGCATCAACAGCCTTTATCCATCCATTGTGGTGATGTTCCCAGTTGGCAGTAAGCATTCACAATGTTCTATAACGCCTCAAGTTGGGGCGTAATATTACTTTTCTGTCAACAGAAGCCTTTATTGATTTGTTGACATGCACTTTTATGTGTTGCAAGTTTTGACTGTGTAGCTGACATATGGTGCAGATTGACAACTTCAAGTGTCATAAAGTACACAAGTGGTGCTCAGTTGCATTGTATGCCCGTTTGTTTCTCTTGGTTTCACCCGCCTACATGCCGTTCTTATGGCGTTACCCTGACAAGTCCCCTGCTGTAGTGTCAGTCACAAGTCACTCTCATACCAAGCCGTCGTGTTGCCTTGTGACAGCCCCAACTATACCGAGCAGTCGTAACACTGATGGGACTGTCTGCCAATCATTGCTCAAGTCTCAGAGGCTGAGATGGTGGATGGGATTAACAGCATATTTGGTTTGTTGATTTTTCACCACAGAATCAACAGAGGAATTTCCTTTTTTTTTTGCACATCATATAGCAGAACTTTCTTTCGTCAAAAATGTGGGATTTTTTTCCTTTCTGTTGTTCTAGTAATACTTTGAATATCTCAAGTAATTATTTGATAAACATAATATTTTACTGCACGTCCTTTATCATAAGATATATAATGAGATTTTCCACAGTGTTGCCCCCCCCCCCCCCCCCCTGAAAAAGGGCTGTGTTTACCTTACATCATAAAATACTATTAAATATTAATGAAATATAACCTGAAACTTCATGTATGTCATACAGCAAAGGTTGTGCATTTAATGGGCGAATGCCTGATTCAAGCGACAATTATTCATCAATCGCATCATACATTAGTTTCCTGGAATTAACATAATAATACATGTGTGCAGAACCTTTTGTAGTGTACTATAATTAACATTTGACATTTTATTTAAATATACCAGAGACATTTGTGCACTATATGTTACCCCGCTATGGCATGCGATGTGTATTAACAGCCAGAATTCTATGTTATGAGAGTTACAAAGAGACCCAGAATATCTATAATTGTGCCTATCGACAAAGGTCAGTGCAAATCAGTAGCAGTAGACGATATAATCTTCTTGTAACGTGTATTATTTTTCATCCCATGTCTTTGCAATTTCTATTCCAACCAGAGACAGGCCTGATCGGTTTTGTTTCTTAACAGTATTTAAATAATTTAATTAAATTTAATTTCAGACTGATTTGACTCTTTGAAACCTGAATTGGATTATTTCTCCTAACAAATAAATACAATTTAAAACACTAAGAAAAAACAAAATAAGACCTTCATTTTTTTCTACACAGTTAAAAACAAATTCATAACTGATAATGTTGAAAATGCATGCTTTATATGGTACTTCCAATTTAATTTGAATATTATTATTTATTGAAGTGACAGTTAACTAACCTACCTAACTGACTGATGAATAAATACATGATACTTGATTAATCAAGTGTATGCAGGGTTTCGTTCACCAACATATGTACAGAAATGGCAAACATGCATTAGGAAAATAAAATATTGTTACTGCATTTCACATATCAGATAAATATGGCATGCAATATAAGAATGATTAAAGACCACACAACTCTCTCAACAAAAGGTTTCTCTCCACCCCACATTATGCTCTGATTTAGCATAAACTATAATATATTCTCTGTTTTCTAACCATCAGCAGTTCAGCAAGTTCATGGGAAGTGGAACTAGTAGAGAATGAATCTTCTCTCATCAATGCACAGAGCAACTGGGGAGATTTCCCACTAAACATGAATACGAATGCTGGGGGCCTTTGTGTTTTCCTGCAGGGGAATGCTGAGTGAGCTCATGCACCCCTTTCACTGTGTACAAACATTGTGTGAGTGTTAGTCACACTGTATTTGTTGTGCGTTTACACTGTTGTGTGCATGTGTGTTCTTGCAGTGTTTGTTTGTGTGTGTCAGATTAATTCATTAAATTCAAACCAAAGTGTACTCTCTTGAAAATAATCTGATATAGTAGCAATTCAACTGGGGCCAGTGGGCCCAAACAGGAGGGCCGGGCTCTCATTGAAATTCAAATGGGTTTGCAACATATTTAATGCACAATTTCATCTTCAGGAAATCTATTCCAAAGTGAGATGTAAAATATGAGATGCAAGGAGGAGTGGGGAGAACGCCACAGCACGGTGCACACTCTGCTTTACTTGATAGATCACAGGGATGAGCAGAGTTTTGTTTACGCCGAGCATCATGTCAGCCGTGATCAACATTGGCATGTTTGGCTATTTCTGTTATCAAGGATGTAAAATAAGCTTTCAGTGTCCTCCTGGTCCCCTTTTTCTTTTTTGATCGAAATTAACAAGCAATCTTAAAAGACAAGGACATGCTTTAGAAATATGTGGGAACAGAAATATATGGCAACAGCAGCCCTGTCTCCTCAATATATACCACTAATTTGCAAATTAATTTAGAAAGAAACCTCATGCTGCCTGGTTGTATGCATTGATGGTGTTTTATTATGATAAAAAGGTACTTTTTTACTTTTATTATCACTTCAATTTAGATATTACCCTACAAATAGAGTGAAGGTCCAACTGTAGAAGTTGTGGATTATGTGCAAAATGAATGGTGTCCACCATATGAGGTACAACCCCACATTCACCAGGCTATGCCATTTAACCTCCAGGCCCTGATCGATGTGTCAGGCAAGAAGAAAACCTGCTGCTACAAGGCTGTAGGATCACTAAGGTCACCGTTTCTGAGTTAAAGTCACTATGGAGACAGTCATGAAAACAGCAGTTACCAGTCATAATGTCCTCTGGCTGGAGCGAAGTTAACTCCTTGAAGTCTGCAGTGATTCTAAACCTTTTTTTACAAGTGATGTCTATTGTTAGAGAAATGTAAAATCTAATAAGACGCATTCAAGACTGAACTTTAGTGTAACCTACATTCTTATTAATCTCTAGGACATGATTGGATTTCATGGTCTCCTTTTCTTTTGGAAAATGCATGCCAGTGCCTCCGAGTGTGTTCTGGGGGCATTCAAGGTCCATTGGGAGGCTGGGATAATAACCATGTTCCTACTCAGAAACTCTGTAAGGAATTAGTCTGTTTCCATCACACATGAGGGAAGCAAACAGCGATACAAAACAAAGATGCAGGGAGATGATGTCAACCATCTGATGGCAGACTCCTCTGCTCCACACAATGCAGCAATGTTATATGCTTACCACTTTTCATACCTGGTAGATACAAGACCAAGTCCATTTGTGGTAACTGATGTGGATTATATGAAACCTCTGCTATAATTAAGACAATCTGCTCAAACTTGATGGTTCTCTGTAGAACACAAACCCTAGACAAAGCTGAGAGGCACAATCTAATTTATTTTTCTCTCTCTCTGTCTGAACAGGAACAATGTTTTGTAAGCCAATGTCCTGTAAGCCCAATGTGCTGCCAATCCTCAAAGTACATTTTGTTATTCATTGGGTCCGGCAGAGGAGTAATGAATAAAGGAGGGGAACCGAATCATAAGCTCCGTAATGATATATTGTTGGCTGCCAAGGGAAAACATGAATGCAAAATAATCTCAGTTTAACTAGAATTATACACAAACATGTACAATGTGAAGTTCTTGCAAGAGAGGACATAATTAGAGTAGAATGCTCAAAAGAAAAATATGAGTGTTTTGAGGACTATGGGCTGAGTAGATCTTACTTAGAGAGGGAAGAGATGGGATAACTATTCCGTTAAATGGCTAGAATTCAACATGTTGTCAAACAACTCTAACAACGTGGTAAATCCACACCAAGTTTGTAAACTAAGTATGTCAGCTAATGTATTTCTATAATGGCAGGCAAGTCTATGTTCAACCTCAAATACCACTCCCTGATTCACCCTGCTAAACACTCTCTCAGCTGTTGGATAAAGAGAAAATAAATGTGGAAATATTGAATAACTCAGCAGTCAGTCAACAGATTCTTGGAAACAGCTTTAGACTCCCTTTGCTCTCTGCACAGAACACTATGGGACATCCTTTTTTGTGGAAACTTGATTATTTAGAAGGTACACAAGAAAACACTGCCCTGCATGGGAAAATGTTGCTGACAATGTCAACAGTCTAACAATACACACACACACACACACACACACACACACACACACACACACACACACACACACACACACACACACACACACACACACACACACACACACACACACACACTTTATTTATACAAAAATCACTATCTTAGATTAAGAATGAACAGATTACACACATAGGATCAGATTTGTGTTATTTCCTGCCCTTCCTCCCTCCTTTTCATCCGTCGTGTTGATTATTTATTATTTTGTAGCGATCATTGGTTGCCATGGCTCTGCTGGTCTTGCTGGAGCTCAAGGTCTCTTTGTATTGTTTGTGATCTTAACAGCTTCGGTAGTCAATCTCTGGATGACTGCAATAAAAAACATTCCTCATTTCACTTCCCCTCATTGCCTCCAGAAGGTCCTTCAAGCATTGATATGCTTATTTCTTCTCCACACTATTTCTATCATTTTCTGCCTCATGTAAGCTTTACTTAAAAGAGTAGTGTTCATTCTTGTCATGTCTGTAAAAAGCAGGCAAAGTAGCCTGAATTACAGATCATCTGAGCCACATCAGGCAGGGTTGCTCAATAGTTTTTTGGCACGGTTCTTTGAGATGACCTGGTAACATCATTAATTCACAAGCACAGGGACAACAATACCATTTATGAAAGCTTTTAGACCGTCTAATTTGACCAGTCATTAGTTATAACCAGCACCAGATTTAAATTTTGCTTGTTGCTTAGATACCTTGATGGCAGGAAACCTCTCCATCACCACCTCAAAACACAGAGCACATATTAGGCCTCATTCAACAACCACTCTTCTTAAACCCTACTTACGCAGTTTTGAAAAAAGATTCTGACAATCACCAATGTTTTCTTAAATGAAAACATTCAAGAGCACACTTTTGACTTTTGAGTGCCGACGTGTGTGCAAAATAATTGGGTATCGCGTTTTCTTCAATTCTACAGTTGTATTATACTGTAGGTTTCAAATTACAATTAAATTGTATCATTTCTAATGTTGTTCAATTATTATTTTCATGAAATTCCAAAGCATTATGGTCTTTTAAAATAAAACAAAACACTATACTATCACATTAATTCCTATATATTACTAAACCGTTTTGTGGGTTTGCGCCTTGAACAAGGAGCTGCTGGAGACGCATGGCTCATATTCCCATCTTTGAGTGAATCATTATAAGTCCCAGCAACAGTGGGCTCTATTCCTATAATGGCTTATTATTGTGTATATTTCATGAAGGATATGTGACCTGGCCCCCTGGTTGATGACACTCCCCAACCCTCAGACTCACCCAGAGGCGTACTCGCTCCACCATTGAGTTCGCAATCAGCATCTTAATAGGGAGCCGGATATGTATCTCTGAGCAGCCTTTCCACCTCCAGTGGTTGGCATCTCTTCTGTGTTTGGCAATTCTTTTTTTTTTTTGCCTCAGATTTGACGTCAAACCATTTAATTTCATCTTTTACTTCACCGGTTGTGTGTCCTCCTCTGGATACAGCATCCACTGAACGAGTAATAGCATCCTGTGCATCTTGTTTACTGTTATTTTATATCCATTACTGAGGTACAGAATATAACAGCTTGTTTGCTGTTCACATCCTGCCACAGTCGGCTTTCTTGTACTTCAGAACGACTGATGTTTTCTTACGTTTAGAGTCCAGTTGTCCACCGTCTTTTAGATCTACATTTCCACTTTCTTCAACTTTTCCTCTGTGCGCGAGTACTGTGTGTGCACACGGCCCTGCAGTTTCATGCCTTTTTATGGGCATTCGCAGGGTTTTGCTAATTAGGAATAACTGGCACACGCTTTCAATTAACGAAGACATGGGATGTGAACATTTCTGCGGTTTAGGAAGACATCATGAAAAACAAATCAACAAATTACTTAGGATGATATTGGTGAATATAATTTGTTTTCTTAGGGAAAGCAACATTAAAGCGATAGTTTTAATGAATACACACTTTTAATAATAATTATCATACCCAAGTCATTATACAGGTCTAGTATTATAATGGGGCCAACTCACATTGGTAATGCAATCAGTGTGTTGTCAGTTACTATTCTTAAGCAGAACCAGTGCCTTTAAGAATGTAATGTAAGACTTATGTTCAATAATATATAGCCTCACAGCATCTCAGAATATATTGCTGTACCCGACAGTGGCAAAATTCCGTTCAACTCATTTACATTTTTACTGAATACTTTCTCATTTGCTTTGTGAGCATTTCAAAGGCTGGGCTTTGTAAACTGAAAGCCAAACTTTACCAGGAGTCCCTGATTCAGTCAGCAACTCTCCCGTATTTGTCTGCACAGTGTGACGGCTTTCTTCAGTTAAAAGGAAATGACCTTCCACATACAATAGCAAGCCTTCGCCCTTAGTCACAGCCCTGTCCATACAAAATTCAATAACTGCTGTGAACATTTCCTCCCAAACGCTGTAATGACTTGTAAACTCAAAAGGAAGTTAGTTAGTGTTTGTGGTGTGGGTTTCTTGATGTACAAAGAAAGGACTGGGTTCAAGAAAGCATGCATGTTATATCAGACATTGTCTTTCAGTTTAGTGCCTTATTTGTTCTGGATGGCTGCTGTAGCAAGATTAGCTCTTGGCATTCACCCATTGTGGCACTTCATTGATTGGACAGGTGTTGTGTATTGTATATGATTTTTTGATACCTTAGGACTACTTTAACTGCTCAATAGATTTCCATTGAGACCTTGGCTGTGGTTTTTATCGCCTTCTAGCAGAAGGCATAACTTAACAGGCCTATGAATGTGCCAGTCATAGTTTTTTTTGTGTGTTTTTTTGCCTTTATTCAGAGAGGACAGTGTTTTAGCCACTAACATATGATGATTGTGGCCGAGACAGTAAAGTTCACTGGTGACCAGGTGGCCAGATGTAAATTTTGGTCTGGAGAACATCTCCTCACTAAATCATGACAGCCTCTTTACCCATTTTGCGGTCATTTTTAGGTCTTGAGTAAGAGGATAAGAATTTACTTTACATAATATACTTTTTATATAATATATTTTTTTGTTGGATTTCAAGAGTTTAGAGGACTGGAGCTCTAGCTATAAACGATCCCTGCGTGGAGCCTAATTTCTTTACAGTATGTGCCATGTGGATATTTCAAAGACAGTAAAGTTAAAGTATACTGTCTAATATATATACTTATGAGCAGTATTGTTGATTTAGTGTCACAAATGTTGAATTAATACTAGAATTTTGTCTTTGTCGTACAACTTTGTACAACACTATACATACTGTAATGTTTGGTTGTTGTTGCTCCCTGCTGGAAAGCAATATGAATACAGTCAGTAGGTAACATTTCTTCTAGTGCCAATAAATGTCATGCTTAATCTATGAATAATGAATGAATCAATATGTATTTACATGCAACATGAATACATTACAGAATACATGGTGTTTAAATACATTACGGCTGCTGTCTTATTCACCTCCCTCCTATGTTTCCCTCTTGTCACAGATCAACTAAAACTCATCCAGGACCTGTGGTTCATTTGAGTGACAGCCCAAAGGATGAAGGCAAGGTAAGTAGGCAGAAAAAGAAACACCAGCAACACCTCCTGGGTCTCCTCCTGGACACATATCAGCACAGGTTGCAGAGGCTCAATGTTATTTTCCCACTTCTCTGCCTTTCCCTCTTTGCCACATATCTGCCCCCTTACTTCCCCTATGTCTTTCTTGTATAGTCTGTATTTCTTTCTACCTTCCATTTTTTCTTTCTAATTAGTCATCTTTAACTCTCTGACTTTATTTCTGGCTTACAGAAAAAAAAAACATTATGAGTACAGTGTCCATTCTGTATTCATGTAGGTAATCTCTTTGAGGATAGTTGATGTATTCAGGATGTAGCTGTTGCTGCAGTCAAATTGGATAGAAAAGCGGTGGGTGGAGGTGCTGTAAAACAGAGGTCATTGATTTTCCCCAACGGATTTCGCTGCCTCTGTGTGAAACCAGACTTGACAAGTTGTGAAGACATAAAAATGAGACAACATTGTACAGCTGCTGTCACAAAAGACAAAGTGCTACAAGTGCCATTTAAAATAAACAAAAACATTTTTAGAGTTATTAATGTTACTATCCTAAGAAGTAGAAACATCTTTAGGTTGCAATGGCCAGGATTGGATTTCTCTCCATGTTGTTATAAGTAAAAAGCTTACGTCTAGCAGCAGGGATTAGACATTCATTCTAAAAACATTCATTTTAATCATCCATGCTCCACATTAAACTGTATGCTCATTATGATAAACAGGGTTGCAAATAATGCAGGCACTTTTCCGTATCTTAGCCTATTAGATATGGCTGATATAGCTACAGATCTGGCTGTACTTAGGATATTGTATTATTATAAAAGTAGGGTGGTTTCCCCACACTTAATCATCAATGATCGCATGCACTGGTTTGATAAAAGAGCTGATGACATCACAAATGTTTGTTTCACTAAAGCAATGGGAAGGAACATTCCTGTTTCGAAAACGAAGCAATTGACAATGATGGATAACAATAACAGACATTACAGGCTTCCCAGTTTTTTTATTAACAACAGAGAAGAATCCGTTTACCCAAATTTCGACCAAAGGGGTAATATTAATCTAGAATATTAATCAGAAACACTGGAGGAAGGATAATGTTGCTTCATGTTTTCTGGATGTGTAAATCTGTATTTTTTTGTCACATATTATCTACCATTGTTCACATAAGCTATTGTTTATTTGCCGGGCATATTTCTAGCCCAGGAAGCTCTTAATAGCATTTTCTCTCTACAGACATTACCACTTGTCATAGTGTGAAAAAGTGTATCTAATAACATTAGTGATGGCTGAGTTACATTTAGGAGTCAGCAATCACAATATGAGGAAGCTGGAAATGGCTCACCTAAACTGAATTCAGCCAGCATTCGTTGAACTAATGTTTCTCCTGTGTTCATATTTCAGTGCATGAGCAACTCTTGCCAGTGCAGTGAACAAAGTTGCTTGTTTCTAATGCAACCATTTAAATAAGACATTACAGATGTATTCATAATTTAGTCAGTAGAGCTGCATTTGCATACCTAGTATATGCCTATATGTGCCTTTTGTTAACAGGGCTGTCAGTGTCACTAATGCTAACGCTTTAGGGTTGCAAAATGTATGAGAGGCAGGCTTTTTCTCCCTCAGCTCCCTCTTTTTCCTGCCTTACGATTTGAGATGTTACACAGTCTTTCCTCACAGCAGGAGAGCTGCTTTCTCTACTCTCTCAAGGCAGTACTCCTCCAACATCACTCCCCATCTCCTCTGATCTGTGATCAGATTGTGTTGACTTTGCTCTACCCTTTTAGCGTGTCTGTGTGCGTGCGTGCGTGTGCGTGTGTGTGTGTGTGTGTGTGTGTGTGTGTGTGTGTGTGTGTGTGTGTGTGTGTTGTGCTTATGACGTTGTTTTTATAGTAAGTGCATGCAGGAGCTGTGTGTTCATGGGTGCCTATTCATCTTCAGTGTTATAAGTGTGTCACTAATGTGACCGAGAAGGCATATGCCGTGCGGTGTGTGTGTGTGTGTGTGTGTGTGTGTGTGTGTGTGTGTGTGTGTGTGTGTGTGTGTGTGTGTGTGTGTGTGCGTGTGTGGGTGTGTTTATAAGTGTTGCGTACTCTATGTATTTGTGTGCATGTGTCCTGTATAGATTCTCTAAAATGAAATTTAAATGACATATGTGAGACGTTGACGATCTGATCAGTGTTCACACAGTCAAGCAATGGCAGTCATCTGTTGCTCCACAAAAGGGGAGCAATTACGAGAAGCTAGGTTTGCAAGATAACAGGACACAGTTTTACAAATCGACATCTTTGTTTAGCTTCTGCAAGTCTAAGCTCTGTTCCTACATGTTCCCCAAATGACAGCCAGAAAGCAGTCCCATGCAGGTGATGGTGTAAATTGTCTCCATGCACGTACCCTCACATTAAACGTTATACATTCCTCACTAACCACAAAACTCACAAGCAGACTAGCTGTGAAACGTTGACAGGATAAGAGAACTAAAGGCTTAAAGGAGGAAGGAGAGTAGGAAAATAAGTTTCTTTGGGGTGGCACAAGCAAAATTGCTCCCCTAGATTACAGCAAAAGCATGCACTTATGTCAATTGCATTGGTCCTGTTGGGCTGTCCTCACCTTATTTTATGCTATTAAAAATATCTTTGTTCACTTTCTTACTTTACATTCCTTGTCACTCCCCTCCACAGCTGCTTATAGGGTTTGAGAGCGGGACAATCGTACAATGGGACCTCCGGGGCAAGAAGGTTGACTTCAGAATCTACTACGATGAGGTGAGCTCCACTGTGCACTCCTGCATTACGAGACTTAATTGAAGCGAAATGTGCTGTACCCTTACCCGAAATGTAACAGTACCCTGACTGCTGTTATGTACTGGGATGAAATCCTCATAGAGATTGTCAGACCTTATGTTGGTCCAGTGGGACCTAGGTTCATCGTGGTGCAGTGGGTCCTGGGTTCCTCCTGGTGCTGGACTAGCTCACCTCATGTGTCCAGAGTGTGTAGGTAGTTCCTGGATAATGAAGGCATTGATGCCATTGACTGGCCCTCATGTTCCCCTGACCTAAATCCAGTTGAGCAACTATGGGACGTTATGTATCGGTGTATCCGATACATAAGTACCGCCACAGACTGTCCAGGAGCTCACTGATGCCCTGATCATGGTCTGGGAGGAGATTTCCCAGGACACCATCCAGACTAATCAGGAGCAGCCCGGATGTTGTCTGGAGTTCATACAGGCACGCGGGGGCCAAACACACTACTGAGTCACATTATGAGTTGCTGTGATGAAATTGCCATTGGATCAGCCTGTGATTTATATATATATATATATATATATATATATATATATATATATATATATATATATATATATATATAATATTGATATTGATATTGATATTCGGTATGATTTTTTAATCCTGCATTTATTTATTTTTTTAAGTTCAGCTTGAATAATTTGTTCATCAAGATCTGATGTGTGATTTTAGTCCCTCAATTGTTTTTGAAAATTGTATGTATTACAATGTGACAAAATTAAGTATAGTGAGTAGAGAACAGGAAATTACAACAAAAATGAGGGCTTATCACGCAGAGAGGGGTATACGATTGGACATTTACAAAACTCTAATGATGAAATACATAAAGAGTTGTATCATGTTTGTTTTCGCTATTTCCAGGAAATCATTACTGTGTTACGAACCGTATTAGGGCCAATGTAGGGGGGGGGGGATGGGGAACGGAGCCGAGAGAGGTGGGCAATATTCAGAGAAAAAAAGTTTCAAATTTGCTGCTTTATTACGATGCTAAAAACTGGCATATGCTAGCTAAAATTCCATGAATGTCGCGTTTATCTTTCTAATTAATACATCACGTGTGACAATGCTTTGCTAAGGTCCTTCAGAGGTGATGGCTGTTGATGGTTATTGTTGGTTCATTTTATATGGCCTACATTGTCATCTTATGGGTGTTTATTGATCGGGCAGTTGGGGTAAATGCTAGCATTAGCTTTCACTTGTCATAATAGCAAAGTTTTTATTTTTTCCTAAAGTGGCCCTAATACGCCATCGTACTTTGTAGCTTGGAGGCCTGTAAATATTAAAAAATATATAATCCAGAACACACTCTGATTCATAACAAAATAGTACAGCAGATATAAGAGAACTGAGATCCAGTATTAATAAAAACATCAATCAGATTGAAACAGGAAAGAGTGCTCTCATGTGAATGCATGCCTAGCCTCCGTCTGATCTTTTCATCTCCCCCCATCACTTATCCTCGTCAGTGACAGGAATTGGTCTGCCAATATTTTGAATCTCAACAAAATGGAGGGCAATTTTCTACTTTGAACAAAACCGACTTTTATTTTAATACTTGTTTGCCTGCCAACCAATTATTGCTTTTTTTCCCAAAGAAGCAGTAATTGGAAAGCCCAGGCACGCTTCCAGTCCAAGCTGCCTCTGACAACTCACACAGCACCGTCAATTCAAACAGGTGTTGACAAAATCTGCTGCCATTTCTCCCAGTTAGCATTGGAGCGTAACCAGAGCGAGTGCTCTTGGTGCACCATTTGGGTTCTCGTTATTAAGTAGCCATTTGATAAGGTGTGTACTAATTGCTGTGTAAAGAGTGAATAGTAGGAGAGAATAGGATATATTTTAAATGATCTGCAGACCCAATTCATAATCTTACATAACATTTAGTGATCAGATTTACAGATAAGATGCATTATGCCATTATCAGCCATACAAGTCTTCGTAATTAGAGTGCACAGTGTAAACTAAAACTAGATCAACCATATTTTTGTAAAATGGACTAAAATTGGTCATATTTACTATTTATACAGCATGTCTTTGGACAATTTATCCATGGTCCGTTTGTTAATATCGATTGCGTGCACACACAGAGACAGAATCTTTCTCAAACACACGCATATTTAATCCGTTTTGTTTCGACCCCTATGACCCCAAAACCAATTTGCCCCATAGACATTTTCACCCCGTGGCACTTATCCTCTGCATCCGCTGCCATATCTCGTCTCCTGTCACATCTCCTGTGAAGAGTCACATCCTGCTCACATTCATTAATGCGTGCATCACCTCCAGCCAATCCTGGCATCTCTGTCTCACACCTCCTCAGCCGAGTACAAACAGAACAGCACCGGTTACATTTCACAGACAAAGCTACTCTTACTGATAGAATTAGAAGCCTTTATACTTGTGTTCTCATTGTTAAATCACAAGTGACATTTGGCCATATTTTCCTTAATTTAGCTTTTCTATTTTCCATCCGTTATTTTGTGCCTCCTTTATTTTGTTCAAAGGCACTGCCTCAAATTCACACATGAATCATATGTTGAAGGAAACCAACTGTATGTAGCAATTGTTTAAGTTGTGCTTAGATAAGGTTGATGCAACCTTTGACATTTTCATTTCTTTGACGTGTGTGTGTGTGTGTGTGTGTGTGTGTGTGTGTGTGTGTGTGTGTGTGTGTGTGTGTGTGTGTGTGTGTGTGTGTGTGTGTGTGTGTGTGTGTGTGTGTGTTTTAAGCACATGTTTTCTTACTGTAGTTGGATGAAAGCATAAATTACAAGCTGTCCGGTTTTACCCCTGTTTCTCAATTGAAATGAGGAAATATTCTGAAACAGATTAAACTAATCTCAAACACGTTGACAAAAACACTACATGACATGGTCTTTAAAAGTGAATTTCCTCTCTCATTGGAACAGGCCATCCATTCAGTCGGCTGGCATCATGAAGGGAAGCAGTTCATGTGCAGTCACTCAGACGGCAGCCTGTCGATGTGGAATCTCAGAAACACCACCAAGCCATTCCAGGTCACCTTTCCTCATGGTGAGACACACATCCACTTTGTTTGTTATAATTATTCATTATAATAAGCATAATTACTATACAAAATGAAACATTATTAATCCCATGCTGGGAAAAGTGGTTCCTTGGGCTGTGAATTACTATAATACAGCTGACAGAAATTGAACATGCTTTGAATTCATGTACTTTTGGTAGAATAAATGAATGCTTCACGTTGTCAATGGGTTGAGTTTCCAACAGGTTCATGACAGGTAGGCATGTTATGTTAATTCTGTACTGTATAATTGCAATGTTTTTGTTTTATGTGAGAATGAAACATGCATTCGATCTTTAAACATAACAGAAAGGCAGTTCCTGCTAATTCAAACATGAGGTAAAAGTGTGACCTTAATTGTGTGCAATATATTTCAGCAATGTCAGCTGTAACATGAAACTGCAGCACAGTTGGTAAATGCTTATTAAATGCAACCAGCCACCAACTCTTTATTACTCAAACAAAGCTCTTTTCCAGGTGTCTGCACAATTAGAATGCATGACAAAGCATATTTGATAACGACAGTCAATGTGGGATGCGTGGTGTTTGTCCTCGCCACTTTAGATTATTTGGCTGTCAGGTGAGAATGACTTCCACGCCACATGTAGCTCTGTGTGCTCTTCCTCTGATTAGTCCTCCGGTTTCTCTCCTACTCTGGTGTGTTTTGGGCGATGGCAGGGCATCTTGACCTTGTCAGATCTATGGCGACCAATAGTCCCTTGTTGTGGGCTGTGATCTCAGACAAAATCACGGAACAGGATGGCGAGAGGAAAGGACGTGGCCAATGCATGATGGGTCAACGGGCCTGAAGGCATGGTTAAATGAAGCAGATTGTTTATGTGCCAGATATTTGTCGGATATGGGGTATTACACAGGGCGAGAGAGAAGGGAAGGGGAAGGAAGGACAGGGGGAGATGAAAATGACTAGAGGCAAACTAAGAATTTGGAAAAGAGGAAGAGTAAACGCGAAATATGTCATTTCCTGGGAATAAAGCTCCCTCTGTTCAAGTAGTAAATAATTGAACTTATTCTGTTTCAAGATAGATTCATGAAGTGATTCTGACTCTGTAAACCAATCATCACGACATTGTTGCTTTTGCTTTGCTTGCTGGATGCGGCTATCACTGGTATCTGGAGTGCTCAAATGTCTTGCTCTGCACTAAAGGACGACAGAAGACCATTAGTCAATTATCCAGTTTGACATCACTGTTTGTATTATAAACTTCCAGAAGTCATAGTGAGATGGGAATGAAAAAAAAAATAGATGTAACAATAAATGCACATTACCCTGACTCATTTTATGTCTTTATACAACTGTTGTTGTTTTTTTTAGCAATACCAAAGTAGTACCAAGAGGCTTGTGCCATTTACACATACTCTTATTTGTTTTCCCTCTCGCTGTCCTTTATAATATAGTTGTTGCATGATAAGCACTTAAAACCACCAGAAATCAATATGCATAAAGTATATTAGGAGATGTTGTCCTGCCCTCATTGTATTTTATAATGACAAAACTTGTCATTGCTAACTTGAAAAATGTATCTTTAGTATGTCTGCAAAATGCTTACTGTTATTACAATTCCTGGTAACTAAAGTATGATTACTGTGTCTGAAGAGCTGACTTAAATCAAAAGGGATGTTAACGTTTTATTCATTTTACTTTTAAACTTGTATTAATGACAGAGCCAGAATGTCGGCTATTAGTGAAACTTAAAGTTGAAGCTTTCCCTGCAGTACATATGTTGATTGATGTTTTTTTTTTTTTCAATTATGTTGTATGTGCTCTAGCTTCTATCATTGGTGTTTTACTCATTTCGTAAGACTCACAGTTTAGAATTTCTATTCAATTCAATTTTATTTATAGTGTCAAATCACAACAGAAGTCATCTCAGGACACTTAACACATTTTCTATTTCTCTCATGCTTTCTATTTCTCTCATGCTTCAGTTTAGAGCACTATGCCCATGTGGTAAAACACACAAACCGCACTGCCTATTTTACCTCAGTGGCATAATCATAATTATATTATTTGAAGCAAAAGAAAAATACCTCTCCATAACTTGCTAACTGTGATAATGGTCTTCCGTTCCATGAAAAGTACAATTGGAAGTGGAAAATTTGAATGTGCTGGAAGTATGCAGGGTCAGTTTAATAAAGAGACATATTTTTGGTATTACTACTTAAATCTGTGGAGGAAAAAGGGTTGCAAGTATTAGTATTGTATTTGGCAATCGAGTAAAGCAGCTAAGGAGGTAGTAATGGAGGTAATACAATTATTTTATTATTTTATTTTTTATTTATAACCAGTTGTATAACACTAAAACATAGTTTTTCTTTTGTTAAATTGTGACACATTAGCATCGCTGGCACCAATCTAATGTTACACAAAGAGTAACCTGATCAAACTGCTCACATAACAATGTAGCATGTGCATTAGTTTCAGTAGATTTAACAGGAAATGCAAACAGTAAATGTGCTAATGTCTTGACGTGTTCATTCTTTTGCTATTTCTTCTAATTAAGGAAAGATACAAAAGGATGGGAGAAAGGAGTCGTGTAAACCCATACTCAAAGTGGAGTACAAGACCTCGAGGAACAGGTGTGTGCTTTTTTAAACTAATACTCAGATCTATCACATTTCCTGATAACACTAGATTATACTTGGAATACACAATCACAGAGCGATTTATCCTGTGGTGGTGATTTCACCATGTAGTGAATTAATATGAAGGTTACCTATAACGATCAAAAGTCACCAACAGAAGCAAAAAAATCATCAAAAAATTATATTTGATTAATATGTCCATATATGTTTTATTCACTAATGTTTCACTAATTGATTTTACTTGGTCAGTGGTTAATTAATTGATTAAAAGCCACATGCATGCCTGGTCTAACTGTATTTATTGATTCATTCATCCCTGTTCTCCCTCAACAACAGCGAGCCTTTTGTTATCTTCTCTGGGGGTCTTTCATATGACAAGGCAGGGCGGCGGCCAACGTTAACCATCATGCATGGCAAGGCCATCACTGTGCTGGAGATGGACTATCCTATTGTCGAGTTCATGGCACTCTGCGAGACTCCTTACAACAACGGTGAGTGTATACAAAGACAATGACCAAACAGATGTCACATATTTTCTGGATGAAGCTCAGTGGTTTGTGTGGTTTTAAGTCAAATTTTGAGATATCGTTTTCTGCAGCCATAATAATAAAAGCACTAACACTTCTAAGGCTTCTTCATAGACTCCTTTGTTCTTCCTAGATTCCATCCTGTCCACTACTCATAAAATTGATTTTTTCTTTTTCTTTTCTTTTCTTTAGTTTATGCAGCATGTTGAATATGTTTCACACCGGCAGCAAGTGTTATCAAACAACCTGAGCTATTCTGCAACTGTGACTGTGTGTGTCACTCCAATTTAATCAGCAATACAAAACTCTCCCTATATACAAATTATGAAAACGTTAGAGGCACAAACTCAAGTTAACTTAGGGTTGGACATTTTCCTTGGATGCCATAAATATCCTAAGAACACTCATGAGTATGTTGTTATGTCTGGTTGTAACTGAACTGTATGGATTAAGCATTATCCTCTTTTGGCATTGTATCTTACAGAGGTTCAAGAGCCTTACGCAGTGGTGGTGCTTTTGGAGAAGGATCTAATCGTGGTGGATCTGACACAGAGCAAGTAAGTATTTTGAAAACACACCATCCAGCAGCTAAGCTGCTTGTGACAGAGAGAGTCCCATCACATGTCAAATATTACCGTTAGATGAAATCACCTGACATAACATCAGGGGAAAAAACTACTTATACCATTCATCCAAAAGCCAAATCATGTCATAGTTAAGATCAAAACAGTGTCACTCGGATCTACACTTAAGGGAGAATCTTTGAACATGTCACTTTCCTGGAGAAAATGTTACCACTCTAGTTGAATTAACTTGTTATCACTATCTGAAGAAATGAAAGGAAAGGTGAACGGTGCTGACGTGGTGCAGTCATGGCAGATTAACACCTGAGGCCAGGTGATCCATTTGAATAGCAGCAACACACTTTAAATGAGGTCTACAGTGTCTATGGGGTTTAAATGAGGTTGACTACTTAAATAGGTTACCTAATTAAAGCTGTTACATATAAATCTCATGATGTCTTAATGTTTTTTTAACTTGCCATGATTGTCTTTGTCGACATTATCAGGTCATTGATTAGCTGCTAATTGTGTTAATTAGCCATTATAATAAGTCAGTGGGCTGCACCTAGAGGGGTTCATAGCTGAGACACAGTATTCATGAAGTTTATATTTCGTTCAATAATTACATTTTTATTGTATCTCACCTGCATTCTTTATATATGCCATTACATTATGGATTATATATGCAGTAATGCCAGTGAAGCAGAGTATAGAACAATATATTTTAGTAATGCTGATCCTGTAACTCAGTTTGAGTTGTAATCGAATGTATCACGGTAGCTATTTGTAGTGAGCAACTTTAATGGGGATTTTATTATTCAAATGAATAACAACTTCTACTTTCCTTTTCTGTCCATTTTGCCATAGTGGCATAACATATCCTATACCATATCATGTGTACGTGTCTTGCAGCTTCCCTGTCTTTGAGAATCCTTACCCCATGGACATCCATGAGTCTCCGGTTACCTGCACAGCCTATTTTGCAGACTGTCCTCCAGACATTATCCCCATCCTCTACTCGATAGGAGCAAAACACAAGAAGACTGGCTACAGCCAAAAGGTAGGAGAGGGAACATATGGGGGTGCTGTATTTGTCTTTTTCATGCCAGTTTCACTCTTATTTGGTAATTAATTCTATTTGTGTTGCAAGTAAAAAAAGTAAATTCTAGAAATCTTTGTAGAATTGTTTTCAGAAGGATTTAAGGTAATACTGTGTAACGGTTTGCCAGTGCACACCACTGCTTTGTTCTCTCAAGGTTATTGTAATGTGGATGATCTTCACAATTTATGGACAAACCGCCTCACAAAATAATTGCTCCTATAAACTTAAATTATAGGTTATTTAAATCAGTACAGTTTTGTATTTGAGGATGAAAGCATGTGTTGCTGGGAACTACAGCAAAAATCCCCAACATGATTATTCTGTGATTTGGAATATAAGGACATATTCTGAACAGGACCCAGTGGGAGAAAGCAATAGATGATGTGATTTTAAAATAATCAACACCGTCTCTCACCATGTCAGGAGTGGCCAATCGCCGGAGGAACATGGACGTTAGGCTCCCACACCTATCCGGAGATCATCGTCACGGGGTTTGTCAGAAATATTAAAAACATGTTGATACAGAGAGACATTTACATCCAAACACATGGTGAAGATCAGCCAGTGTTATTCGGAGAAAAAGGTACCATAATACCCTTTTCAGTCAAAAAGGAAACTACTGTATATGTGTTGTCCTCACTCGCATCATGACAGGACCAGCACAGCATGACCTGGACTGCATTGGGAGGGTTTGACAAGGATGTTAACCTGTTCTGAAGCATGTACACTGGGTGTTGTCAGCTTCAGGCAACACTCCAATCCTGCACATAAGGTGCAGGAAAGTAACATTTAAAATAAGCAATCGTCACCACCCAATCTTTGAAGTTCTAAGATCGCTGTAACATTTATTACAGTTGGGAATTGTATTAAACAAGGAGCAAGGTTAAATGTTCTTCTTTTTCCCTTAATGGCCTGATCCCTTCTCAGAATAATTGAACACTCATTTTGACTAATAGACAAAGGGCTATTCTTTCTCTTTCTTCAGACACGCTGATGGATCAATTAAGTTTTGGGACGCATCTGCAAGTAAGTCCACTCTCTAAGCTTTTCTGTTTTCCTGAGCAACTCAGGCATTTGTTACACAGCTTTCTCATGAATGAATCTCATGGTGAGTACTTTCAGATTTGCCATTGCTAGACATTAAAAACTGAATGTGTAAATGTGTGGTCACATGTTATTGACAGCTGTGGTCCATCGATGATATTTACTGGCATTGCATCAAACACAATTGTTGGAAAAAAGTGTTGTGCTAATGCTATATAAGTCCTATCAATTCTTCTTCTTCTTCTTCTTCTTATTTATTTATTTATTTATTTTATATTGGCCCTGCATCACACTTGCAAAATAGACAATGCCGTGTTTTTAACTTGGGTAGAAAAAACATCATGTAACGAATCATCATCTTTTGGTTTCACATGGGACATGAACAGCGGACTCCTTGGGGAAAGTCCTGTGTTTGTATGATACACCACATAACTGTATTGTCTCGCTTGTAATACTCATTATACCACGTAACTTTCGCTAACTGTCAATCGATACAAAAACACAGGAGGTTATGTTCTTGTATCATGCGGCTCGCATTATGTTTTGTCATTTATTTTCCTAATGTAATAATAATCATATACAATATTATATTTTGATATATAATGTTTATTCCTTATTTGTTTCGAAGTCCAGCCTGCTTTAATCAACAAGTCCTTGAAGTTAAATGTGCTAAAATAATGAGGGTTGGTGACTTGAAGCACCTCAGCTCATTTGTTAATAAAGGCACCGCACAGTTTCTGGAGGGCTGAAGTCCACTTCCTCTCATTTGGTCACATTAGTTGCCTAATGCCGTTTATACGGCCACTCTAATCATAATTATGAATGGTAACCATATAATACCACAGAAGTCCAATGTCCCAGAACCTAAAACAATCGTCACTGGGCAACATATTCCCACATTGCATAGGTGCTTCCACCCCTGACAATGTCAGTTGTTCAATCCTCTCAATTTATGTGTGTTTCCCTTTACTATATCTTTTGTAATACACCTAAACTAACCATTTTCTAACCAGTCACACTACAGATGTTGTACAAGCTGAAGACTTCCAAAGCATTTGAGAAGCCAAAGCTTGGTGAGGGCAGGGCGGCCGAGCTGCTGGAGGAAGACCCCTTTGCTATTCAAATGGTCAGCTGGTGCCCACAGAGTCGCATCTTCTGTGTGGTTGGCATCTCAGCCCACATCATCTTGTACCGCTTCAGCAAATATGATGCCAACACTCAGATAGTGGTAAGTGGGATAAGAATTAGGTAAAGGAGTGGCAACCTGGTGTGTCATAAGAAGTCTAAGCTGGGTCCAATGTAATTCTTAGTGAAATCTTAACTGAAAAATATATATTCAACCTTTTTTTAAAGGGGATATGCAACACATTGTTTTAGGATTTAATGAAGTTATTATGCATCTGTGTCACCTTCAGTCACTAGAAGTGCGTCTACAGTGTGAGGCTGAGGATGTCATCTCTCCATCCGAGAATGAAAACAATCCCTGCTTCTCAGAGTCTGGCTCCCACTCACCCCAAGCCCACCACCAACACCCAGCTAGCCCCGGCAGTGGGACGTCTGAGGGTAACAAAGACAGCATCCCCTGCCTTAAGTACGATTCACTCACACACGTCATAATTTTTCTGCAACAAATGTAGCAACTGATTATTTTTTGTGTGCCAAAAATATGAATTAAATATGATAATTATTTATCTGTGTTGTCTATTTGTGATCTCTGTTTCAGGGTGAAGGACCGGATGGTTCGGGCCCCTCCTGGCTACCAGGCAGAGCTGGTCATCCAGCTGCTGTGGGTCGATGGAGAACCTCCACAACAGATCACCAGCCTGGACATCAACTCTGCCTATGGCCTGTAAGTCTCCAGATGCATGTCAGTCTACTGGTCTAATACCCGTCTGTGTGACTATTCATTTGTGTCTATATTCTCTTGAATATATATGAAGAATTTGTTTATTTATCCATGGTCCTGATCACTATTATTGTTTAGAGGAGTGTGCTTGAATTGATTACAGAGCTTCAGAAGCTTCTGAAATCTTTGATTATTGTCTTGTTACAATGGTAGCTTAAACGTATTAGTATTATTGGATGTAAAGCAGATGATTACAAGTGTGTGACCAAGAATCTTTTTTTAATTGTAAATTGTAAATGGCTGATTTACACCATAGGCCGAACCTACCAAAGCACCAGATAGTTATTTGTATTGACTTTGTAGCAGAGGAATTGCATGTTGCTGGATCCAATTGGAAGCAAGAGGAGGGCTGCATAGTTCTGTGCATTTGTCTGCGTATCTGTGTCTCTAATGGCTGTCTGTCCAATAGATGAATAGAATTTACCAGCAGCAGTTAGCAACGCCAAGCAAATATTACTGTAGCATTAGTTTAGCACAGGGGTGTCAAACATACGGCCCGGTGACCAAAACCGACCCACCAAAGGGTCCAATCCAAGTCTGAAAATTGCAGGGCTGTCTTTCATTTTCAATATTTTTTTCAATAAAATGCAATGCTGTTCCTATTTGTCCACTGAGGGTCGCGCTAAGAGTAGCAGGCCCTATGCTGATACGCTATTTAAGATATTACATGCTTACAGTATGTACAGGTATCCCAAGAATCACACTCAATGAATGATTTGAATTCCCCTGGTTTAGCAAGTGATGATCCTCAATCTCTACCGACATAAAAATGATGGATAAGGGTATAGGTCAAATATTAATTTGTAGTACCTTTAACCCCGTATGGTTAGGGTGAGTATTATAGCCTGCAGTTAATATAACCTGAGCACAGGGTTGGAACAGTATTTTTCTATGTAGCTAGGTTTGAGATGTCTTGACATAAAAATGTATTTACAAGGCATTCAGAAAAAAACACCATATTTTCTGTGGCAAGATGTAACATAGAATAAAGTGAGTGAAGGTCGAGGTCGTGGCCACTGACTAGCAGTTGTCAGCAGCAGGAACGACGAGATCCACGGATGGTTAAATAGGCCAGTTTGTCATGTGAATGTGTGTTATTGTGCATGCAGGGAGAGCACTACACACCTGAAGATAACACCAACTGGTTATGTTTGTGATTATTTATTTATGAATAATAGTGAAGGCTTGTGAAGGGTGAGGGCTTAAAAGCATTGGGATGTTGAGTCGGGAGCTATGGAGTGCCTTATTCAGCACCACCTTTGCTTACAGTATAGTCCAGTCAATATCAGAATGGGTGTGTTCACACAGGCAGAGATGTGTTACTGCCCAAAAATAGCTTTCATCACTGCACTGTGTGCAGGCCTGCACTCAGAACTTGCCAAATTGAATTTCAAGATAGTATACTGGATCCCTGAACCTGTACAAAGCCACTAGTGGGCTAAAACCTCATCATTTCTGTTCGTCTTTTGTCTTCTCTAGCGTTCATTTTATATAGCATATAATTATAATACTTGGTAAAGTTCTCAATGTTGACTTGGGTAATGGTTGACATTTCTTATATATTCCAGTGTTGAAGAGAAGTTGAATGCTTTAATGCTGAATGCTCTTGCTTTGAATAGGAGTTGCCAGAAACTAATAAAATAACAATCTGTGTGGGTCAAGGCAGGGCCATCTTTCCTTTAAAGCTTTTCACAGTTCCAAGAGCATTGCGGAAATTCATTTTTTAATTCTTCTTTTTCTTTTTCCATTAAAAATGACCTTTAAATACACACGCATGCTCACATAGATTTCTGTTTAATCCGACTTCTTTGTTGTACTTCAGTTATGATTATTATGCAGATTATAATGTATGTCCACCATTGACATTACTTTAGGCAACAAGTAGTGAACATAAAGATCCATCACACAAAAGCTCCACCAGAAGAATTTTAAAAGCAATAAATCACTGCCACATAAATGTCTTTACACATTACTAAAGGCACCACAAAGGCATGTGGCTGTCTCCTCTGGTCACATTATGTCACTTATGTTGGTGACAAATCATAAGTTCACTGTTTATGCCAAGTCATATTTAAATGTTTAGTATCATTTATAAACCTTACCGACAGTTTACGTTTTAAGAAACTAATTAATGACATTTCAACTTTTCACTGGGATTAGCCTTCTCTTGCCTGATAATAATGAATTGCAATAATCCAGCCTTGAGGTAACAAATGCAGCTGTTCCGCTTCTTTTTGAGACAGCATGGGCCTGATTTTAGCAATGTTACGCAGGTGAATGAAGGCTGTCCTTGTAGTTTGTTTAAAGTGTGGACAAAGATAAGTTTTACGGTTGTGTTTGAGGCAATGGCAATCCCGTTGAGGAGATCTTCAACGTTAGTCGGTGAAGGTTGACTGGAGAAAAGCAGTCTAATTATATATCAGGTCTAATGCTACTTCTAAGATTCCCGTGTTTGAGGGTAACATGGTTTCCGGCTGAAGGCAGGAGGTGAGTAATTAACTCTGATAGCTAGAGTTTTATCATTAAAGAAGTTCATAAAGTCATTACTACTAAGGTCTATAGGAATACATGACTCAGTAGACTCTTTGTCAGCCTGGCTACAGTGCTGAATATAAATCTGGGGTTTTTATTTGTCCTCTATTAATGATGAATAATAAGCTGCTCTGGTATTACGGCGGACCTTCCTTTATATTTTAGCTGTGTTTCAGTGTTGCTTTTACTGAAAGGCTGGATAAGGGTGGGGTTTGGCCACTGCTGCCTTTGCACTTGGTGGTTTTCTAGTGTATTCTTAATGATGCGTTTTCAAATGTGTCATCGTGTTTGTGGTATTGTTGTTTACTACATGACAAACAGCCATCCAAACACTTGGTCAAATGTTCTAAATCGGAGACAACACTGTGGTTGCTGTTGTCGCAAATCAAATCATCTGACCATGTGACAGTAATGTTAAGTGCAGCAGACATCTGCATGGTGGATACAGGCGAGCAGTAATTGAGTGGACGGCTTCAATCTTGAGTGACATTAGTGGTTCAATCTGTAGTCATTCAACCCAGCTATCAGAAAAACATGGGTGAGGCAAATGCATTTGTTGTGTATATCGTCTGGTCGGTGCCTGATGAATAGGAAGATCTTTTGTACAAAAACAAACTTGATCAGTTTTACCAGGACCTCTAGAACAGCAGGTGGCAAGGGGGTTTATGGGAAATCTGGTACTCATATTTAAAGACAGCAGCTGTGTGAGATAGAGACAGGCTTTTGTTGACGGCAATTACACCAAAATGTCACAGTTAATTTGACAGTGTTTGATAGCTCTACATGTCACACATTTAGTGTCAAAGAGAATAACCTGGTGAAATAAATCTTTCTCCTCCATGTAAATGTGTGTGTGTGTGTGTGTGTGTGTGTGTGTGTGTGTGTGTGTGCGTGTGCGTGTGCGTGTGTGTGTGTGTGTGTTCAGTTTGGCGTTTGGGAACTGTAATGGCCTTGCAGTGGTGGACTACTTGCAGAAAAGCATCCTGTTGTGTATGTCTACACTGGATCTGTACGGAGCTGCCGACCCCTACCAACGCCTTACCCGCTCGCCCCGCAGGAACAGACAGTCCACCTCAGGTAGCACCCTCATGCACCTCTGGGATCCTGCCCACACCCACATGCACGTACACAACCAGCACTCACCGTGTAGCGACGCAGCGATGCGTCAATCCTGTGACTGGACATTACATCCAGACTACCATCTGTTTTCTACTCTCTTGTACTCTCCCTATCTCTACTGCTGTTACTTCTTCCTACTTCTTCTGTCTCCTTCCTCTCTATCTGTTTTATTTCTAAGGTTAGACTGATCTAGCAGGCAAATCTGATATATCTTTAATGAGTAATCTGAAATTAATGGTGGTTTGATTATATTGATTATGTTGATCAATAACACTGGTGTCAAGCCCTTGAAGATTGAGTAGGTGATTCTACACATTGGATCAGTATGTACGAATGTCTCAGTAATAAACATGCAATAACATGATATACAGTATATAGTAATATAATTCGGAGGCCATTCGCCTACTTTAACTTTTGATAATTCTTTGTGATAATACAGTACCAACAAAAATGTGGCATGAATTTACTTTTACTTAACAATCTGAATACTTCTTCCACCACTGGTCAAAAATATAAAATATATGATCATGTACACTATAATAGGGGCCATTCCTTAAAATATTATGTTTACTTTACTTTACTTTCTTTGTATATTGCGGTAGTGAAAGATGAACGTTTGAATGCTACTGGATACTTGGAACAAAGTATTTCTCCTCTGCAGTGTCTCCACTTTTATTTAGTTGAGGATTTCAGTGTTATTGTCAAATGATCTAAAAGCTGTATTATAGGATTATCCCTTATAGAAATAAACATCTCTGGTAAAGTCCAATTATTTAAAAGTGTAAGGAGTAAATTGCGTATTTGTGCAAAATATATTCTACAATAAATATGGTAATGGTATCTGTATCAGCCTTCAACATCCTGTATCAGTCCAACCTTACTTTCCCTCTCTTTCTCTCACACAATAACATTACAAGAAGAGAAATTCATCCGTCCATCTCAGTATGCCTGTCACAGATCTGCACTATGATATGAAGTGCATGTGAACTCGCTGCGTGTCATTCCACATTGGCATTATTATGCATGTTGTTCTGTGATTTCTCTGTCCTTTACGTTTTTAGTCCTGCTTGAGCATAGTTCTGTAATCAAAAGCCACAGAGGTCTCATTGTACTTCCTGACCCCTGCCTCCCTTTTCTCTAACTGGTGATGATCTCTGAATAGACTTAATTTGAAAATATCCAGCAACACCGTACAACAAGTATAGTCTAAAACACGCAGCTTTCTTATTTGACCAAACAGGAACCTCTGGATTTAAGGGCATAGCAGCTCCAGTGGTATAATATTTTGGTTCTTTAAACAATTTAAAGTAGTAAGCTCTCGTATTCAATAATTCCCAATGTTTTCCTAAAGTGGAGCTGATACTGAACACTTTATAGGTATTCAGGATTTGTATTGAAGTGATATAATGGTAGGAAGAGAGATGTTTTGGGGATTTAGAACCCATTTTCTTCATTTGCCAATGCATAAGTGCTTTTATTGACTACCAAAGCACTTTGGTTTGGAGTAGGAAGGAAAACTCAAAATGGGCAACTGTGCCATTTTTCTGTACGCCGGGTGGTGGTATTATGCTCTTGAGCTTGTGCTTTGCTGGAGTTGATATAATATTGACAGCAGGAACACTGTCTAAAAGCCATTGAAATACATGGCATTTGCTAACTACACTTTAAGATTATAGCCATTCTCTTTTTAGAAATACATTTTCTGTCTTTCTCAGTATGTTTAGCTGTTGTCGACCACATATGTGTATACTATATATGTCAATCAAATTTAGTATCTTCATTCCATAAAATGATGCTTGATTATTGATCTTTGTGGTGTGTTAAAGTCTTTAGTTGTAGTGTAATGTATTGTAGATACTATGTTAGGACAGAAAGCCTTTGGCAAAAAACATTATAGGTAAAATGCAATGTAAAGCACTTATTTAATGCAACAACATATACATTTTGATGATGCTATTTAAGTGATGATATGTTGCCTGCTAGCACAGTAGTTCCATTTTTGTGTAAATGACGGATCATCAGCGTTTCTGGGGTCTGCAGCGGTAGCGAGTATATCTTGTCTGTCCTCCCCTGACACTAACTCGGTTGCTGCTTGCTCTCACTTTCTTTTCCACTCTAAGCCTGTGTTCTTCTCTCTCCCCCTTCCCTCCTTTTGCCTCCCTCCCCTTCCCTCTGACCTAAAATCCCTTCACTCCATCTATCCCTCCTCTCTTACTTTACCGTCACATTCTTTCTGTAATCATCGTTTCCCCCTCCCCTCCCTTTCTCCTCTCCCACCCTTTTCATACACTCCTTTTCTCTTTCACACCTTCCTGTTTCCTCCTCTCCCATCTCTCCTTACCATGCATCTCTACCGTCACTTCTCACTCTTTATTCCCACCCACCATCCTTTCTGCTACTCTTTCCTTCCTCCTCCTCCTCCTCCTCCTCCTCCCTTTTGGTGACTCTGTGGCTGCTGGTGTGGGCATGTGGGCCTGCCTGACAGAGTTTTGCATGCGCGGCCTGTCTAACTTTTATTCAGATTCAAAGAAAAGGATCCGTACATCCTATCAGAGTAAGTCGGGCCTTCCTTAAGGCTGGGGGGACTCTGTGTTTGTGTGCGGCGGGTGGTGGTGGGGGAGTGTCCCAATGTTGTGGTGGAACATACTGGACAACAGGATTGATAGAGATGGCCGGGATAGGGACTGGGAAGGCATGATGTGGACTGAAAGCAAAGGGACAAACCAAAGAGATGATTGGAATAAACGTGATTGTTTTATAGGTATATTTTGCCGTATAAAATAGAACCCTATTCCAGTCATGTCTAATGGTATGTTCCTTGCAGAGATCCACTCCTTTGAGTCTGTCAAGTAAGGGCAGTTATAAATATTATATGATCTATGTGATGTATATTTTAACTGAAGCAAAATGAATAAAGCCTTGTCATCCACTGGACCTGGTGAAACTAAAATGCGTGCTTTTGGTTAATGACAAAAAAGGAATTCTTTATCTCATATGTCGAAAAAGGTTCAATGAGAGTCCCTGTTTCAGTCTTCAATCATTTGTAAAGCCAGTGTAAATGATTGAAGGAGCCTTGCATCAAGAAGTGTTGCTGCAAACTGAAGAGAAATAATACAATTAATCAAAATGTTTTCAAGTGTGACGGCTCAGTGAGGCTGTTAATGAAAACACTAATGAATGCAGCTTAAACAGCCCACATGTATAGTTGGACTAAAAGGAACACGACTTTGTGGTGGTTTTTTAAACAGGAAGTAAGTTCATACTTTGTATTCTGGCCTGTGCTGGGTGCATGTGATCAGATTTGATCAGATCCCGTGCTTGTCCTGTTTTGTATTTTGATTGTACATGCCACTGAATCATGAGATTTGCACTACACACTGTAGATGCCCAAGTATTGTCATGTTGACATTCTAATGCAATCTGGTTGAACATTTAAAATGAAAGTTTATATCGGCTATACTGGACAGATTGTAGTGCAGATCACATCAGGTTTCAGCCACTCCGCTCCTGAAAGACAAAAAAAAAGAAACATTGAATGCAGCACATGTCAAATATTACTAAAGACCTTAAATCTCATAAAATAACACAAATACACATACACACATATCACAAATAAAAAATACTGGGAATTGGTTATGCAGAAATACACTGTGAGCTTTTTCTTGGGGATCTGGGTGGCTGACGTTAACCAAGTTGAATACATATGATGTGCAAGGTTGAAAGAATCTCATCGATTGTGTGCATTCTACTTTTTCTTATTCTTGGCTGCCATTGGCTGCGGCAGGCCTTACTGAACTCTCTGACAACCAGCAGTCCATTGACATGGAGAGAAGCAAGTCGCCCACCTCAGGTAACCTGCTGACACACAGACAGACGCACCACCGAGTTCACCTTCCCTGTATGGAAATGTATTTTGCTATCGACACTGTGAAGCTTTGCTGGGATGCCATTGTTTGCCATACATTTGAGCTGCACCGACAGTATGCAGCCTGTGGACACCTCACCATCACCAGAGCAACGTCACCTAATGAGAATGGCACCTGTTGGAAATGGTAACTTATGTTGGAGGTTGTATGGGGGGCATATTACATTGGAGGTTTTAAAAAAAAGGAATGTTGTTGGCGAGAAAATATAATGCAGCTGTCAGACAGTTTGATGCATATTATTGGTTTTCCTTTATTCCCATGTTGTGAAATGATTTCAAAAGCCAAGTGACAGGAAATATACACTTTTTATTTGCTCTATCCCTTTGTATATGCTTTGTGTGTTTGCTTTGTTTGTTCTTCTCTTGAACTGAGTAATATTTGCCACAACTGTTGTGAATGACATACGTTAGCGTAAAAGTAGACAGAAATGTTGAGAGAAAGGGAGGTTTAAAGGAAGTAAAGCAAAGCGATGGATGAAGAGAGCAGGCCCAATAACATCATTATCTCTAAACCAAGGTGACTGTTGATGACATGTGGCAGTAAACAGATCAGAACAGTTCTTACATCTGGTTGAATTATTTATTTGTATCATCCATAATATATCATATTAACCTCCTGAGCTTTCAGTTAAATATTTGCTGGCATGTAAGTGTGTAGCAGTGCTTCACATGTATAATGAAATAGACATGAGAGGTGAAATGGTATGATGAAGCACATAAAGTAAATACACATTTTTTTTAATGGTATATTTATTTTCTTGGGTTTCAGGATCACAGATCCAGTACGATGGTAGATACGGTGGTTTGAAGTTGAGTGCGAGAGATAAGCTGTAATATGATCAGAAGATAACGAGCTTCCTGGGTACTGAGTAAAGGTTGGATGCAGTAGATGAGGTTTTAAAATTGAAAACTTTGACATTTTCCCTGCAGGCACTTTTGTATCTGTTGTGGGAAAACACTTATTCTCAGCAAATTTAAAGGTCTTAAAGACTTAAAGGTCAAATGGGGGAAATGGACAAGTGTGTAAATCTGACAAACATGGCCTCCAGGCTCGGTACGCTGTTTAAATGGGCGTTCGCACCAAAAGTGACGTGAATTATTTGCGTGACCAAATTACATTTAAAGACACGAAGCCAATCAGCGATGAGATTATCCTTGTGTCGTCACTTGTCAGTGAATCAGTAATGGAGGCAAAACATATGGTAGCGGTCTGTGGTCTCCCGGAGTTCTACGATAGAATCTTCCATTTCATACAGAGACTGAACGAAACCATAAATATAAACCTGAAACCGTCTGCGGTACAAACAACAAGGTTGCTGTCGTATTTATGCCGAGACCACGTTATTTTCAGTGTTTATGGCGTAGCTACAGTGTTAGCATAGCCTAGCTCTGATCGATCAGACCGCCTTTGCCAAAACTAGCATTTTAAAAGTTATTTGTGTATCGTCTTGCGGACATTCTTAACGAACCATGAATTCTGACTTTTTACCAATAGTCATTAATTGGGCGTACTCTTTATCCGTTTATAATTCAATCACAAGAAAGATGACAAGTGATCACGTGAATAAACACACCTGGTCCTGTGACCAAACTCGTGTGAAGCTATTCCGACTATAACCTAGCAATTCCCATGAGGATGTATGTGTCAGCTCACGTATACAGGAGGTGCTTGGAATAGGATACATTCAAGATGACTCCCTGATGCTTTGCCGTGAAGGTGTTTTGGGTATGCCCAGGTGGGTGCAGTCCCTGGGGTACACCTTGAACGCACTGGAGGGATTATGTATATTCCTTCCTTGGGAACGCCCCATGTTAACCAAGGAGGATATGGCTAGTAGGAAGGACGTCTGGGTTGCTTTGCTAAGCTTGCTGCTACCACAATCTTTACCCAGATAAACAGCTGAAAATAGAACCTATGGACCAGGTTGTAATGGTGTAATGTTAACACAAACCCTAGTTATGCTGCAGAAAATCAGTCAACAGCCGCCTGACTATTGAACTTTAGTCTTGCTTTTCTATCTACCAGCAACAATTGAAGGTTAGGGGGAAATGTGTACAAATACAATTGTAATAATATTCAAAATTATGCTTATTTCAATTTCTCATAGTACAAATGTAAGAATTGTGGCCCAGTAGCATAGAAATACTAGTGCACTGTATCTGCAGGAGGCTGAACAGTGTGACTCAACAATGATTCAGTGACTCATAAATCACTTCAGGTCCTGAGATTTTTGGCTTTCTAAACCTTCAGCTGCGACTGTGCTATAAGCAAGTGAGCAGTGTTGTTACATTTCAACCAAGAAGGCAGAGAGCTTCTCTTTCATTATCAAGCCAAATAAAATGGCTAATTGAATGGCGAGGCAGAGATATTTGTCCTTTTCTATTCATCCTGTGATTTTCCCTTTTTTTGCACACACCAAAATAATGCCCGTGATATGATCAGTGACAAGTGCAATTTGACTAGATGTTTCTCTTAAATACCCGTCTATGTTGCAAGTTCCCTGTTTCCTTGAACATCTTTGATCTTCATTATTATTACTAATTCACTACTAATTATGTTGTTTTATGTCTAGCAACTGCACTTCCATATTTATCATATTGTCCTGCTTACTTGATCTTGTTTTTGTGAAAATATGTTCTTTTTGTCTGTGCTTGTGCTTTAAGCAGAACTGAATAACAAAACCAGGACAAGATGTTCTTTGCTGTCTTGCAGCATTGTGCTGTGGACTAGGTCATGGTCATTCTTCCCCATTACAAGCTTGTCATTTACTAATTAGAGAGATGGAAGAAAGGAAGAATTATGGAGAGCTGGGCTGAGTACCTGTTCAGAATATCTATTTGCAATCAAGATGGAAATTTGAGCAATGGTTAAGAGCACTGTGACCTAATTTGACTTTAGTTGTCAGCCTGCAGAAATCTCTGAATCTCATCGATATTGATGCAAGAGTGATATGGAATACATTGCAATTCGTTATGGCTGGAGACAAATGAGGAAGCATAGCTGTGCTCTACTTGATAGGCATAAGAGTTCATGGGTTGTTCCCTCCTGCTGGATAGCAACTTCCACCTATTTCTATGGCCATTAGAGGCTGTCTGGCCGTCCCTGGAACACCATGTGTGCTGTGTCTTTTCAAAGCCATATTCAGACTGTGGACAGCTTATTAAGGAAGCCAGCCATCAGCCCGATTCACCCTGTGTGTCAATAACTGCAGAGGTCTCTCTCTCTCTCTCTCTCTCTCTCTCTCTCTCTCTCTCTCTCTCTCTCTCTCTCTCTCTCTCTCTCTCTCTCTCTCTCTTACTCTCTTTTACCTGGTTCTTTTCCTATCCCCCTTTTGTCATTAGGCCCAGTAATTGGCACTTGTCCTGCCTGAAAGCTGTCTCCCTTCACATCCTTCTCACTGTCCTCTTTTTTTTTTTTGTCCTGAGGTCTGTTGTTTTGGTTTGGGGTTATACATTACATTTCCTCTGGGAGTTGTGCTACTTAGGCTATAGCAAGGTTTACTTGACCAGGCCCAGTTACAAGATAGACGAACACACTGAGATGCCAGGATGCCAGTGATTGTTTCCTGAACCCGGCTGGATATTTTTAGCTGCATGTCAGGAGGAGAAAGGGGGGAGGTGATGACTGAAACTTTACAGTGTGGTGAAGTGGTGCCACCTGCTCAGCACCATGCAGCTCAGGGTGGCTTGATAAAACTTAAAATAGGTCTGTTGCTGCACTACAATTTACAATACACTAACTAGGCTTTATGTTGCATTATAGTTGCATAATAATAATTTATAAGGACAAATGTATTATTAACAAATACTGTATGAATCAAGACTAAAAAATGTCATTCTAAATTATTATCATAGTTCCTTTTTCTAGACAAATCTTTTCCATTTGTAATGCTTCTGCTTGAACATATTGAAACACGAAGATGCAATCATGAGGTTGTTGTCCACTTTGTGTGACACACTAACATGAGTCATAATGCCAAAACCAATAATGGAGTAATAAACATGAGTTGAGATGAGTTTTAGTGTGTAAACTTAAGCGCCGTAGAATACAATCACTACCAAACCACTATTTCTGAACAAACGTGGGTCTTCTGATGACGCGCTGATTGATACCTAACCTGCCATCCCCAGCAGAGCTTGAGCAGTGAGCAGATGAGTTGTTTAGTTGAATATGTTAGTCTAGTCTGCCAGAAACCCTTTATCTGACTGAGGTTTGTGCAGATGTGTATGTGTTGGAATCTATGGCCCCGACCGTGGCTGTAAAATCTCAGTAGCCTGTCTGTGCTGTGTATCGATCCACGAAACCCACGGTGCTGTCCGTGGTGCTGAAGCAGCAGACAGCTTTGTAACTGCAACTTTTTCTCTGAATCCTGCCCTCATGTCGAATTCGTCTTGGATCTATAATGTTCTCTAAACTGTGTGGCTACTTGACACATGAGCACTGGAAAAAAAAAAAGAGACTGTGCCGCTCGGTTTTTTACCTCAAAGCTAGCTATCTCGTTTCAGTTCTGATCATGGCTGATGACATTGCAACCAACATTTTTCTATGTTCAGTATCGGGTATTTGATAGTGACTGTGAAATGATGGGGGAAATGATTGAAATGCATATATTGAAATGGTTACAAAGCCTTGTTGGAACATAGGAGGAGAGGTTTATATTTAGTGGTAAAACATTCAGCTCACGGTGGCGTGTGTAATAAAGAACTGCCGTCCTGTAGCTGGTGGAGACACTCAAATTGTAAATGTGTTGTTGTTAAAAGTAGTGGTGATCAAGTGTAGTTGTAATAGGTTTAGTAGCAGTGGTGCTGTTGTTCTTTGTGATTATAAATAGTTCTTGTTAAGACGTTTGAGTGTCATATTGCTGGTGACATAGAGTTGTCCTTAACCTTCTTACTAATCCTTTTGTTTTCATAACCTCTCAACTGTTACCTGCAAGTCTCTCTTTTCCCCAGTTCACCCATTGTGTATGTCTCTCCCCTGTTGCCCTGAAAAGTCTGTGTCTGTTGGATTTCCTATTCCAGTTCATTACCCAACCTCCCTTCACAATGACCCACGCATCCTGCCAGAGCCTGTGGCCAGTCTGAGAGCCAGCCACTGCAGTCCAGTCTTTTACTTGCTGGACAATGGTAAGAGGAGGGATGTCTCACGGATCTCAGCCTCTTCATGGACATCTGCTTGTGTTATTTTTACTGTATGGCAACAAGGGAGGGGGTGGGATTCTTGGGTTGTTTTTAGACAGGTGATTGGTTTGATGTTGCACCTTGCATGCTAATCTGCTTCCACACTGTGAGCAACACGATCAGAGGCACATTCATACTCTAACGAGCTACAATAACATATAATAGTTAATTTCAAGAGCAAATACTATTTGTAATTTTAATTTCCTCTATTCCACACGTGTGCAGAACAGATCTCCATAGCAGGGGCAAAATAGCGGAGAAGGTGATTAGAACCATTCAAATCTTCCCAACTTTAATTTGAATGCCGTGTAAAGAAAGTAGGTGTAGGATGCATCTGTCATAGTAAATTATAAAAAAAAAAAACAATGCAGTGGGGCGTGCAGGTGGGTAGAGGGTTCTCGTCCTTGTTGCTGCACTGTAAGTGCGGCGGCTTTGGCATTCCAAAATGTCAGAAAGGGAAAATCACACAAATAAGCAATCCAAACATCACAGAATCACTGAGAATTTCTACAATAAATCATATCAGGTTTTTCATTATCAAAATATTGCAATTCACTATACAAATGCATTTAAATCCTCTGGCGCCACGATCGGTCACAGCAGAATGACCCATCAACCAAGTTGCTTGCAGTGTAAGCGAGCTGACAGAGACTGTGTTTCTAGGAGTAGACTGTCTGTCACTGCCTTGTCAATGTGCTCCATGCCTTTGTTCGACTGCTGGTGTTGCATTATCTCTCTGCCACGGCTGCAGGGGGGGTAGACATTGTGTCGTGTGTCTGTATGTGCCAGATCTGGGCTTTGATCTTGGATCATCAACATTTGGCAATACTGCAAGGCAGGTGGGCTTGGGAAGAGGAAGGGGTTGTATTCCAGGCGGGTACTTCTCCTCACTCGTCAGTGCCGCTAGTGCTTCATTCTCTGTGACGTCAATCATTACTTCCTCCATCGGGAAACACATCTTTGTCACTAAACGGCAACACGCTACTTACTATCGTAATGTGGCGCTTGGAATCTCTCTCATTGTCTTTTCTAACGATGTGTCTACAAATCCTCAGTCTCATGTTGTCGTCATCTCGGCTGACCTTCATCTCTCATCCAATTAACTGCATGGTGCCCACTGTGTGGCCAGCTGCAGTACTAATAAACCACGTCAGCTTCCTTTGTGCGTTCATCAGTGTTGTGGCCCCATTTGCGACCTCGGCACTCCAGTGCATTACTATGATTCGGTAACATGAAGTTCCCATTACAAACCTCAGGTGAAAAATGCAAACGTTAGCTTTAGCCATGCTAGCAGTGTGTCTGCCAGTTGTTCCCAGATATTTAGGAGTTTTGAGTGAAATATGTATGCTATTGGATCAAACATGTTAGCATGCTAACAACCTAAACTAAGGTAATGAAATGTTATACCATAGTCTTAAAAGGACAGACCTATCACCGCAGCCAGCACTAAAGCTAGCTCTGGTTCCACACATTATCATTCTGTCATATATTGGGTGGCGGTAAGTAAAGGATGCAGCAACAGTCCTTGCAAAAGGGATAGCACAGATAGTGGAAGGGGAGGAGAATGTCATGTAAGGTGAGCGGCCAATGGCAGACCTATACCCACAGTCTACATCTGGTGAGTCGGGCTATATATCTGTTAAACAGCAGCATGTTAGTATTGTCACGATGATTAACATATTAGTATGTTGATGATGACATTTTCGCCTCACAGAGCTGCAGAGCATTGATGTAGGTTCTTAGGCTTGTTTACCTCTTAATCTAACAGTGGGTTTCATCTTCAAAGGCAGTGATCTCATTGGCATCTATTGTCTGCAGGGAATGGTAAAAGGTTTGCCTGCGGGGGAATCAACATTTTAATCCAATATATCTTAGGCTTGTGGAGCAGAGAAGAAGAGCAGAGGAAAGTAGCGTAGTCTGTAGAAATATTGGATTTAACAGTTTCACCTCAGGCAAACATTTTATCATTCCAGACACACAGTAGACATCTGGGGGATAACAAACATGCTTTCCATGGTGCAACACACTGCTGAATGTGTCCTAAACATAGCAACACCCCAAGGTCTGCTTAAAGGACTCTGTGTGACCAAATCATAGGCTAACATGCGGACTTCTGAGGTCACAAATGGGGCCAGTCTAAGTGTTGTCATACAAGTGTTGATGTGAATATAGACCGATTACATTTGTCAAATTTAGACACAAAATGATGGGGTTGCTCAACCGACCAAATTGAGCAGGTGGGTTAACATCGACTTGGCTGTTAAACAGGGGAACATCTGTGTGTAACAGGTTTATTATGAGAACATGTTCCCTGTCACTGTGTCCCTAACACTAAATATTTTATATGGCAAGCAGCATCTGGTCTCTGCCGTTTGTTGAGAACACACACACACACACACACACACAGACACACACAGACACACACACACACACACACAGACAGAGCTCATCTATTAGAAATACTAATCAGAAAGGCATTACTTGTTCCAGCAATAACATAAATTCACTGAAACCATGGCACCCAAATTTCCTCTAAAATAAAGGAAATATATCATTCTTCAAAATGACCTTTGCTACTGAGCAACCTACATGGTCCTCTACATTAAATAAGCGGTCTTAATGGAATAAAATGTATTACATTATAGTATATTAAATAAATGTACTACAGCAGTCCTCTGCTGTACTCTTATTCTCTTTTTTTTTTTCAAAGAAATCCTCATAGATTCCTTTGCATTTTCCAATTGTAACGTTAACAGTTGGAATTATCAATGATGCAAATTCATGATCATGCTGTTTTCCTCGGGGTCATGAAATTTACCAATCGTCATGTAAACGCCATCCTCTGTCTTCCACATTCGACACAAAGAAACAATGAAATATTGCCTTCTTTTTGAGGGGGAAACTGACTCATAACATCTCAAGTTCGACCTTTGCAGTTCTCTACTTACTGCAAAATGCTTGCAAAATGTTTTAACCAGTTATTTTGTTGCCTTCAGTGTCTGACTGTGATTTTGTATTGACACCCTGTGGTGTCACCCTGTTTATTTGTGCTTCCATGTCAGACATCCCAGGCCTTAGAAAATTGGATTTTATTTGTTATTTTTATTTTATTCAAGCAGAACAAATATTTTATGGAAAACTAACATATTTGTAAAGAAAAAAAAGAATATATATAGATATAGAGATATATCATAGATAGCTGGGAACACTGGCCTGGGACAACAACAGAGCATGCATTTTGAAATATGATTGCCGTGTGCAACCGCACCAATTTGCATGTTCTGGATCTTTGTTCATTTGAGTGATTTCCATTTTGTTTGCGTTTGGGTTTTGCACTTTTGTTTTATCATTGTTTGTTTGACTTTATTTTTTATGATTTATTTTTATTTTTTTTATTTGAAGGGATTAACTGGTTCTTTGTTTCCTATTCTTTTGTTTCAGTAAAGGGACCCGGCAGAAAGTTAAGTCTGCCAACAGATCTTAAGACTGATCTTGGTACGGTAGGCGAAAGCCAGCAGTTTTCACTTGATTTCCTTAGAGTCATTTAGTTTCTGCTTTTATCATGATTTCTAGGCTTTTATGTTGCTTTTGTAGTTTTTATTCTCACTCAAAACTTCTTCTTTCAGTTTCCTTGTCACTCTCTCCGCCTGTTCAACCAGTCCATGAGACCTTCGGACTGGAGTGTTTTATCCATTTTGCCCCTTAATGTATTTTGGTTTTATTTAAATATTCTGTATTTGTTTCTTCTACATTTTGCAAGTGTTTATAAAGGTGATTTATAAATCATGCCCATATTTCAATTTGAGGTTTTCTATCGCTTTATCATGATTGGACCATCTTTCTTTACACAACCTTTCTTCCATTGGCAGCCTTGCTCGGCAGTGATTGGATCACTCGCTACTTCTCTCATTGTAACTGGATCATTTCTCTCTTAAACAGTCTTTTCTCTATTTTGACTGGATCATCTGCATCATAGATACTGAGCGTCCTCACCCATACATCTCTACTGCTGTACATACACATCACAATCTCAGGTTTCCCTTTGATCTGCTTCTTGCAGACTGCTGCTTCACACGAGCTGTCGCCTTTAAAAACTTCTGCTTCTTTACCTCAAAATGTGCCAATTTCTACTTATTTCTGTGACTTTCCCTCATTTAATGACCTTTCTTTATCTGACAGGTTTAGAAAATGCTCTTATTTTGTCAACCCTGTATTATATTTGGTGGAAGCTATAGTGACAGTGACGCATTTGATAATCCAACTTGTAAAGATCAACCTTAAACTCGGTTGCCTCGTCACACATTCAGTGTCATTAAATGGAGAACATTTCAAGCTGAATTTCCTGTGAGGTTCAAATATGCCCCTGAAGAGTAAAAACGTGCATGTTGTCAGTAAAAGGGAGAATCCCTAATTAATCGTTTGCCTTTTTAATAGCTACAATGAACCAAGTGTTGAATATGAAAGCTAAATATTTTGTCAGAACAGGCTGTATCATTATTACTGTGTGTGTGTGTGTGTGTGTGTGTGTGTGTGTGTGTGTGTGTGTGTGTGTGTGTGTGTGTGTGTGTGTGTGTGTGAGGGTACAGTGCCATTATTTTGGCTTTGTTCCGTGCAGAACATTTCGGGGTAAATAACTAGGTTGCTGCATCTCTGTTTGAAATTCACTTACAAAACATTCAAATGGATATGCAGTGATGTCATCACATGGCCTTGGTATTGGTTGGTCCAATATAACCTGGAGTTTTCAAGCCCTGCATTGCGTCAGTCCGTCCTGGAGTGTTGCACGCGGACTGGGTGGCACCCTGGTGTTTTTCATCTTCACTTTGAAACTGAATAATTTTGAATCATCAACTGGCTGAACAGGAGACTCAGATTTGATATGGCAGACATATATGATCAGTGCAAAATTCTAAGAGGATTTTTCCCCAATTAGCACATTATCCTCATGCTTCAGTGTCGGAGAATTTCGGAGCGGAAAGGTTTGATGAGACTCTCCTCAAAACCCAAACAGTTTTAACTTCGGTCTAACTGCCACGGGGATGTCATTTTAAAAAAGGACAGCGTTTCATTACTCGTCTCTGAAGACGAGAGAGAAGGGCGAAGTTATCATGAAGCTATTAATTAATATAATATTACTAATATAATATTACACAACAAAGTAGTGCTCCCAATTCTGCTTGACGTTTCTTCGTCTCATTAATAAGGTTTGGCTCTAAACAAATTATTTTGCCCACACGCACCCACAATCAGCCTACATTAAGTAGAGATGAAGCTTCCAAGAGTCTCTGTCCCTGAGGTGAGGCCACGTAAGGGTACAATTAGAGAAAGCAACAAGTGTTTACTGTCAACACCATCTGTAGTGGATTGTGCGGCCAAACCAAATTAACCGGACTAATTTTCATTAGAATTAAGAGGCAGATATAAGATATTTTTAGATCTTTTGTCTGTTCCTTTGAGCTTCACTTTGAGCTTTTTTTCCATCGCACGAAATGTCGGACCGTTTCCTGTCTTAAAAATAAAAAAACAATTTCCACTGAAAACAAACGATTAAAAAATGGAAAAAAAGAAACAAAGTGGGGATTTAACAAGTCTGTTTTTCTTTTGATTTCCATATCTCTCCTGGCACAGATGAAACTGCACTCACAATTTGCCTCTGCATTTTGCTCTCTTTTCTGTTGCCCTCGCATCTCGTTCTCCTCCCTGCTCATACTTACTGCTAACCACTCTCCAGCACTTTGTCACTCACTCACCCACTTTTTCTTGTTCACAATCTGAACATTGGCTTGCTCCTCTTACACTGAAAATATCCATCTTTATAGGTCATGTAGTATAGTAGTGAGTAGTTTGAAGTCAGCAAAATATCAGGGTAAGAAAGCTCCAGTTGTTACTTTGAAAATTGCATTATGAATATGTTAAATTATCTCCCCTGATTTGGAGATTCCTCCTATTTTAATAATTCAGTAGTTTTGAATTAGACTAAATGACATAAAGATGGATATTGCAGCATTGGATTAGAATATGTTTAAAAGTTTTATTCCCCTCCTTGTATTGTTTGCTAATGCTTTGCCGTTGTTACAGATCATGTCAATGGACATTGCACTAGCCCCACCTCTCAGCCCTGCACGGCAGGGAAGCCTCGCGTCCCGATGGGTCCTGAGGGGCCACGGCTTACCCGCAGAGGCCCTGGCCGACCGCCCTTCCGCAAGGCCCAGTCCGCTGCTTGCATGGAGATCTCTTTGCCTGTGTCCCACACTGAAGGTGTGTGCTTGTCTTCCCAACTCCCATCCCTAATCCTCTTTAACATTCCCTCCCTCCCAACAAGTGCATGCCATCCTCCCACCCTGGGGTAAGTGGAGTCAGTCCTGATGCATTGTTAACACAAGACAAGCGTATGCTAATGCAAGTTAGCAGCATCAAAACGTGCTGACGGTGAACGGCTTGTAAATACAGCTAGCGATAGCCCAGTCACAAAAAACACGAATGGAAGTATAAGAAGTTGAATAAACTGTATGTGCATATTTACTTCAAGACCCCTTTCACAAGATTCACATTTGAAAACAACTGAGAACGTTAAAATGTTAGCCAGACACAGCATGTTCAACCAACTCAGTGGACTAATGTTAGCTTAACAAGCTAGCTAGCTACAGCTGATGAAATCAGCCAGTGCCTGTTGTCGTTATAGTCAGTGCATTGTTTCAGAAAAAACATACCATCTGAGAAGCCGTCATTGGAAAAAAAGATTTTTATATTGGACCCACTAGTCGTACTTGATCCTGACAAGATGGATTTTCATCAGACATGTGATCCCATGTTTCTCATATGATCTCGTAATATCTTGAGAACGCAGCTGCCGTCTAAGGTAATCTACGCCATAACTCTGCAACTTGCATTAGCATCCCCTTACGACATTTAGACTACAGGTTCTGCTTCTATTGAATGCAAGAAACAGCCCTTGCATTGTGTCCTTTAACACTGTTGCTTGTGACGGCGTGTCCTAGCTCTGAAGGTTGGTGCAATATTATGTGTTCTAACCAATTGATTTTTACTTCTCCAGTGCCTTTTTTGTATCTCTTCTCGTGAATAGACTCCCGATTTCTTTTTTTCTTATTCAATTGGATAACGAAGCACGAATAGGGTGGCCACACCTCCCGACTTTCGAGCGAAGCATTTATTTAGTTTATGTCTTTAGGAGTGAGTAAATGTGTTTTTCCTTCACATTGCAATGATCACAAAATCCACGTATTTGTTTGTTTTGTTTTTTTCGTATATCAATATACAGTAGTCACACAGATAAGAGAGGTTATTAAGTAATACAAGACATTTTTTCAAGTGTGACATTCTCATTGACAAATCTGACATTTTATTTTCTGCCATTTGAATTCCTTAAATTCACCTCTGAAACGTACCTGCACCATCTAAAAATGGATTGATCCAGCAGACTGTGTGTGTGTGTGTGTGTGTGTGTGTGTGTGTGTGTGTGTGTGTGTGCGCCTTTGTGCGTAATTTAATGGGGAATAAACATTTTCCTCATTTTAAACAATTAACACTTTGGCCCATCGTTGAAGATTTGATTCCTATCTTAACAGAAGCGTGGGTCATATTTTAGGCTTGTTTGGTTTATTTTGAACAAGTGACAGCCAAAGCAAAAAAATGTCAAGGGAGGACTTAAAATGACACTCCCAGCAGCCTCATTTGAGGATGAACTGACATAGAAAAATGGCCTCTGTCAGGATTGTTCATCAACATTTAATTGCCCAGTATGGAAGCTTGCACTTATTCTGTCACTGCCAGGCAGCAGACATCAAGACATTCAATCCACTTTGAATAAACATCGTGGACAAAGATGATACCACTCTTTCATCTGAGCAGGACTCCTGACCTCAAACTAGAATGTGTCTAAAGGAACAAGCCACAGCAAACATACAGACATGAGGATCAGAGCAGTGAAGCTGTAAAGCAATACAGTGCTCTTATTCAAAGTATGGACACTGGCAATTTACTTCGCCAACTCAGAGCAGCAGCTTGTCAGATGGAATATGAAATATGGGAAAACGTCCATGTACTTAGGTCACACTGTAGACACGGCTGTCAACAACGTTGTTTGCTGACTCATAAATCCAGTGCAGCGCTGCATCGGACAGGTCACTCATTCATGGTCCAATCTCTATTTACTTTAGTCGGAGCTGTGTCAGATTAACAGATATTCTCCATTTATTCAAGCCGACTCATCTCTCCATAGGACACTGGACATTGACAGTTCCCAAAATGTCAGAGTTACTGTAGCCAAGTAACACACAGTGGTTGTAAATATTAGCAGTTGGAAGTAAGAGCATGTTCCTTCTGTGCAAAGCTATAAAGTTATAAAGGTTTGGGGTCCGAGACGTTTCTAGGGTTTAAACATCCTGAGGTTGTTGTTTTTTATTTATGGTAAATAAGAAACAGGACTGTAGTGCTGTTGCCACAGTTGACCCAATTCTACAGCAACTTTACACCAATTCTGCAAATGGATTACCACTGTCGTATTCATCGACCCTATTATACGACTCTGACCTGGAGCTGAGAGGAAATCCGTTTTTCATTATTATAAGCTGAATGTTTTATTAAAACCACTGCCTGGGCTACAGTTGCATCATCACCCGAACTGATGCAAGCGGTGGTAGAAAATCACTCTTTTCAACAGGTGATGCATTGCATCCATATCTGAAAATACTCATATGAAACAGAACTCTAGATTACATTAACATGAAACTTTGAAAAAGGATTTAGCAAAGGTAGTGGCTGGAGACAACATAGAATCAATTTTTTTTTTTTTTCAGAAGCTGAGAGAGGGAGCTCTGCGGCTCCTGTCTCACTAAAGAAGCGCAAAATGATCTGTCTGAGGTAGAAACCACCTTGCCTTCGTGTTCCTTAGTCACAGACGGCGTCCTCCTGCTCGTTAGAGCTGAAATAACTAGGAGAACCTGGCTGTGCCTTCAATCATTTGCCAGCGGTCCACACAGTGTCCAAGATGTTACATGACATTATTACTGAGTGCACTGTCTTTAGCGGCAAGTCCATATCTGTACAAAAATGTGCTAGACAGGCAGCGTGGGGAAGTGTAAGGAATGGAAGCTTCTCTGTTGTACTTAGTTGTCATCTGTTTACACCCAAGTCAAGCAAATCAATGATATTTAATTTCAGGCAGTTACTATTTGCACCCAGGTGTCAGAAGCCAACAATATTTGCAACCCAGCAGAATATGTGGTTATTTACATCTGGGTGTATATGTTGCCTAAACTGAAAATATTAAGTCAAAGTCACTCAATCTCCTAGGTGAAAGTCTGGTGTTTTACCTATTCATCTAACACAGAATATAAAATATTTACACTGTGTCGCTAATCATATGTCTCTTCATACATCTATGATAAATTACTACTCCTAAATCTTTTTGGCAGAAAGCCTTTTCAGCTCACTAACTTGCTTATTTAACTTTGCTCGATGTGAATAGCTGCCTTGTGACTATTCTCACCCGGGTGCAAATAGACACTTTCATTCATTTTTACCCTCGAACATCCCTCTATGCTCTGTCTGATCACTCATTTGGATGAGTCATTGACCAAAATGTCAATTTGGAACACATGACGTGACATCATTTAGTAGGCAGCTTGCTGTGAAGTTTTCTGAGCACATTCACGCTTCCCATGCTTCCATACTGTGTGGCTTAATGAATATTGTTCCTGCCAAGTATCACTCACATAGAGTAACTCACTTTAGAGTAAAACTGAATCTTTGATGTGGCTGTGGCACTGTTTGTCGATTTTCTGCTGAGGAACTGGAGCAGTGCATTCTGGTATGGTAGAATATACAAAATGTCTTCAACTGTCCCTTCACTTTAAAATGTCTGGCATCAAAATAACATACCGTGATTTGTTAGGGGTCATTAATCGGATGTATAAGCCATGAGAGATGCATGCGATGTCCCTGGTCTGCAGCCACTATAACGTGTGTTTAATATGCGTGAACAGTTGCTGTTAGCTGCATATCCTCTATCTTTCACCCAGGCTTGGCGCTGTTGTTTATCATTTGCACTGGGTTACCACAGTGAAGAGCCAGCAGGTTCACTGGTATAATTAAAGGTCAGAAAGCGGTGCGAGAGATGAGGCCGATGTTAATGAGGCCTGCTTGCCAGGTGAGGAGACAGAGGAGGGAAATGGCATGGGAAGCCACACTGAATGTACAGTAAACATGTCCATGCCTCCCATCTTGGTTAGGCAGCACTCCTATTAAATATTGAAGACAGAATTATATCATACTATAAGCTTTGCTTGCAGACGTGGCCATAAAATTGGCACTTTAAGAACAGGAAAATCCACGAGAGGGAGGGAGAGAGAATGACAAAAAGGGAGATAGGAAAAGAACAGGTAAAGATAGGAAACATTTTATAAGGGTGAGAGAGAGAGATTATTTGTTTGTGTGCATTGAGATAGAAATAGTCTTGTTTCCCCACAGTGTAACCCTTCAATTAAGTACAACCCACATAATACAGAACAAATGTATCAAGTTAAAGAGGCAGAAATATAATATATTTGACTGCAGCATAGCTGAGGTGACGGGCTTCTGACTACTTGGCCAGTTGCAAGTGCAAACAAGTCCAGAAGCAATGGGCCTGCTAGTTTATATATGCGTGATTAACTGACTTAACTTGATTGTTAAAGTGGAACATTTTCAGGTCAAAAATTCCAGATTAAATCCTGATAAACGTATCTGATACAGTGAATTATATTTAGATCCCTTAAAGCAACACCTGGCACAAAGCTGTCCATGTTCATAAGGGGTAGATGGAAATGAAAAAAAAGAGGTTTGCATAGTCTCCAGGTGTCTGTCCCTGTCACCGTGTGGGTGTATGTGCATGTACCTCTGTATAAATCTAACACTCTGTACGTCTCACCACTTCAGACTGTCTTCATTCCCATATCACCTCCCTGACACTGCCTCTAGCTCCCTGTCAGGGGTCCCTGTGTCCTGTCAGAGTACCACTGTGCCTGACTTTCATTAGCGAGCACCCCACAGGCCCTGTCACACGGCGTAAACACACCCCAGCGCCACACGACAAAACCGAGCTGTTGCTACCCCGTCTCACGGCAAAAGGCTATTTTGTCTTTTTGACTGGCGGCGGCATCATACAGCAGTGTTGTCACGACACCAGACATTTTCCTTAAAATACCTAAATACATTGATACAGCTTC